>NC_138182.1:52437774-52894101 GCF_964194105.1 Spermophilus citellus | reverse complement strand
GCATGATACTTGACGGTATCACATCATGGCAAATGGAAAGTGGCAGTGGTGGGTTTCCCCTGTCAGAATCAAGCATATAATTACATCTTGAACAAGGATTAGACAGAGGAAGAGGAGAATAAAACAGAGAGCCACCATGGTCTTATAATCCCTTTTGAGTCCATTCCCCAATTACCTAAGGACCTCCCATTAGGCCTCATCTTTTAAAGGTCCACAGTCTCTCCCATACCACCATTATTGGGGACCAATCTTTTATATATGGACCTTTGAGGAACACTTATTATCCAAACCAAAGCAGAAACTTGAATATGGGAGTTGGATGTCTGAATTTAACTTCTCCAAGGCAAACATATTCTGGATATTGATGAATTTAAGTTTGGAGTCATAAGAACAGAAACTGAAGAGAAAGGAAAATAGTTACTAAAGATGATAAGGTAAAAACTTAAAAGGTATTAGAAAATAAAAAAAAGTAAAAGCAAGCAACAAGTGCCTCATAACTGGAATGGTAGGGTATTACAGTGAGGGTAAATGAACAGTGGATTTCTTAACGCATTGCTAGCTATTGTAACATAATAGTGTCTTAAAATAAAAATTACTTATTACAAAAAAAAATTTGTTTTGTGCTTATGTAGGACTCCCAGTTGTCAGATGTACTGACCGTCTCTCTTCCAAGAAGCAATTTAGGGCTACTGTTTTTTTAGTTATGACTCTACTGCCATCTTATCAGGTGATCCCCAAGGTTCCCTCTAGTAGCCTGCAAGGAAGGGAAAGAAAGATCTCTTAGAAGATTGCATATCAGGGGTTTTCATGGGCCAGAACTAGAAGGAGCACTCATAATTATTTTCTTTTTTAACATTTCTTTGGCCAGAATGCAGTCACATGGTCACACCCAAGTACAAGGGTTGCTAAGTCACACAGTAACTGTGGCCAAGAATAAATGAAAGCAGGTTTTCATGAACAGGTGTCTGACCTCTGCTATGGATAGCTTCCACTTGGGAGTGACTCAGGACCAGAAGAGTCCTGAGTCAAGAAGAGAACATTTTTGCTTAAGGCAAGATGTTAAATAAAATTTTCAGTGAAACCAGAGTTCTGAGTACAAAAGTCAGAGAAGGAGAAGAAAACTGTGAAGTAAGGTTAGGAGAGAGGAATTATTGAATCAGAGTATGGAATGGCATAGATATCTGGAGATATTTATGTGGTGGTCTGAGTAAACAGGATATAAGATCTTGTTTGCTCACAAGATTTTCAAAGGATTAATCAATGTTCTCTTAGACCTGGGCATTGTTTTCAGAAACACAGCACTCTGAGCATGGGAATTTTTTGTCAGTAACCTGTTCTTCTGGCCCTCAAGTTACTGTGGCACTGAATGCAAGTTTATTTCATTTAATTTTTTTCAAATTTATTTTTTTATTTACTTTTTGGTACTGGGGATTGGACCGAGGGGCACTTTACCACTGAGATATATTTAGAGTCCCCAGCATTTTTTATTTCTTATTTTGAGACAGGGTCTGGCTAAATTTCTGAGACTGGCCTTGAACTTTGAATCTTCCTGCCTCAATTTCCTGAGTTGCTGGGATTACAGGCTTGTGTCAACATGCCTGTTCTGAATCCAAGTTTAAAAGCCTAGGATCTATGATTAAGAAACACTGTTCCATGCTTCACCATATAATCCATTATTTTTCCTTTTCTTGTTAATGTATTCTGTTGTACTCTACTACATTTATGACATTTTATATGGCAGGTTATCATGTTGTTCTCCTTTCCTCATATTTTTATATATGTACATATACATATATGTGCATATGTATATGTCTTTTAGAAACATCAGATTATGTAAATAAACAATTTATAGTTGATAAAATATGATACTTGTGGCTATTTCTGTAAAAATGGGCATCAGGCCCTCTCAGAGTTAGAAATATAACTTCCTATTGTCATTTTGTTCCAATTAGAATATAAGATGTGAGCACCATTATTTCAAATTATGGTCTTTTTCCAGGAATTTAATCTACAATAAATTTGAAAACTACCTATAAAGGATAATATGTTAATAAAATACTGTTATAAAGAAGACAAAAATTTAACTCAATATGAGACAAATTTTTAGTAGTACTTATGTTAGAGGGTCTTAGTTGATTAAGAAAAGAAGTTCTCAATTGTTTATTTTTAAGAGGAAAAGCTGCAAAGACATGTACTACATTATTTTGAAATAAAATTAGACCATAACATTCTTGAGAAATTAAAAAAAATATACATATACAATCATTTATTAATACATTTGTTTTCTCATCAGTCATTAAGCACTACTATACATGTGGTCCTATCCACATTTAAGGCTGTTTGAGCTTTTAATAATTTAGCTATGGAAAACAAAGTACTAGAGAACAATAGCAAACCATAAATCAAAACAAAAGAAAAAGAAAAAAGAAAGAAAGAAAAGATATTAAAAATATTTATAGGTACATATCTCCTATATTTTTAATGAACAGTAACTAAAAACTTATTCCCCAAATATTTATGTCAACTTCTTCATTTATTTATTCCTCCCAATCTCTTTTTGAACTTACATAATTTAATTTTAACAACTAAGCATAGTTGACTTCAGTAAATTTCTGGCTGGACTTGGTTATTACTTCTTTGTAATAGCTGGTCTTCATGATCTATATATTACCTCCACATATTATGATTCCATAAATATTTATTTAAAGAACGGAAGCCAGATACAGGGAACAGTCTTGCCTATATTTCCAGAAAACCTATACTTCAATCAATCCCATACATATATTTTTAATATCATAATAAAAGGACTAATAGAATAGAAGCTGTAGAGAAAAAGAGGGATTATAAATAGTGAAAGGGTAGTTAAATATTGAATTACTCATTCATTAGGAGAATAAAATGAATACCATTCTTGTAAGACACACATAGGAAGAAAAGATCAATCTTACAAAAAAATAGTACAAGCTGGAGCTGATCCTTTGTCTGCTTCTGTTTAATTGACTTAAAACCAGTGCAAATCAGAATAATTAGAAGAGGCTAAGAAGCTAAAGCCCTTCTTAGCTGGCTTGCATTATACACAATATTGTCAGAGAACCACGTAAATAGCTGAGGAAGCACATCGTCCCTGTTGGAAGGCCTCGAGAATGGGAAGTGTCTGGGAACAATAAATCACCAAGCAGAGCTAAGGCAGCAAGTGAAGAGAAGAAAGCAGAGCAGAGCAGGGTGGCATTTGCCCTGAGACACAAATACAGGGAGAGAGAATCAGAGAGCAATGTCAAACAGCAGATGATTATAAATGTAACCATTCAACTTAAATCTAGGACATCGTAAGGAAAAGTTGGTGGATAATGAATTGATTTGATGAAATAATAGGTTCATTTCTATACAGATTTTAAGATGTAACTCCTATTTCTGTAGATGTATATATGGCAACAAAATTTTCTTTTCAAATATTTTAAGCAGTGTTTCTAAAATTTTTTTCATACAGTTGCTTTTAATGTGGAAGATAAAGAATGAAAATCTTGTAGGAGTGAGAGAGAAATTCTAAGCAATTCACTGTTAAATTTTTTGAAAGTTTCCTTTTGCAAATTCAGGTGAATCATGGAGGAACCTTCAGTCTCTTAATTAATGTGTAAATTTGCCAAATGGTAGCTGGTGGCATACTTTGGAGGAAAGAGCACCAGACAAAAAACAAGAAGATGCAGATTTTATTATTGATTCTGCTATTAACAAACTATTTCCCTTAATAAACACACTTCAGTTTCTCCTAACCTAGTTTCTTCATCAATAGACTGGAATAATCCATCTTCCTTCATACAATTTAGACCATGTGCAATATCTATTTAAGTTCTTTGTTTATTTTTAAATCAGGGTTTCTTTCTTTCTTTATTTATTTTCTTCCTTTCTTCTTTTTCTTTCTTTCTTTCTTTTCTTGCAGTTATGTTATGGGGTTCTTTATAAAGTTTGGGTATTATTCCCTTATCAGATATAGGACTTGAAAATATTTTCTTTCATTTTTCTAGGTGTTATTTTAATTATTTTATTGTTGTTGTTGTTGTTATGCATTTTTAAGTGTGATGTGGTACTGTGTGGCTATTTTCTTTTTCATTGCCTGTGCTTTTGTTGTCAAGAAATTATCCAGTGTTATGAAGCTTTTTCCTGTTTTCTTTTAAAATTTTTCTGATATGCATATTTTTGGTCCACTCTAAAGCCCATGTTGTGAGCCATTAAAAAGGGTGGTAATTCAATTGAAGGTGGTGGCTACAGGAAGGGCCTTTGGGAGGTAAGCAGGATTACATAAAGTCATCAGAGTAGACCCTTGTGATAGAATACTAGTGGTTTCATTTTTTTTATCATTTAAATTTTTTCTTTGTAAGTTTAAATTCATCCATTTTGAATAAGAGATAGTTTACATTCAACACATACTGAAAGGACTTTTGGATAAATAATAGGGAAAGACAAGAATGGCAAAATTATGACAGCTGCTATCCACAGACTTTGGTGGCTTTATCAGAAGAGACAGAGGGAGACTAGAGGATGTACATATATATTGCACTGTTTCTTACCATGTGATGCTTTGTGCTGCATTAGGATGAAGCCAGCAAGACGACCATCACTAGATGTAGCCCCTTGACCTTGGATCCTCAAAACTGAGCCAGAATAAACTTCTTTTCTTTGTAATTTACCAAGTTCATGGCATTGTGTTATTAACAACTGAAAAATGAATTAAGATATCATTGTATAATTTTAGGTCTTATGTTTTGGCTTTAATTCATTTTGAGTTATTTTGAGTATGATCTAAATAAGGGTTTTAATTTTATCTTTTGCAGATGATTAGCTGGTGTTTCCAATTCTATTTGTTGAAGATGCCTTCTCCATATTATATAATCTTTGTGAAATATCATTTGACCATTCATCAGTGCTTATTTCTGGACTTTGTTTGGTTTCATTGGTCTGTATTGTTCATACATCAGTACCACACATTTTCATTATTGTACTTGTATATATTTAGGAATATACATTATTGTATTGAATATATTTAGGAATCAAGAAGTGTGAGGCCTCTCCATTTTGTCTTTCTTTATACAGATAGTTTTGGCTGTTCAGAATTCCTTGAGATTTCATATGTACTTTAGGATATTTTTCTATTTCTGCAAAAAATGGCATGGGATTTTGGTAGGGATTGAATTGAACCTAGAAATTTTGGGATAGTATGGATATTTTATTAATATTAAATCTTCCAAGCTATGAATGCTAAATTTCATTTATACTTAATTTAAGATCTACATTACAAATAAATCTTCAATCAACTACTTTCTCCAATAAGTTTTTTTTTTTTTTTTTGTGCCAGGATTTAACTCAGGGGCATTCAACCTTTAAGCCACATCCCTAGCCCTATTTTGTATTTTATTTAGAGACAGGATCTTACTGAGTTGCTTAGCACATCGCTGTTGCTGAGGCTGGCTTTGAACTTGAGATCCTTCTGTCTCAGACTCCTGAGCCTTTGGGATTACAGGCCTTTGCCACCACACCCAGCTCTAATAAGATTTTGAGGGTAATTGTCCCTCCCATTCTCTTTTAAAATTTCACTAACACTGAGTCTAGGTAGACAAGAAAGAACTTGACCAAAAATATCTTTTGATGCAAGTGAAATTTATTGAACACACTTGCTTGCATGTTGCTGTGAATTTTTATATTCCTTTAATTTAATTGTCTTTCTAACTCACTTAGATGATTAGCAGAATGTTTATTATGGAATATACCTGGGAGATGTGGTGTAATACGGTATACAAATGAAGAAATTAAAAGCTAATTTATCTAGTGAGATATAGAGAAAAGATATCCAAATACAGGGTCTAAGATAAAAAGAACAAGGCATATGCTACAGAACAGGAGGAGAAACCCTAAGTGGGGTGTAAGATTTAAGTTAAAACCTAAGAAAAATTAAAGAGCAAGCCAAAGGAATAGTATGGTAACCCAGGAGCCCCTCATCTTTTCCTATAATTTCCTTGTCTAGAACCAAACCAAATGGCGTTTTTCAGAAGGGTACCAACTAAGAGAGCAATATAAAACATAGCTATCTGTGCTCAATGTTGGAAGAAAGAATGAGTGAATTGATATGGATGTTGCATAAATAAATGTTCTTTCAATGACTTTTTACACTGATCAGCCTGGGAGATTTTAGACCATTTACTTGGTGACCAAATATAGTCAAACTTCATATTAAGTCCAACTCAGAGATTTACCCTTCTTCTTAGTACTTGCTCAAAATGCTATCATTTAACTTATAGGTACAGTTGCATATGTATCATGACTCTTTTCTTCTCCCTGTTCTGAGATTTTCCTAATACCTCTGTGCTTGTTGACTGAGCAGATTTTCTCCACTCCCTTTTCCCTGCTGGAACAGCTCCATACAAAGGTTGAAAAGTTGGGGTGCTTCTTTCCCAATAAGAGCTTCTTTGCAATAAGAGCTCTGGTAAATTATTCTCTTAGCCAACAAGGCACAAAAAGTGAGAATTCTAGTGTTTTCTTCCTTTATAAAATACTATTAATAGAACATCTTCACCCTTTCTTCCACTTTTCAAATGTTGCCATATGTGATCCTTGATGCTTCTATAGACGTTTACAAAGGATCAGAATGGGACTTTTGTGTTTATTGAGTTGCTGAATTAACTAAGCCTATAACTACACAAATCAGATTTCTTGCTGTCTTACTGTCCAGGAAAAATATCTGGAGTGAGCTTTGGATCCTTACACATCTACCTTTCACCACATTGAATTGGTTCTATCATCGGTCCCTTTCTACCAAATATAAGAACATTCTAAACCAATCAATTTTCATCTGAAGCCTGGTTATTGAACTAGCTCCCTCTGTTTCTTGCCTGCTGTGGTTCATTCTCAACAGAGAGGTCAAAGTGAGATGATCATGTTATCCTTTTGCTAATCAGAATTATAGCCAAGTTCTTACAGTGATTCATATAGTGCACACTTCATGACTTCTTATTTCACTCCCTCATTAGCCTACCCCTGGCATAAAATCTGTCAGGATTCTCTCAAACATTCCTACTTTAATCTCCAAACTTGACCTCCCATTTCTATGTCTTTTTGAAAATAATACCCATTGAGTGAGACTTTCCCTGTCTATGTATTTGAACTCTGTTCCCTTTCACCATAACACTTCAGATTTCCATTCCAATGTTATTTTTTTCTCTTTGGTATGCATCAACATCTCATATACCATGTATTTTATTTTCTTGACTATTTCCTGTCTTCCCTCTTAGATAGTTTTTGTTTTCTTCACTACTCACATCCTAAGCAAATAAAACATTGGTTTTTACATACTTAACACTCAATACAAAAATATTTGTTGGATGAGTATGGTGTTAATGAGAGGGGTATTTTAATCCTCTTGTTACTTTTGATTTAAAATCAAATCAAATCTCATATCTTACAAGACTATGATGTGTCCCATCAACAGCTTTCAATATACTTATGGATTTATTTTAGGCTCAAATATCATGAGATTTAGATTTAAATATATTAGCATTTAAAAACTTCATTACTCAAGATTCTTCATGATATAAAATTGGATCTGAATAAAGTCAACTGTATGCTACATCTATGTTTAGGTACAATAAGATTATTAAGTTTTAATTTATATATGTCTTTAAAATGCATATTAACTAATAAATCACTACAAGTTTACATACATCAATAATATAAGGCAATGATTAAATATCTGCTTGGCAGACCCTGCATGGTGGAGGAATTAGAGCATGGTGTGCTTTCATAAGATCAAGGGTAGGTAAAAACCAGCTCCCTTTTGGTCCTGCTGAAATGTAAGTGGGTGAGTTAGAAAGGGTTCCTTCGGTGTATGGGTGTTCTTTAACCTATGATGGAGTTTTGTCCCACCACATTAGCCTATAGTTCAGCAAAATTCTATAACATAAAGTCTATTGTATAATAAAGTGTGGCATATATCTGGTAACTTGTTGAATACCAAATGGAAAAAGAACACTGGTTACACAGTACACTGTGTATATCAGTTGTTTCTTCTTGTGATGATGGGAGTGACGGGGACCTACAGCTCCCTACCACTGCCCAGCATACTTAAAAGTATCTTACAGCATATTATTGGTCTAAGAAAAGATCAAAATTCAAAATTTGAAGTTATGTGTCTACTGAATGTTCATCATTTTCATATCATCAATGGTTGAAAAATCAAGACAAACTACCATTAGGCTGTGGCTATCTATTTTAAATTACCCTCTCTTGACCTCTTTGTCCAGGGAGAGCAAGGTTTTCCCGCAGCTTATTTGTGTCTATGCCAGTTGTCGGTTCTCAGTCGGAGGCTTCTATTATACCCTATTGCATTTTGTGGAAGCAATAAGGTGCACAGGGAACTTAGTGTCTTGTTATTCTTCAAGTGCTGAGATTTCCAACCATTTTTCCCTTCTACATTTCTACCTGCTTGTTTTCTGTGTTATCTGTTGGGTTTTATAGCTGTAAGAAGGGAAATTAGTGTATTTCATCTTGGCTGGAACCTCAAGTTCTGTTTTCTTTCATTCAGTTAGTATTTTAAATTTTACCATAAAATATCTGTAGTAATTATTTATTATTAGACCATAAGATATCTTCAGTAATCAGGTGAGTTAGAAGGTATTTTATGCTCATTGATGCCACTTAGAAAAACAATTATTGTCATTGATTTTTCTGACAATCAAAAAGTCTCCATTTCACAAGGTAATCAACACAGACGCCAGCTTTCTTTCTTAGAGGTCTAAAATAGTAAAGTGATTCACACTTATATCCATTAAGGTATGGCCTAAGGTTTTACCAAACATTTTTAAATGTTTTAAATGTTTGGTAAAATGTTCATTTTATTTAAATCTTCTGTCAGTTTTTCCAAAAGCAAACTTCTGTCACTAGTATTTTTAAGCTAATATTCATATAGAAAAAGAGTTATGTAGAAAGTACAGAGTGATATAAGTTTTTAACTTCAGAAATTTGTTTTTATCCTACAATCTTTCCATTGGGGAAATTGAAATTTAATGATGTAAGTATACATCTGCATTTTATTTTGAAATAAAAATAAATGATCACCAAGGACAGGAGTCTTTTGAACATGCTTTTAATAGATAAGGATATGAAGAAACTTTGAGGCTATTTTATTCATAAATAAATTAAAATTATAATTCATACCCTTCATCTAATCCCATGAATACTTAGTTTTTGCAGTAAAGGAAAGAAAACACTTGTAATTCAGATGGCATCTATAGTTAAAATGCTAAATGCGTGAAAGATTCATATATACAGAAATATGAAAAGCACATTAAAAACGAGTGAAGAGGTCATGATAAAATCACATAAAATCAAAGAGTGGAGTCAGGGACTAAAATATTAAAAGTAAGACATGATGGTGAGAAAATTCATCAGATTACTAAGATTTGAAAACCTAATTGAGAGCTGAAAATGTAATACTTAAATGAATTACAGACTATATTGAAAGGAGCAAGTATCTTTCTGCTAATGCCCCAAGAAATTCCGAATGAACTCCTTGACCTGCACATTTACATGACTTTGTATTAGCACATTTGCAGTGTCCAGAATGTTAATGTACTTGGAATCAGCACAGTGTATTAAAGCATAAATAAGGCATTCATTTTACCTGTGAAAATATTTTATATTATTTTGGTAAGCAATCATTCTGGATCTTCTAATGTAATTTTTATTTCAAATACTCTGCCAAATATTGTACAGGTGGAATGTACATCATGGAATGATTTCAGCCACTTTGACATAACTGATTTGGAGAATTATTATAAACAGGAGAATTATGATTATTCAAGTCATTGCTGATTGACATTTTGTTAGTGGACTGGGAGGTCGTTTAAAAGATGATTACAGAATAAATAAAAACATTAGATTGAGTCTTGAGCCACATACCTCTCAAAGCACAGCTCACCCAAAGGATCAGAGAAGCATGGAGAACTGTTTGCCTATGAGAGAAATAACGGTGCCATAGGTACTGTGGGGATATTTGAATCTTGGTTAGAACACCCTGATCAGTGGTGTAGAGGCAGTGACTTATTGGGAAACTGACAACTGTGACTTCTGAGGCAGAGTTTTCTCTTAGTATCAGGTTTCAAATTCTAGCAAAGATGGCCCAATAGTGTAAATCTTTACAACAGATTTTAGACCTCTTTTGCCAATAATGTATTAAAATTAAATTAAAAAATGCTAACATAGACAGTGGTTCACATAACTTTTGATTAAGAGAATGGAGAAAACATCTATTTTGAATGGATGTGAATAGGCAAATAATAAGTAGGATGGGTTACTGCTGCTACAAGTTACCCCTAATTGAAATTTTCAATGTCTTAAAAATTATTGAAGTCAATGAAAGAAATGAAGAAGGAATATTACAAGTTGTCTTGTGCAAGGGAGACCAGTAAAATATCTATTTACTTCATTGGTTTACCTCTAAGTGTTCTGGTTTGGATATGTGGTGACTCCCAAAAGCTCATGTGTGAGACAATGTAAGAATTTTCAGAGGTGGAATATTTGGGTTATGAGAGATGTAACCTAATCAGTGGATTAATCCAGCAATATGTTTTAACTGGGTGTTAACCACAGGCAGGAGGAATGTGGTTGGAGGAGGTGGGCCAATAGGGGTGAGTTTTGGGGCTTATATTTTGTCCCTGGTGAGCAGAATTCCTTCTCCACTTCCTGGCTTTCAGGTTCTGAACTACTTTCCTCTACCATACCCTTTTGAAAAATTTTTATATTTGTTTTAATTGGTTATACATGAGAGTAGAATGCATTTATGTACTTTGATATATCATACATAGATGGAATATAACTTCTCATTTTTCTGAGTGTACATGTTGCAGAATCATATTGGTCATGCAGTCACAGATATACATACAGAAATAATGTCTGTTTCATTCTACTATCTTCCTATCCTCATAGCTTCTTCCTTCTCCTCCCATAACTTTCCGCTACCTAATCTAAGGTAATGCTATTCTTCCCTAGTGCCCCCCCACCTTATTGTGAATTAGCATCCGCATCCACATATTAGAGAAAACATTTGGCCTTTGGTTTTGTGGGATTGGCTTATTTTGCTTAGCATGATATTCTCCAACTCCAACCATTTACTTGCAAATGCCACGATTTTACTCTTCTTTAAAACTGAGTAATATTCCATTGAGTATGTATATACACCACATTTGCTTTATCTATTCAAATATTGAGGGAAAACCTAGGTTGGTTCAGTTGTCTAGTTATTGTGAATTGAGCTGCTATAAACATTGATGTGGCTGTGTCACTATAGTATGCTGATTTCAAGTCCTTTGGGTATAAACCAAGGAGTGGAATAGCTGGGTCAAATGGTGGTTTCATTCCCAATTTTCTGAGGAATCTCCATACTGCTTTCCTTTTGTCATGATGTTCTGTCTCATATCAAACCCCCGGAGCTATGGAATCAGGTGATCATGAATTGAACCTAGGAAACTATGAGCCAAAATAAACTTTTCTTCCTCTACATTTTTGTTATCAGGTCTTTTGGTCATAGTGATGAAAAAGCTGATTAAAACATTGTGTAAAACCCATCATAACCATGAAAAGCCCAAACTCACAATTTTTTTGCTTTGGGAAGCCAAGGATGATATTCACTTTAGTCTTTTGATGCCTTTTCATCCAAGCACCACATATCTTTGGCACTCAAACAAGCATAAATTTGATATCTGCACCACGCTTTTTCCCAGTATATTTATTAGTTGGAGAACATGGTCTTCCTCCAGCCTGTGAATATGCTGCCTCCTACATAACTTCTGGACATGGCTGCAGCAGTGACCATAGAAAGGCATTTCAGTTTCTGGCCATCATTGTTTTAGGGAGTCTTTCTTAGATCTTCTGTAAGTGAAATTGCTGGTGCCTTTAAATCCAGCCTTAAGCCTTTTGTTTTACATGTGGATTTTGTTCTCAGAAAAAAAAAAAAAAAAAAAAAAAAAAAAAAAAAAAAACCATCCAAAGTCCTGAACCATCTGCACACAAGATTGGATACTAGCTGTCCTTTGCTTCATGCCTCTTAGGGAGCCCCATCTCTGGCACCTGTGCTGTAGCAGGGATTTCAGGTCTCCCCTTTCCTACACGGAAAATTAGAGCTGGTAGGGTAGAAACATTTTGAAACAAACAATGCAACAGTGCTGGAAGAGTGTTTGTGAAAAGCAGAGACTGTCCAGTAGCCACAATTTAAATCACTTGATTTCATTATTATGTAAGAATTTACCATAAAAGTAGAGACTCTCTCATGGAGATCATCCTTCTTTAGATTCAGAAAATCTTAATTACAGAGAAATTTGCTTCCATTTTGAAGGCTGTAATTAATGCTACAATGGCACTTTGCCTTGTCAACTTTATTGTGTAGGGAACATTTCCAGAATACAGCAGACTTTCTGGCTGTGTCTTTTGTTTATTAAATACTTGATACATTGACATTTAGAAATTTCTATTTGCCTGATTTCAGATGGTCATATATCACATAAAAGAAAATTAGAAACGATTATAACTTTTCCCAAGTCAGAGGAAATTCAATATCTAGTACATTGTGCATTTTTTACTACGTGCCATTAAAAAATACATTTCTAAGTTCCAATTGCCTTTCTAACTCTACCACTGGTAATGATGATGGACTGTGGTTGTCTAGCAGCAATCCAGATTTTAATCCAATTCAGCCACTTGGCCTTATACTTTTAAGTTGTACAACAAAAATGCAGTTGATCTAAACTGCTAGAAGGGGTATTCTTGTTGTATGGATTGTTTTTCCTTAGATAGATTCCTTCAAGGCTCTTATTAAGAAAAAAACCTCATTGCACAACATTTTAAAAGTGAAAGTAAGAAGGTGAAAAAGATGTAAAGTCCTCAAAATGTGTGATATATATAGTAGTGAGATTTTTGAAGATGAATTTAAAGAAAATATAATGATTAATAGCGATGAATCGGGGAGTTGCTAATATGTCATTTTATAGTCAAACACATTATGTGAAGTGGAAATTGAACTTTTGAGGTTTTTGTTAGCATTCAGCTTCATCAAAACAAAGAACAAAGGGAGAAATATGCAACAGAAAAAGAAATGTAATGTGATAAGGCTGTCATCAGCTAAATATTTCACCTGTCTACCCTCCACCGAAATGACACTGGTTTTAATACAGTAATTATTTGGGCAAGGTAAAGCCCTTATTTCAAAAATCTATTTCATACTTAGTCATATACCTTTCTGGATAGAGGTAGCGGTTAGTTTGGCATGATCTTGTTTATATATCTTTGAATCCATTTGTTTGTGGCTTTGTGGTAACAGCTCATTTCTGCCCAGTACTGAGACAAAGCAGAGCCTCTCCATTTTTCTTTACTAAAGGAAGCATAGTGGTGTGATGGAAATGGTTGTAAAAATCTTGTTTGTGAGAATAATTTAAACTTTATTTAATTTTTTCCTGTCTTGACTGGTCTTGCAATATTATTCTTTTTACACTGTAATATGGTTTTACCATTATTTTCTCACAATATTTTATGGTTTAAGTTGCCTCTGTGAATACCTATTCATTTGTTCGGTATAAACTCTCAATACCCTATTATCTGTCAGATACCACCCTTCATACAATATTGAAGATGAATGTCAGAAAAAGATCTGTTAGTGGTTTCACAAGTGTTAAACACGAAAGATACCTTAGGATTTTAGCAGGACAAAATCAAACCACTTCTTGAGAAGCATGTTTATTTAGGAATACCATTGAGTAATTTACTTAGTTTCTCATAAATAATGCTTGAAATTATAAGAAACAGCCCCCAAATTGGACAAATGGTCCTAATAATATGTTTTGTTTTGTTTTGTTTTGTTTTGCAAGTAACATCCACAAACTTCTACAGATAAGTTCTCCAGTGTTTTATTGAGCTGTCAAATTTGTCTTTCAAAGTTTGGTTTTGGCTCAATTGTGGATACTGCACTGTAAGATTTAACCTATGTGGCAGGGCACAACTGTCATTCTGTCTGAGCCACACAGCTCCAAAACAGACATCTCCTAGATTTCAGAGATAATCCATTGTTAGTGAAACTGTAGTATACCATATAAACATTTCTTTGCTGTGTTTAATTCTATAAGTATGTTGGCTGTTATTTAAGGAGCATAGAGAAATGACTACTTTATCATTTTATCTCTTCCAAAATACTGTTGTTATTTATATTACATTGTTATATTATCTAATTATTTATATTAGGATTACACAATGGTAATAGAATGACAATTTCTTTTAAATGAAGAAATCTCATTTTGTTTTATTTGGGCTCAGGGTCATACCAATAGCATCATCATCTTGCCCACTACATTCATTCAAACTAAGTACTATGTTATTCTTCAAGGGAAGATAATAATGGGCCAGGTTTGAAGGACTAAAGCAAGTTTAAATGACTTAAATATGAATAGACTAGGAAATATCATTCAAAACATAAGGAACCTGTCATCAGACACCCACATGACCAACTCTAACATAATGTCAGGATCCTAATCCTTTATATTTTGCCTTTTTAAATAGCATGGTTTGCTTTTATTTTAAGTTTCAAATGGCAAGATCTTGTATCTATGAGATTTTATTTCTAATATTATCATGCACATTTGTCTCATTTTATTGTAATTGTCAATTAAGGTATATTGTCTTTTCTAATATAGTGTATGCTTCCTGAAGATGGTGAAATTTCCTCTCATGTTACTGTTGCAAATTTTGTACTTAGCATATTGCTTGGAAAACATCAAGACTTATAAGTAATACATAGACTCAGAAAGTCGAGGGTTGTATATTTTTCTCTCATATGTATAAGCTAGAGAGGAAAAATGGTAAAAAAAAAAAAAAAAGCGGGGGGAGGGGTGTCAGGTGATCTTAAGAAATCCAAAGGAAATCAGTAAGAAAGACAGGGACAAGGGGAAGGGAGGACACGAGGGAAAGGAGAAATACTGGGGAAATGATATTGACCAAATTAATTGTTAAATTGTGTGCATGTATGATCATGTAACAATGAATCTCACCATTATGTATAATTATAATGTACCAATAAAAGTATGAAAAAAACATTATACAGTCTCTGTTCTCTGACCTTAATGCAAAAAACTAAAGATAATGAAATGATGGTTAAAGAAAAAAAATATGTAGAACAAATTAGCACTTTAAAATGATAATTATTTTCTCATGGATAATAAGGACTATCTTGTCAAGTATTACTATTATCCTCTCACCAATTTGATATATTCTTATTTTTTCTCCTGAAATTTCAAGGTCATGAAGAATTAATCTGAAACATTTTTCCCCTTGAAGGAGAAAGTAGAAACTTAAGAAAAATGTGAATATAGCTAAATACCAAAAAATACAATACACTGAACAAAGTATTGCTCAGTGTGTTTTATAGGTATTAATTAATTTGGTTATGAATTCCACTACAAAATGTATTCCATGTATTAAGTACACTTGAAATCGTGTTAAATTCAAAATTATTTGAATAACTAAACATTTGAATGAAATTATTTGATTTTAATTTAGGTAATTATTACAAAATCATAATTATGTGCATTTAAAATATTTTTCTAGGAAAAACTGACAAAAGTATCATAAGAAACAGGAGACAAATAAAGACAGAATAAAAATGAGAAGTGTACATACATTTGGGAAGACTTTTTCGGTTAGTTACTCATGTCTTCACATGCTTATGTGATCATCACAAAAATTTGGTGGAAAACTGGGAATAATTGTCCTCATTTTACAAAATTGAAGTCGCAGAAAAAAATATTCAATTCAGCACCATCTCCCTCTCCCCCAGAAAAGTTTGCAAGTAGAGGAACTAGGGCTCTAAGTCATTTCTGCTTTTCATATTCCTCATTTTTCTGTTAAGAAGTCTGAAAGAATCAGACAAATAAGGTAGGTCTTCCTTTTTAGGTCAATAGAAAGAGGACCATAAGGTTCCAATCTACCCCCAACCTGGTGCTGGAGCTGAACTTGTTCTGTTCCTGCACTATCACTAGCAGCAGTTTGTGCTTCTTCAGTACTTCATTTTGTCATTATCCTATCCTTAAATAGGCACACCCTTGATTGACACATTTCTCTACTCTTACAAGAAAGTTTCTTAAATTGAGTTGA
This sequence comes from Spermophilus citellus, assembly GCF_964194105.1. Taxonomy (NCBI): domain Eukaryota; kingdom Metazoa; phylum Chordata; class Mammalia; order Rodentia; family Sciuridae; genus Spermophilus; species Spermophilus citellus. The sequence goes on along the minus strand of NC_138182.1, from coordinate 52,877,925 downwards.
AGAATTTTCAAACATCGATTTCTTTCTTTCACATCTTTTGTGAAGTCTTCTCTTCTCTTCAACCCCACATTCAAACCTAAGCTGGGAATTCCTTCCCATTGCTGACAAAGCCTCTCTTGTCTATTTCCAGAGTATATGTACCTGTGACACTTAAAAATTGTATTTCTTTCCCTCATAACTGCCTAGGCTTTGAAATTTGTTTATTTAAGGATAAAAAAAATAATGCATGCTAGGGACTGTGCTAAATGCTGAAGTTATAAATCCAAGACCAAATACTGATTTTTCTTTGACAAATTAAAACCTAGTAGGGGAAAATAGATCCCCAGATCATACAATGCAATCAGAGTGTTGAATCAAAGTCTTGTGTTTGTCTCTACTGTTCCCTGTGGACAGGGATCAGGCCCAACTTAGTTTCCCAACAGAAATATCAACCTTCTAACTACTTCCTCTATCCTGGGATGCTACATATGCTGGATGAAGTCTAAATGTACTGGTATTGCTTGAGAGTCAAATTACATGCATTGAATATCTGAATATATCTAGAGAATTATACATGCTCCAGATTACAGAGAGTTTTTTAATCCCATCTAGTTTTAAATTCTCATATGCTGATCAGTGTAGACCTGGTTGGAGAACTGCAGGGAAATCCTGAGTATTTTGATACTTTTCAGGGATATCTTATGAAAATAAATTAAATATACAAATATTCAGAAACTTTGCATGCAAAATTGTTAACTGGAATCCCAGACTTATATTTTCTATAAAGTGATTCAGATAACAGTCAAATTTAAAAGGCAATGCCTGCATAATTTTTGAGTTTGTTTAAGTTAGTAAATCATCTGTTTAAATTATTTCGTAGAAAGATTCCTCTGTTAGAGGTGTGGAGTGAGAATTGGAAAGGTGCAAACAAGACAGGGTAATTTTGATTTGAGTATTTCAAAAGCTGAGAAGTCTCAAAAACTTCCTGCTCTAAACCTTGGTGAACAGCTGCTTGGGAGTTGTAAGCAAGCTCACCATGACCCTTCGCCTAGCCACAGGGAACTGCTACTTAGAACTGCTATTATTGCACTTGGAGCCCTTTCAAAGAGCTGGCAACAGCCCATGAGCACAAATAAATATCAGAGAGATGCCATTTCATAAACAGGCATAAGCATTTGCAAACACAGCAGTAGGTCTGCTTGTCCACACTTATCTTGGTGATTATAAGAATTATTCTTACACCCCCTCTTGTCCATTCCTTCCTATGGTGACAATCATTCCCACACTCATCTGTATATCATGAAACAGACTCAGTCTCTGTCATTCTCCCATTCTCCTACCTCTAGAATACCAGCTCAATGACCATGTATCTTCTTGCCCATGGAGTGAGAATTTCCTTAAATTAGTCCCACCACTTTTTTTTTTTTTTTGCCTTAAAACTTGAACATACTTGTGACCCAAAGACCTGCCAAGAACAATTTTAGAGGAGGAAAAGTTTATTTGGTTTTCATGGTTTCAGAGGTCTCGGTCCATAGGGAGTTGACTCCATTGCTCTCTGCCTAAGGTGAAGCAGGGCATCATAGCAGAAAGATGTGGTTGAGGAAAGTAGCTCAGGACATGATAATCAGCAAGTCAAGAGAGTGTTCCTCACCAAGGATAAAATATATATTCCAAATAAGCTGAATTGGATAGATTTTTTTTCTGTGACTTCATTTTTGTAAGAATCAGGCAAATGGGACCCATCTCCTCTAGTCAAAGCTACCTGCCTACATTTACCACCCAGTTAATCCCTATCAGTGGATCAATGCACTAATTAGATTAAAACTCTCATAAACCAATCATTTCACTTCTAAACTTTCTTGCATTCTCTTGCACATGAGCTTTTATGGGACACCTCATATCTAAACCATAACAATACTGTTTACTTAACACTTCTCTTAAGTAGATTTTCTTGTATTTTTCCATATCTTCAAGAATCTCTGGGCAAAAGGTCATAGCAGTTTCCTTCTTTAGACTTTACTGTCCTTTCTGTCATTGCCCTTGAACTTCTCTTCCCTTCTTATTCACCTAGATTCTGAGATACATTACTTCAACCCTTATCTTAGTAATATCCTTAAATATCTTTCACCTAGTTTCTTTCTTTATGTATCACTATTAAGATCCAAAATTGGATGAGCCTTTGATTTCAGCTTCCATGACTTCTCCTTAACTGGCAAATACGGATGGAGAATAACACAATATTCAACACCTTTGTTCAATTAAATTAATATTATTGAGGCTTTGCTACTTTGTTTTTCTATAAGCTTGCTCTCCTTCTCCTGAAGATGCTTTGAGAGCTTCTTACCTTTACAACCACTACCATTATACACATCTCCTTCCTCTGCCAGCTGATACTCTCACCTCAATTCAGGCCACCATCATTTCTTACCTGGATTATGGCAACAGCCTTCAGGACACTGACTTTGCCTTGATATTCACCATCATCAAGCAATTATATGTTTGTAGCAAAAATATATTTTAGATTTTGCAAATGTATGGCTTCAAGTCTTTTAATAATGGCTTTCCCTAGAACAAAATTTGAAATAGTTTTTCTACAGCCTTCTAGAAGTGGCATGTCTGGCTCTTCCTATCTATTTAAACTAATTGTACTTTAGTCATGCTTTTTTTTTTTTTTCATTTTTTCAAACATGTGAAGCTTTGTCCCATTTGGGTTTTGTTTTTTTGTTTTTTGTGTTTTTTTTTTTTCCTAACTGGAGTGCTCCTTGCCAACATTCTATCACTGTCAATATACAAATGGATTTTTCTTTTCTTTTATAACTCAGAAAAATATATCCTCAGCCAGATATTCAGATATTTCTTAATGACCATTACTTAAAAGTAATCATTGATTCTTTTAACCTATTAGTCTCATTTTTACATCCTATTTAGTATTCCCTTGCCCCCATAAAGAACAAAGCAAAATGGGCGTACAACCCTATTCAGAGATAGTGAAACTATTGTTTGTTCCTGGTTTTTGCCCAGATTCTCCCCTCCTTCACAGATGTGATTGGGGAGGGGATTGCTAGACCTTTACCTTTTCCTGGGGTAGAGGGATTTTCTTATTTCTAATTTGGCTTCACTTATTACATCATAGTATGATTTTAATATATACAATAAATTGATGAAATAAAAATTTATTTTCTTACTTAAATTTATGTTTTGTGTACATAGTGGTTAGTAAAACTTAGTGGATATGCATACACAAATGCCTACAATTATACACAGGTAATATCTCATCTCATTTCAACAGGCATTTAAAGCTCAAGAAATATGACATGTATGAAAAAATGCTACTAAAATTCCATTTAGTTTTCCAGGTAATTAAAACTTCGGCTCTCAGTAAAACTGAGTTTCTTTCATCACCTTTATGCTTCAGCATTATGAGTTCAGAGTAAGTCAAATTCCAGAAATTTGACTTGTACAGACAGACTACACTTTGCCTCAAGTGTTTATATGCCTCTTGTTGTAATTCAAGTTTCCCTTAAGTAGATTAAGTAAATCACCATTTCCATGACATATTGTAATTATTAAAAAGCAAAGGTTTATTTATTTATTTATTTACTTATTTATTTTAACCACAAAAATTTTCAAATCAATATGTGAACTCATTCTGCAAACCTTTAGTTGGATGTCCTTTCATGGCCCTGAAAACCTTGCATATTAGAATATCTTACAGTAGTAATTCTAAGATACATCTATTTGGTACACTCCGTCCTAAACCCTATATTGTAAGTATTCATATGAATAAAAAGAACATCCTTGTCAATGTTAATAGTCTCCAATCCTTTGAAATTTTAATGGAAAACATTAAATTTAAATTCTGTTTCTGGGTATTTTCAAAGAAAAAGATTTGGGTTAGTATTTCTTAACTGACAGAGGTACAATAGGAAAGGAAGGATTCATACTCTACTTGCTGTGGGTTATTTCTCTGGCCCCTCTCCCCACTCTAGAGGGGCACATGGCTCTGTCCTTATTAATTGCTTATTATAGCTTGGAAGAGCTGGCAGAGACTCTGACCTGATTATGTCAACCCTTTCTGTCACCCATCAGTTCTGACTTCCTTAGCTGATAGACTATAGTTCTAAGGTAGCAGTCTTTAGTTCTTCTATAGCTGGTATGCAAAAATAGCTAATACTACTGCAATGTCTACTTCATTTTTATTTTTTTAATAATTTCTTTTATTGGAACTATCCTCTAGATGAAAAAAAAAGATGAACACAAATTAAAGGCAATTTCTTCTTAATTCATGTATATAAAACCATGTTCTCTGAAGACAAAAATATACTCACAGTCTATCATGAAGGTCTATTATACTTTTTATTCCCAGAATATAAGGGTTATAATAATCTCAATAGATAATTTTATAACCAAAACAATATTACATAGATATTATGCATATTTTTGTTAGTGTGAATTGAAAATATGTATTCACCCTATTTTATATATTTTTATGTACTCCTTGAAATATTTAATATTCATAAAACATACCATATTTTAAATACTGTATATATAAGGAATCATTTTTTAAAAAATATATGTGGTTGTATATAATTTTATACATTTATATGTATACTTTTCAATTCATGGGAACATAAAGTTATCAGATACAGAAAGTCATACATTTGTTTTAATTTCTACCATTATTAACTTAATACTCTGAAAATATGCCTAAAAATTGAGTAATATAGATAGCTTAAGCTAGAAAGCAGGTGGGTTTGTACTTAAAATGTCATTTCATTAAGAATGTATTTCTACAGACAATATAGGCAATTACATTAGTGAAATTATTGATGGCTTGAGTAAACACAATACAATGAAAATGTACTGACATAAAAGAGTAAGATATAAAAACTAATAGAAAATGTATAACAACATATCCACTCCTAATGACTTTATACCCTCTTTAAGCTCTTTCCTCACTACCTTCTCTACCACCCTTGCACACAGATATCTAACTTAAATGATATAGTTATTATTCCACAGATTTTATTTTTAGTTTTGCTACTTATCTATTCCTAAACAATCTATCATTGTGCTATTTTTTAACTTAATATATGTCAAATTTGCTCTATGTATTCTCCTATAATTTGTTTCTGGCCTGTGAGATTTAGACATGTTTTAGATGTTGTTGTAATTCAGTTGTATAGTGTGCTATAACTTCTATTTATCATTTTCAGTGTTGACAGACTTTAAGGTTATTCTATTTTAATCTTGCTATTTTAAACATGCTATTATAAAAATTCTTGTATATGATTCCTGGTTCATAAATACAAGCAGGATTGTTCGTTCTTAGAGTATATGGAACTCCCACTTCATTCATGGCGATGATCAATTGTTTTCTAAATAGGTTGTATGCATTTACACTCTTACCAGCATTATGTGAGAATTCCTAGGTGAAATTTCCTATTGTTCTGCATCTTCACTAAAATTTGATACATGTTTTTCATATTTTGCCTACATTGGGGCATAATTATACTTCATTGTGTGTGCAGTTTTTTTTAAGATTTTATTTTATCTTTTTTTTTTCTTTTCAGGAACATAGAGGTTTGTTTAGGAAAGCAGAGTCTCATTTAAGGGAGAATGTGGGCCATCTCTGGAGGGAGAAATAGCTCTCATTGTGGTTTTAATTTGCATTTTTTCTCTTTGCAAATGCAGTTGATTACATTTTGAAATGTTTAAAGGTCATTTATTTTTCTCTGAAAAAGCTGCTTCACCACTTGTGTTTCTTTTTCCTATTACTTGTTTTTACCCTAGTTATTGTAGGTGTCCTTTATCTATTGGTGATACTAATCCTTTGTGTATATCTTGCAAAAGCATCATTATTCAAATATTTTCTTTCTGATCTTCCTTTTTAGCACCTTTTGAAAGATAGCAATTCATTATAGCGATTCACTATTTAACTTATTAGACTTCATCAATACTTTTTCTTTATAGTTTGTATTTTTGTATTTAGAAATATCTTTGTATTCTGAAGTAATCATAGTGTTTGATTATGTTATCTTCAGATAACAATTTTTTGTGAATGTGATAGTGTAGTTATCCAATTTCTTCTCTTGTAGACAGCCAGGTGATCCAATACCAGTTGGTTAGCCCCTCCTTTGACAATAATCTGTAATGAGTATTTTTTCTGCTTCATTGTCCATTTATCCTTCCCGTGTCCAATACCACTATGATTTTGTTTCTCTAACTTATGTAAATCTTTCTAGCTATCAATGTAAGTTTGTCCAATTTGTTTTCTTCCTCAAAAGACAGTTGGCTAGTCTTGATTCTTTTTATTTCCATTAACATTTTGAATGAACAAGCCAAGTTTTCCTATAAAAGGAGAAAAGAACGCAAAATTAAACAAAAGAACAATAAATATCTTGTTGTGATATTCATTAGCATTTTATTAAATCTATAGACTTATTTAAGGAGAAATGGCATATGATCTTTAATGTTTCTAAAAAACATTTTTTATCTGGCTGATGATTTTCATGGAATTATTTTTAAAATTAGTTTTTAAAATGATTGTAGATTTATATTTTTCTTGATTATGTATTTTTATAGGAATAGGTTAATTTTGTTTAACCTCTCTTAAGTTTTAGTATAAAATTATATTTTCTTTTTTTTGTGACTGCTATATTTAGAGATGTGTCCATTATTTCATCCTCCCTTTTTCTTCCCTCCATCTCTCTCTCTCTCTTTCTCATAAAGACTCACACACACACACACACACACACACACACACACACACATGCATGTCTTTTACAGCTCTGTTTTTGTATTAATCTTGGCACAGGTTTGATAATTTTATTAGAATCTTTATTAAAGAATAATTTTCTAATTATTTTACTAATTGCTAAAATTAAATAATTTACCAATTATTTACCAATTTACTGTTCATTTTCTCTATTTTTATTGCATTATTCTTTAACATCTAGTATATGACTTAGCTCCTTAATTTTTTTTCATTCTTTCTTCTGTTCTACCAAAATATATTCTGTCTATTCATTTTTCCATATGTTTTTTTAGCTAAATCCCCAAACTTTGTTATTCTTAGTTCTATATTTGTTTTGAACTTTTCATAGAATAATTTTTAACCCATTAATTATTTTGTGAGTACCTATTTCTAATTTATAACTTGGTAACTTTATTCATTAATTCCCTTTTTGTTATTTACTTCAGATTTTTTACTAAGTAATTGGGACACATAATCTATACTATATTCATTTATTTTTGTTGAAAATATTAAAAAGGATATTCATCTCCCAAATTAAATTGGGTCCTATATGTATTTCCTTTTTAAAGTATGTTAATTGTTACTCAACTGTTAATTCATTGATTTACTCTTTCTGTTCAATCTATACTAACAGTATAAAAATATGATAGTATAAAGATAGAATATTTGCCTATTATGGTAGTATATTTGTCAAATTTTTCATGTGGCTTTGTCAGTTTTCCTTTATTTATGTTAAATCTGAGGCATACAGACTTGAGATATTGTGTTTTCCTAGTGAGTCAAATATTGAATGATTACACTGTGAACCTATTGATCTATTTTTTCTATGTGGAAGACTATATTTTGGAAACAAGAGATCAACCACCCCTTACATCTTAACTGGGGTTTACAGTGTGACTTTCACACTCTTTCTTTGAGAGATGTGTCTTTGTTCTTTCCTCTTGAAACCAGAAAACTTGTGATTCAGGGGGAAGAAGCACTGCATACCTTCCAAGGCCAGATTATAAAGATAATGGCATTTCTTCTGATCTGCCATGCTGTGAGTAAACCCTATATGATCATGAAGAGACCACAGATTGAAGCCACATAAGGTTTCTTGGCCAACTGCCAAACCCATAGAAATTGATATGGGCATCAATAGCAAAAAGCAAGTGAGTAAAGACTCAGATGATTTTGGCTCCTTGACCTTGAATCTTCCCCAGACTTCAGAATTTACTATCTTGGGCCCCAGACATTGAGAACCAGAGTCATCTGAATTACTGACTCCAAGAATCTAAAAAAGGGGCTGGGGATATAACTCAGTTGGTAGAGTACTTGCCTCGCATGTACAAGGCCATGGGTTCAATCCCCAGCACCACACACACACACACAAAAAAAAAAAAAAAAAAAAAAAGAAAGAAAGAAAAAAAAGAATTTAAAATAATAATAATAATAATAATAATAATAATAATAATAATGTTTTAAGTTATTTTAGGAATGATTTATTATGCTTCAGTACATAGCTGGAAGTCACAATTAGTCACAGTAGCACTCTTTTGATTATTGTTTCTGTGATATGCCACTTAGAACTTAACACAGTTATATGTAAGCAAAAACCCAACTGAATGTCAAGGTTGGGTTTTTCTTTTAAATTAAAAAAAAAAAAAAAAAGGTCTGGAGCCAGGCAGTCCAGGACTGAAATGGTAGCCCCCAGTTACCATGGAACAATGCTTCTTATCTCTTCTTCTTATGTCAATTTTAGCATAATGCTTTAAGATACTTTAATTTTCACCTTCACCTCATATCTACATTCTAGGCATCACTGAGGGAAAATGGCAGGAAGTGCAAAATGGGTCTTCCTTCCAACCGAGTGCACTTCTATTAAAGAGATTTCCTTGAAGCCACAGTTCATGCTTCATTGGCTACACCTACTGCAAGGGAGCCTGGAAAATGCAGTTTTAAGTTTGACAAATTGCCATTTGAAGAAAATCAGTGTTCAGCTGCTAAGGAAAACTGAGAGAATGTATTTGAAGTAGTTCTTAATATTGTTTCCTCCAAGTGGTGTGTCTTTTCCTTTCACTCTAGTTGTATCTCTGTTGTTCCAATTTGTTTGTTGAAAAGAACCCATAACTGGAGATTTTGTAGTTGAACTATTTCTGTACTTTATTAATACATTCATATTTATTGTGATTAGATTGATGCCTACCAACTTATGTTTATAGTTTTATTTTCTCAACAAGAATCTTGAACTCTTGAATAAGCATACACACTTATCAGGGGCTAAACATAAGCACTATTTTTATATTGAAAATGTTGAAGAGGGGTGACTCATCTCATGTCTTTGTGCTTTTATTTTTCACAACAAGATACGTAGTAACAATAAAATTGTTTTCTGAAGCAATCAATTGGATTGATTGAGGGGCTGGGCATGGTGGCACATATCTGTAATCCCAGGGACTCGGGAGGCAGAAGCAGGAGGATTTCAAGTTCAAAGCCAGCCTTAGCTATGGAGCAAAACCCTGTCACAAAATAGAACACAAAAAGGACTGGGGATGTTGCTCAGTGGTTAAGCTTCCATGGGTTCAATTCTAGGTACCAATAAAAATAAGAAAAGAATCACTTAAGAGGTAATGTAACTTTTGAACCATGTGAGGTTACAACTTTAATCTTTATCAATATCTTAAAAACTTGGATGACATGTTGACAATAATGGCACTGTTGTTCTCAGAAAACCCAAAAGAGCTCGTGCCAGTGGAAATGAAGAAACATGATAGTTAAACACTGACCCCAGTGAAAGTACAAAGTGGCTACTGAAAACTTCTAAAGTGTGTGCAGATGGATTCTTTTGGCTGTAGAAATAAGAGCTGGATTTTACTTGCTCTAGAAAAGAGAAATTTATTATAAGAAAGTGAGAGAAGGACACAAATCAAAACATAGACAGGTCTTACTGAGTCCCAAGCAGAAAGCTGGGGCGATATTAACTTGGCAATTCCCCTAAAGCAGAGCATGCTTGTTATTTCTTTTCTTTCTTTCTTCCCTCCTTCTCATCTTTGTGAATGCCCAGCTTGCTTCTTGAATGTCTTTCATATTTCTCTTTCTTGCACTTAGGTTCTCTTCATTACTTGTCTCTATATCCCATGATTCTTTCACAAGATGGCAAATTAAGGTGCATTATTTTTTGCTACTATTGAAAACTAGCAAACATTATCTGTTATTTCAGAGTCAAGTTTTTCTGAGCAAAGAGTATGAACCTGATCACATTCCTAGTTCATTGGCCAAAAAGTGGACCAATTTTTCTTGATTAGATTTTCATGCTTAATCGGTTAAAGCCAGGGTTTGGGGAAATCATTTGCTGTATACTGCAGCAGGGGCAATCAAAAGCCCTCATAGAAATATTTTTGATGCATAATATGTTTGAATATTTGTTTCATTATTGGCAGCTCTTTGAATGAAAGTTTGATGTTAGATTTAAAAATTCTTATATATGTACTTGCTACTAACAAAATGATTCCATGATCTTTACTTATGAAAAGAATTACTATTTTAAATGTCAAACTATATAACATACTGATACCTCTTAAACCCATACGTGTTTTTTCTTTTAAATAAACTTCTCATTTTAGGACAGTTTCAAATTTCCAAAATCATTGCCAAGATAGTACAGAATTTGTGTATGCCTCACACCTGATTTGTTCTCTTATTAACCACATTAGTATAGCACATTTGTTGGAATTAATGATCTCATGCTAATATATTAATGTTAACTAAAGCCCATAATTGTTCAAATTTCTTGGTTTCCTTCCTGTCTTTTTTCATTTATAAGATCCCACCCACAATGCCACATTGCATTTAATAATCTTATTTTCTAAGGCTCCTGTTGGTTGTGACTTTCTTCCTATTTTTATTTTTTTTTAATTTCTAAGATATTTTCTTGATTTGTTTTGAAGTTCATATTGACAGAGCTCCAGAAAACATTTCATAAGTCTATGATAAGATTAAAAGCTTAATTAATACTGTAGCTTAATGGAAATATGAAATCATAAGCAAACAAAATCATGGGGGAAAGATTCACACACAAGAGTCATTATTAAAAACAAAAGACATTTAAAGCCCTATGATACTAATAATCTTTTTCAATTGTTTTACTTTGCACATCTATTCACAAAATTTTCCTGATGAAATAAATTATTGCTGCATTTAGCGTGTACTTAATTAAACATTAAAAACTACAAGTCACGTTTGTTTAAACTTCTTTCATAATCTTAAATTTAATTATCTGAAAATTATCAATCATCTTATTAGTCAATACTTGAAATTGCATGCATGTCAGTGTAATTATTAATGCCAGCCCATTTACTGGCTCATTTACTCTGGCTATGCACAATTATGTGTGACATTTTAAAAAGAACACTCTTTTCATCATGATACAATCATTTTTTCTGAAGATCAACAAAAGATCTATTTCTGATAATTCTTTTGCTTATTGTTTTCCTGACTAAATTCATAGACTGAAAGGAACCAGATGGTAATGGAAAATATACCAGTGGTAGTCTACTTAATTGGTATCTTAAATTGTTTTCTACTCCAGAAGATTCTATATTTTATTTCTTTTATTACAGGAAAGCAAGAAAATGCAATCTTGTACATTTTATGATATTTTTATATCCATTTCTCATTTGAATCTCACATATTTTATAATACAGGTAAATATGAACACAGTACCAACAGGAAGCCTTCCCCTTTGAATACAAGTGGAAGTAAATAGATATTAATATTTGTATTTTATTAGTTCATTTATCCACATTTGCAAAACATAGAGCCTCCATTTCATTTTCAACAAAGTCTATCTATTGTCTTTTACCATCTATTCAATAATGAGTGATGATCCTAACAGTTGTTGGGTTAGAATGCAACATTGGTGCTGCATACTACCTGTTTAACTCTTCTAGGGTTTATAAACTTCATTTGTTTTCCCCTTTGCATTATTCACTACTTCACTTGAGCTTATTTATGTAATTCCTACTATGTGCCTATCTCTGCTTTATATGTGGTTGTTGCAGTGTTGAATAATAGATTCTTCTTCTGACTTTAAGAGTTTTATATGCTTACATGGATAAATAAGACAAACAATAAACAGATAAATAACTAGAAAATAATATTTCAAAAAGTGATGATTGCAATATAGAAAATAAAATGTAGATCTTTCTATCTTCTAAGGTCTTGTTTGATTTCTTTCTTTTTATATAGATCTTTGTCCTCTTTTGTTGATTATCAACAATTTTTTTTGAGGCTATTGTAAATGGGGTAGTTTTTCTCATTTCCTATTCTGAGGACTTGTCACTGTTATACAGAAATGCCTTTGATTCATGGGTGTTAATTTTATATTCTGCTACTTTGCTGAATTCATTTACTAGTTCTAGAAGTTTTCTGGTGGAACTTTTACAGTCTTCTAGGTATAGAATCATATCATCAGCAAATAGTGCCAATTTGAGTTCTTCTTTTTCTATGTGAAACCCTTTAATTTCTTTTGTCTAATTCTTCTGGCCAGTGTTTCAAAAACTATGTTAAATAGGAGTGGTGAAAGAAAGCATCCCTGTCATGTTCCAGTTTTTAGAGGAAATGCCTTCAATTTTTCTCCATTTAGAATGATGTTGGCCTGGGGCTTACCATAGTTAGCCTTTAAAATGTTGAGATATGTTCCTGTTATCCCAATTTTTCTAGTGTTTTGAACATAAAGGGATGCTGTATTTTGTCGAAGGCTTTTTCTGCATATATTGAGATGATCATATGATTCTTATCTTTAAATATATTAATGTGATGAATTACATTTATTGATTTCCATATGTTGAACCAACCTTGAATCCATGGGATGAATCTCACTTGATTGTGTGCATGGTCTTTTTGATATGTTTTTGTATTTTATTTGCCAGAATTTTATTGAGAATTTTTGCAACTATATTCATTAGAGTTATCAGTTTGAAGTTTTCTATTTTTGATGTGTCTTTGCCTGGTTTTGGAACCAGAGTGATATTGGACTCATAGAATGAGTTTGGAAGTGCTCCCTCTTTTTCTATTACCTTGCTCTTGGATAGGCAGAATTAATATTATCAAAATGACCATACTTCCAAAACCACTATACAGATTTAATGCAATTCTGATCAAAATTCCAATGACATTCCTCATAGAAATAGAAAAATCAATTATGAAATACATCTGGAAAAATAAGAGACCCAGAATAGCTAAAGTAATCCTTAGAAGGAAGAGTTAAGCAGGTGGCATCACTATACCAGAACTTTAGCTGTATCACAGAGCAATAGAAACAAAAACAGCATTGCATTGATACCAAAACATACTGGTAGACCAAAGGTACAGAATAGAGGACACGGAGACTAACCCACAAAATTACACTTATTTTATATTAGATAAAGGTGCAAAAAACACACATTGGAGAAAAGACAGCCTCTTCAACAAATAGTACTGGGAAAACTGGAAATCCATTTGCAACAAAATAAAATTAAAACCCTATCTCTCACCATGCACAAAATTCAATTCAAAATGGATCAAGGACCTAGGAATTAAGCCAGAGACTCTGCATCTACTAGAAGAAAAAGTAGGCCCTAATCTCCATCATGTGGGATTAGGCCCCAACTTTCTTAATAAGACTCCTTTGGCAAAATAATTAAAATCAAGAATCAATAAATGAGATGGACTCATACTGAAAAGTGTCTTTTCAGCAAAAGAAACAATCTGTGAGATAAATAGACAGCCTACATCTTGGGAGCAAATCTTTACCCCTCACACATCAGATAGAGCACTAATTTCTAGGATATATAAACAACTCAAAAAGTTAAACACACACACACACACACACACACACAAACACACACAAATAATCCAATCAATAAATGGGTCAAGGACTGAACAGACACTTCTTAGATGATGATATACAATTAATCAACAAATATATGAAAAAATGTTCATCATTGCTAGAAATTATAGAAATGCAAATCAAAACCACTCTAAGATTTCATCTCACTTCAGTCAGAATGGCAGCTATTATGAAGACAAACAGCAATAAGTGTTGGAGAGTATGTGGGGAAAAAGGTACACTCATGTACTGCTTGTGGGACTGCAAATTGGTGCAGCCAATATGGAAAGCAGAATGGAGATTTCTTGGAAAATTGGGAATGAAACCACCATTTGACCCAGCTATCCCTCTACTTGGTCTATACCAAAAAGAGTTAAAATAGCATACTACAGGAACACAGCCACATCAATGTTTATAGCAGCACAATTCACAATAGCTAAACTGTGAAACCAACATAGATGCCCTTCAATAGATGAATAGATTAAGAAATATGGCATATATACACAATGGAATATTACTCAGCAATAAAAGAGAATAATATCATGGCATTTGCAGGTAAGTGGATGGAGTTAGAGAAGATAATGCTAAGTGAAGTTAACCAATCCCCCAAAAAACAAATGTCAAATGTTTTCTCTGATATAAGGAGGCTGATTCATCTTGGGATAGGGAGAGGAAGCATGGGGGGAATAGACAAACTCTAGAGAGGGCAGAGGGGTTGGAGGGAAGGGGAGGGTATGGGGTTAAAAATGATGGTGAAATGTGATTTTTATTGTTATCCAGTGTACATGTATGAAGACATGAATTGGTGTGAATATACTTTCTATACAACCAGAGATATGAAAAATTGTGTTCTACATGGGTAATAAGAATTGTAATCCATTCCTTTGTCATATATAAACAAATAAAAGAAAATGTGCTTATATTAGAAATATGTGATACATGCACATATTTGAAAGAGTAATACAGTTGCTACTTGGGTGGCAAGTGAATTGAGACTGAATCATAAGGGCTGAACTTGTGAAGAACCAGGGAAACAGCGTTCCAGTCAAAAAAACAGCAAATTCAAAATTACTGCGTTGGAAGGAAGCGTTGTGAACTTTATGAGTATTTCCAAGAGACATGTGTCAGCAAACACTGAATGGAGAGAAGAATTTCTACTGAAGAAATTCTATGAGGCCCTAATCGGACCGAGAGCCCTGCTTTCAGAAATCAGAAGCAATTATAATTTCTATATAAATGAGCTCTAGAGAAAGCAGTCATATCATCTAACATCATGTAAATTTCTATATTTTAACCATTTCCCTAACATAACATGTTTTTCAAGATTTTTGTTTTGCTATCAACCTCTCCACCTCCTCCACACACACTTTTCTCTTCTCTTCTTATGGAAAGCCCTGTTCACCTGCCAAGACAAGATAACGTTCTCCCTTCCAGAAAAATCCTTTTGATGTCTCAGGCTATTATCTTCTAGAACAATCTGTGAATATGCCTTTTACAGAATTTATTACATGTTGCTCTGTAATCTTTTCCCTTTGCATTATGAGTTTGTCAATAAATGGGCCTCGCCTCATTTATTTTTGCATATTTTCCTTCTCACCACACCTATCTTGAAGAATTGAATTACTTGAAAAATAATTTGGGGTTCAATAAAGAATGAATTAATAAACAAGATGATTGTAAAAACATGTTTTAAGAAACATTTGATATTTATTTCTATTTGTGATTAGACAAACTGGCAAAAGGAAATATAAAAGTGAAGAAGACATTGATGGCTCCAAATTGATACCTATGGAGTAACAATAAGCAAATATTGGGTATGTTTATTGGTTTTATGGAGAAAACTATAGGAAATTGATAGTGACTTAGCTGCTTTTTTAATTGGCCACAAAGTAAGAATTTGGCTGATTTGTATCTAAATACTTAAATCAATTATTACTCGTACACTTTCATGGAAAACAAAAAGGAAGAATACTTTAACTATTTTTAACTTTCTTGGCATTTTATTCTTCAGGCAAACTTGAAAAGTACACATTGTGAAAAGAGTATCCTAAGCAATCCCTTGGCTGGAATTTCAGTATTTTTCCAGGCTGTCATCTCTCCATTGTTGTAAAGCAGATGTCAGGATTCAAGGTAGATTGTTGACATCTTGGTGACAATATTATCATCACCTGTTAATGTCAACTTAATTCAAAGGGGTTAAAAATACTTCTATAAGAGAATGATCAGTGTCCACATGTAAAAGACATAACACTTATGATAAAGCAAGTGGCACTGGTAAGATACACATTTTAATTTTTTTTACCATATTCAGAAAATAAAGAATTTAATTCCTGCTGAGTTTATTATGGTGGGTTGCTTGGAGATATAAAAATTACTTAAGTAGACAAAGAATTTGTTTAAGGTTGTTTCATTCTTTTATATGAAGAAAGATTTTTGTGAATAAATGAAGCATAAGTAAAATTTTCAGATAATTCTAACTGCAATTTTAGTATCAGCCAAACTATATTTAACTTTACAATATGAAATACTAACATTGAAAATGCCTAATGTAGTGAAATGGTAATTTTTTTTGCTGATACCAGAAACTATTCATATATATCCAAGAGCCTTAGGCAATGCATGAACAAGAGCTTGAAGTGGTGAAATACCTGAATAATGAATGGGGAATATCCCATTGCCCCCAAGTTGCCATTCTTGAACCTTGGAAATCTTGGAAAATCTGCATGAGCTATTTCTCATATGTCATATAGATAGAGCTCATCTATCTGAAAGTCAATACAGGTAAATGTTTGTGAGGTTTCAAGGGGCACTGGGAGTTATACAGAGGTCATGGTTAAATGACCTGTATAAAGATCCAAGGTTATAATGAAGCACAGTAACCCTTCATACTGTAACCCCACATGTTTTATGTTAGCTGCTATAATGGGACTTTATTTGACTTGGATATCTTAGCTACATCCTGCCACAGTTCATTATTAGTTGTTCTTTATCTACTGCCCTATTAATAATTCATTAAATTCTCACTTAATATACATTTAGCTAACCAAAGTTAGCAAAATTACTTAACTTTATTATTTTCTCATATTTTGCTTTTCTAACCTATAGGGAACACATATAATGAAGACATTTGTGTGGTATATAAATATAAGAAGAAAAGTATCTACTCATAATCCCACTATGTATATCAAGAACTATACACATTCTGAAGTGTTTAAACACAAAATTTATGGACCTAATGTATCATTTGAATCACAATATTTGAATTACTCTTTTTATTTATGTTGTTTTCAAATTTGTACCGATAAAGATAAAACCACAATGTCATCTTTACTCCTAATGTTTTAAATGCTTTCTTTAAAACAATTTCTAAGAAGATTTACTAAGGTGTAAGGTATAAGTATTTTTGTTTTTCTATAAAATGTTACATTGGTACCTACAGAAATTATTAAAATACACACTCTATCATTAAGTGATTGCTAATGTCATAAACTTTGAGTTTCATGGAACTTAACTCCACAGTACCTTCCCTTTCCTTCTTCTATTCTCTTCCCCTGCTCTGCTTGCTGTAATCTGCTGCTATTCCTTCTATTATTATTTTAATTAGTGCATTATAATTATATATGTGTATATACACATACATGGGCATACAACAATTTGCTCCTATTATTATTTTAATTAGTGCATTATAATTATAATATGTGTATATACACATACATGGGCATATAACAATTTGCTATATATAATATATAAAATATTTGCTATATACACACACACACACTTATATTATATAGATATAGATATAAATATATAATATAAAACAATTTGCCAGATTTTATTCCCTAGTACTTACCCATGCCAACACCCCCCCATTCCCTTTGTCTACTCCAGTGGTTTCCCTTTATTGAAATTACATTTGTTGTTTTGCACTTACTATAAAAAGTCATTTTCTTTTTATGTGCTATTTCCTGCATTGATCAGCTTCTTTATCAGGACACAGAGGAGTTGATTTAAGTGATATCGTAATAGTTCACACTTGATTTGTATTTTTAAGGACAGGAACTGTGACTTTCTTTATTATTACTTATTACTAAGTGAGAAACACTTTTTTATTATAACAAAACAATAGCTGCTAGTTAGCTACATACTATTTACTACTTGGTATCATGATCTTATCATATTGTGTTGGTTCTGATGTGCATGGATTTATGCTTTTTTAGTTTCCTCAGAATGGATGCATGTTTATTCAGAACTTCTACAATTTCTTCTATATAATCCTGTGAATAATTTGTACTCAGTATATGCTAAATAAATGCTTTTCATTTATTGGTAGACCAACCAAGTGTTTTATTTTGTTGAAGTGATAATAATGAAGTGGAAATGAATTTTAAGTGTGCAGCTGAAGTTAAAAAGTTAAGTTTTGAAACTGTGGAAATGATGATTTTGAGACACAAAGGTTAGCTTATATTAGGAATATTTCTGTAAACACAGTAGTAATTAGTTACTTTCTGTCATTGTATATAATAATACCTACAGAGTTGTGCTGCAACATGCATTTTATAGACTTTAACTGTACCTATAATTTACGTTTGATATCAAAAGCCATATGTGAAAATCAGTTGTTTTTACTCTATATGAATACCTTAGATAGTTGTATATCATATCAAGTCACTATGGACAGAAGAACAGACACATAAAGATATGAAGTCCTTTTGGGAAACACAATTAACTCTCCATCTGGGTGATATGCTTATGCTAAGACACTATTTGATTGCTTGTGGATCTATTATATGGAAAGTGGAGAAGAAAACCCACCCATACACACACACACACACACACACACACACACACAAAGTTTAATTGAGGACTTGGAACAAAAAAGCAGATTTCTTAATACCGAATAATTTCTGCACCAATTTATAATCAAGGCTCTCAAGGCAAACACCTTGATAGAATTATTCTACTGTTTGAATTCAGTTGTTGGATGGACAAAAGCAGGTGGGTTGCTCTCTTGTGTATCAATAGTAAAGTATGCTTGTTACAAGGAAAAGTAGTTAATAAATATGCACTAAGTGGAAGAAATTAATAAAGAAAGTACATATAAGTGTACCTACACACAGGTAACCATGCTTGAGGATGAACTAGACCTTTAAGCTGCAACAAAAAGAAACATTGGGTCATCTGTTAACTACTATTTAAAGACAAAACACCTTTGCATTCTCTGACCCTCATCGATGACTAAGGAACTTTGAACAATTTAGTTCACATGATTCAGAAGTAGAGTAGAATACCATAAATGAATAGGTCTTTCCCCTATTCTGGGGCACTAGCTTCAGTTCTGTCTTTATTAGTGACAAGTGCAGTGTATATCGGGTATTGTCTTCCGTTTCTACCTTGCTTGTCCCTTCTGGAGGCATCTGTCATACTGTATTTGGTTCACTCTGCATTCTGTTAATGCTTTGAGCTAGCTGTAGGGTATCTGCTTAGGAGCGACTGGAGGTACTCCCAGTAGGGACCAGTGACAGCGGAAAGAATAAGCAAAACTACCCACAGAGGTACTGGCTTCCAACAATTTTGCAGAAGTGTGAAGATTTATAGTAGAAAATAAAGCACCTCATGCTGGGTCTGGCTCCAAGCCTCCCTGGAGAACCTTCCACTTGGGCAATCTCTTTTATCCTGCAAACATAGTGTTCTATCTGAGGGAGTTTAAGTTTCATATTAACAAATTGACTTAATTATTTTTAACCAAACTGTTAACTACCTGCCGTGACTTTCCAAAGTGTTCCCAACAAGTTTTCGGTTGTTCTTTCAAGAGGAAATTACACCAAGCTGTTAAAACCCAATAGCATTTTCTCTACAAAGGTGCATGGATTCCTCTCCTAGGGAGAGCCTGAGCAGCCAGGTGGGCAGTATACAGGCAATCTCAGCTTTTAGGAAAGCAAAACGGAAAAAGTATCTGAGGTTGCCTGCAGCAATGGAGTTTGTTTATCATGAAAGACTTCTTTCCTATGTTGTTTAAATTTCTAATCTGGTAGTCATCAATAGAAGCATTGAGGTATGTTAATTGAGGTGTGTTCTGCCAAAATCCTTAGAGCCTATAGATATGAATATTTTATTAGTAAGAATCCAGGGCAAAGAAAATCAATCTGGTGGGTTTCACTTGCCCACTGGGTATGGCAGTCTTTATTTAAAACTAATTGTGGTCAAGGATTAGTTTCTCTTCTTCAATGCAGACATGACCATGCAGCACACTCACTGTTCTGAACATCAAAAGGTTGAGGAGTTCTACAATTATAAAATATTTTATCTATGATTATTGACTAGAGAAGATCTATAACCTCAGTAAAAAAGTGAAAATATGTCTATCAGCACCTTTATGTTCGTATGATGGTCTAAGAAACATTTGAGGTTTACCCCATGTTTGATCATTACCATATGCTAAATATGACTTTTGTTTTATTATACTGAGCACATCCATGTTCATAGCCATACTTTTCTATAGGATGTAATAATGGTGGTCATATTTGTCTGCTATGAAATTTGATAACTTTACACTGTTAATCAAATTCTACCTGGAATGTTTCTGGTTGCTCGCAGTGTAGGAGAGAAACTTCTAGAGCAGTTCAGTGTTGCTGTCTGACAGATGTTTATGGTGAAGCAAGATGGCCTTAATCTCCACAGCTAAACTGTACTTTATCCAGTTTTCTTCCTGACTCTAGACTCCTGAACTACCTTTCCCTAGATTATTTAGTTTACAAAATTTGCAATTCTCTCTGATCCTCTGACATGTAAATCCCTTTTTAGCTTTCTGACAGTTTTACAACTCAGGAAGTCTGTCTTAGGGATCTTGGGGTCATCCCTTTGAAACAGCAAGAGAGATAGCTATCTCTCAGTTTTCCTTAAAGGGTAGGAATCTAACATTTTTTTAGGGATAAGTGATAAATGGCAATTAGCAAACACAGATGTCCTAATCATAGACCAGTCTCACCCCTAACTTCCTCCAGTACTTTTCCATTAGATCACCCTAGCATTTAAAAATCATCTTGCCTTTTATTCGAGTTCAATGCTACCACCCTGCTATTGACATGACCTTGAATAAATTCTCCCTTGGCTATTTAACTCCTGGTGCCATTTTTCTTTGGCTTGGTAAATTTTGAACATTATTATTATGAGAAATACAGATTATGAATAAACTATAAAAAAGTGTTTGGCTGGTTGGGAATTTAAAAAGAAAAACCACCAGATGATTTTTTACAGTATTCAATAATGATAATAGAAACACAACAAAAATATCATCTTTCTTCCTTGACAAATTCTGTTTTTTTACAGAAAATCATCATGATTTCATTACTTAGATTACTAGATGTATCACACATGTATGTATGTAAGTATGTATAGTATTCTCTGCACAATTAGGCATGAAATAAATGTTTTAAGGTCATAGAAGAAAAACCAATTCAGTGAAATCTAGAATGCTGGGTACTTATACCATTTCTTTATAACCCAAAATCCAAATTTTTTAGAAGTCATTCGAGAAACAGGTAGTAAATCTTGGATTTTTGCTAATATGTCACTTAAGTACTCCACATCAAATATGCACACTTTTAAGACTTGGATTAGAACATTATGTCTGTGAGCATTTTCTTGGTTGCATGTCTATTTTCTTGTACCCTTTTAATGCTATTTTTCTAGTTTGAATACTGCTGACCGTGTCTTTCTTTGACAGGGCTCTGTTTTTGAATTTTTGGAATTAACATGGGTTGCTTTGGATAGTTTCGTTATCCCTACATTCTCCTTACAATTTGTTCCTTTAGGGAATGGTTTGTGCTGTGCCAAGTTACTTTCAGAGTCCCCTGGGGCTTGTTTGAAATCCTATTTAGCTTTATATTTAGATATTTTTAGTGAATAACATTATTCAATGCTCTGGCCTGCAGTGTCATATGTATGCAGACGATACTCAGATATTCTTTCCAGTCCCTGCAGACCTATGAAGCGGCTTGATGTTTTGCATAATTGTCTGTGTGATATTCAAGCATGGATGTCTTCAAATTTCCCTGAATTTAGTGCAGATAAAATTGGGCTGCCACTGATTGGTTCTCCAGGGTAAATGTTTAAAATGTAATCTATGGTGGTAACCTTAAAGAGGTGATTTCCTTTGCTCTAAACCACATTTTTGACCTTAGGATTATAGTAAAGTCTGTGTGTATATGTGTGTGCTATTAACTGTACAATTTCCTTTCTGTGTTCACCTTGTACATTCTTGTCACATAATGATTTTCCGATTTCAGAAGAGTTTCTGCTCCAATTTACAATCAGTGGCTGTCACCTGCCACCTTTCAGTCTGTTTCTAATAGATCACAAATCCTTCCACAGCTTTTTCTTTACCTTGGGATTCTATTCTTTTATGCATGAGGACTTTACACTTACTGTTGATTTGTAAGGTTTGACTAAAAAACTTATTTGTTTGATTTAGGCTTTTAAATATTTATTGTATCTTCATTTGTATTAAGTCTGCAGAGCAACACGAGATGGACACATGAAGGACACTTCATAAATGCAATTGGGTTGATTGATAAGCCATATGAAGTGTTTGCACAAAGTACTATTTTACAATGAGAAGGGCTGTTAATGAATCCACAGTGATTCCAAGCTCTGAATAAATGTATATCTAACATATTCTCTCACCAGGCAGCCAAAGAGTGTACAGCATTTTGGATACTGCATTAAATAAATGGGGTAGAATAAAATTCCTATGAAATGGTCTCAATTCATTAGTCTGGTAAAGTTTAGGTACCACTTAAACTAAAAGGGTATTCTAGATGATAACTGATGCTTTCTTCCAGCGCTTTAAAGAAATGGGGCTTTACATTCCTGTTTGATAGCCTGAGAAAGTTGAATTAGTTGAGACTGCATTAAGTAGAAAAATGCATTTAATTGATAGACCATAGCACAGAAACATCTGAAAGTAATGCATATTTTGCCAGATATAGCTAAGAGATTTCTAATTCTATCAAGCCTTCTAGTTAGGAGCTGAGAACCTCAATACACATGTTTGTTAAAGATCACTACCGAAGGGGTGGGCGAACAAGGCCACTAATGGTTTGTAAGAGTCCTTGTATACACGCCCTTCTAAGCTCACCAGTTTAGTTACTAACAATACAGAAAAGAATATTCTGAATTTCTGCTTTCTCCCAAGAAGTGTCTGTTACTTGGAGTGATTATTTTAGCTAGGCTAAAAGACCTGCCCAAAGGATTTCAAAATTTCTTATTGGTACAGCAAATAAATTTATATTTTTCTATCTTTAATGCAAAGGCTGTTAAACCTCAACACAGTAATAATTTAGGCTGCATTCTTGTTCTTTGAGATAAACTTTAACACACAAACATATTATTTATTGTTTCCAGCTAGGAACACTGATGGGCGTGGCTAGAACAATTCTAATATCTCATGTACCTAAAGAATACCATCTAAGAACAATTGTTTATATTGTTAAGAGCAAACTGAGATTCATTTAATTGCTTTATTCCCATTGTTGCACATCCCATACGACTGTCTCTGGCACTTATATTGTAAGAAATAATAAATTTCTGGATTTTTATTTCAATTTTATCTATCTTCTTCCTCTTCCTCCAGCTTTCAAAGTGTTATTCATGCACCCCAACAGAGTCATCTGTGAATTACAAAAGTTTTACATTCTTTTTACTTGTTATGACTACTGAATAAATTGGAGATAAATGAAGTGATTTTTATATTGGTCAACCCCAGCAATCATTCCCACAGAATATAAATTATCTTTGTCATCATTTGTGTCATGGTACAGATTTACCTGAGGAATTCCATTGGCATTCATTTTGCCTCTTAATAATAGTTCCATGAGAGCCAAACAGTCAGATTATTTTACATTCTGTAGCACTGTATATTGGGGCCATGAGATATTAATGGGCCTTTTTTTAAGCAAATAAAAAAATTAATTCCCCTGACTCATATGCTAATAGGGAGAGGAAGCCAGCAATTTTTTCAAGTCATACTACCTCCATAAATTCAGAGTCAGACCTGTGAGTGTAGATTACAGGGTGAACCAATACTTTAGTATCAGAATATTCAACAGTCATTTCTCCAAAATGGGATGGAAGTGAGGTGGAAATTTACACTTAAGAGATTCGAGGAACTCACATTTATCACTATTTCCACCTTGATTAGTCTTGCTTATTAGGAAAGGCATGCACATACACACACACACACACACACATGCACACATACATGTATACACATATTTTTATTATTGAAATAATTCTATACTTAAGTGACCCCTCCCCAATAACATTAAGAAAAAGTGAATAATTCTGATTATGGACCCTTTCAGGACCTGATCCTCTTCCACATTCCTTTCTCAATACCATCATGTTCACACCATAATCTCTTGCCAGAGTGAACTATTATTATGTTCTCATTATCCACACTCTAGCTTTCATCTGCATCCCCTTACTATTTCCGTCAATCATAAGCACTCCAATTTCTCTATTTTCCTGCTAGCTACGCTTATCCACTAGGTGTTGTATTATCTGGGTGGCTACTCTGATTTCTCATAGCTGGGGCAGGTGTCTCTTGCCATATCCTGTATTTGTTACTTATCAAAACTGTTCCCTTGGCTATTATATTTCAAACTTGCTGAGGTGAAATATGTATGCCCTAATCAACAATAAAATTTTAATATAAATTATAAAGTAATTTTACTACAAAGATAAAAATACATATTTTGTTCTTGAAACAGCCCAAGAACTTTGTAATTTCCTGAGTGAAGGGAGCATCTGACACAGAGAACCTAATGCCTTCAAATTTTCTGGGTAATAGGAATGTCCTTTGTTTCAATGGTGTGACTTTTGGTGTATTCCTAGATAGGGGCTGGTCATCTGAAAGACCATGCCATGATTATAATTTTGGAACTTCACTCCTACCCCTCATCTTTCAGGAAGAAGAGATGGACTGAAGATTGAGTTAATTATCAATAATCCCTATATGGCAAAGTCTTCAGAAAAATTTCTGAACTTGTGGTTCAGACAGCTTCTGACTTGCTGGGCACATGGAGGTACCTACAGGGTAGTGTGCCTGGAGAGAGTATGGAAACTCTGTGTTCTTTCCATATACTTTGCCCTATGCATTTCTTACATATCACTGCTAATCTGCATTCTTATATATTCCTTGTAATATATTCTTATATTCTCTGTAATAATAGGTAAAATTAAAGTGTTTTCACATGTTATAAGAGGTATCTCAGCAAATTACTTGAATTCAAGGAGGGGATTATGGGAACTCTGATATTTAGATGGTTGATCCAAAGTATTGTCTTGTGATTGTGCTTGAATTCCAAAATGTGGAGCAGTCTTGTAGGACTGTAGCTCTTAGCCTGTTTGATAGACAGTGTCATAATTTAATTGAGCTCAGTATACCCCGTATAACTAGTTGGTGTTTGCTGAAGAATTGGTTCTTAGTGAGGAGATATTTCCATACATTTTGGTGACCAGAATTGTGTTGATTACTGGTTATGTAACAGAAGTAAAAGTATGTGTTTTTCTTACATACATATACAATAGTTATTCAATGCACATTTTGAGATGATTTTTAAGGTACAAATGTAAGATTCCAAATTCAAGAATATATCATTGCATTTACAAAAAGACTTTAAACTCCTATGCTTTGATCCTATCCTGGAAGAGTTTCTTAGGTCCATTTTGGAAACAAAGTACATCATGGGTGTTTTGGTTCTCTCCATGATAATTCTGGCTAGATCTTAATTTGGGAGAATTCACATTTTGTGATGAACAATCTGTGATTTAAAACAAAAGACTTTTATATCTTAGGGTCACCTAAGTCAGGATTATTTCAATAATGGAAATATGTGTGTACATGTATGTTGTGTGTGTGTGTGTGTGTGTGTGTGTGTGCCTTTCCTAATTACCATTCCTACTGTCAATCTAGAGTGAGTAAAATAGTCGGAGTTTTAGTTTATTGGTTTGCTACTGGGCATACATCCCAGCATTTATCTACTTAGCCACACTTTCTTAAAACTGTTATGATAAATAAAATGTTTAAAATGAGAAATGGACAGGGAAACAATTAACTTAAAATATATAACTTCAATATATTAATTTCACAACCTAGAAAGTATATCTAAAGTGTGATAGTAAAGAAAAAAAAGAATATGTATCTCTCAATAATCAAAGAAAGTATGGGAAATGAAAATGCAGCATCCTTTTACACATGTACAGAAGTATGCCCAATATATACTGGGAGGGTGACTGTAGGCTAATTTCTTATCATGCTCTCCTCAGTAAGCAAAATCATGAGAGACCTAAAAAAATAAATGAGTCCATGGGTAGATGGAAGGTATAAGAAATCAAGCAAACAATTTTAAATTGAACTTCACATATCTTAATGCCTTACATGCACACAATTTCATATTTATATCTGAGTGGCCTTTTGTGACACCAGAATATCAGGTATTAGAAGGTTTGAGACATTAAGGGAGAAAAAAGGAAGGAGGAAAGAAAGGAAAAATTCAGTTTCTAGTTCAACCATCTATAAGGGCTGATTATGGTTTGCATATGAGGTGTCACTCCAAAACTCTTGTTTATACAGGAATAATCAGAAGTGAAATGATTGCATTGTGAGAGCTGTAACTTCATCAGTACGTCCTAGTTTGAGTAGACTGACTAGGTGGTAACTGTAGGCAGGTAGGACTTGGCTGGAGGAAGTGGGTCACTGGGATTATGGCCTTGAAGTGTTCAACTTCCTGTGACTCATTTTCCATCTCCCTTTCATGATCCACCATTAGCTGAGCAGTTTCCTTCTGCCGCCATGATGTTATAGTCACCTAGGGCTCAGAGCAATGGAGTTGCCTTTCTATGAACTGAAGCCTCTGAACCTAGGAATTCCAAATAAACTCTTCCTCCTCTAAGTTGTTCTTGTTGGGTATTTTGTAATGCAAAATACAATACAAAAATTGACTAAAATGGGCCCAAAATGGCAATTTAAATTGAGGTACTATCTTACAAATGTCTCTGTTAGAGTTATATGATAGAATAATTTACCTTTTTCAAATTAAAAAGTGCTTTAATATCATTTAAAGCACATAGAGGAAAACCAATTTTAATGTACCCTTTACATGGTATTTCAAGCTAGCAGATACCCAAACTTGCTGTCATATTACTGATTCATTAAGGGACTATGGCATTTGAAGTTGTTCATTCAGAAAATTACAATTTGAATCAGGAAATGAATGAATTATTGCATTATCATAGAAAGAAAATTTTATACATGGAAACTGAGAATGCTGGGGAAAAGCCAAAGTGTCTGGGCCACATATTATTTTTTTTCCTAATTAGGAATAAACATGAAGAAATTCTTAGATATAAGGTAGTTTCTCATAAGAAAATTAACCAGAAAGAGCAAATCAAAATGAAGATTTCCTGTTAGAAAGATGCTTAAATTTGGCTCTTTTTATTTTGGAAAAGGGAAAAAAGTACATGCCCACCCTTCCATTAGTGTGGATTCATGGCACACAGTGCTATTTGCATTTTTCCTTATCCAGTCAGGCAGTTGGTGCATATTCAATATCTCACTTCCATTTTCATGCCTGTGAACAAGCAGGTACTCCCAGCACACATGGGAACAGGATGTCTTATGCATATCAAATGTGTAACTGAAGACGAAAGTTTTGATGAAAACTTGGAAAACAAATATTCATCTCATTGGAATACAATTTGTGAATTTTTCAGCAGTTTCATGAAAAACTGAAAACTATTTGAGAAGAATAAATGAGCAATTTCACACAACTCTAGTTTGCTTCCTCTTGTTTCCTGTTTTGCTCTGTTATGCATGGTAGAGGATCTTATAAAAAATGCCTATATTACTGACCCAGCTCTTTCTGAAAGTGGTTTTGTCATCCTTCAAGTCCTTAAAGAATAAGATGAAAGTAAAAATATGGAAGTGTTTGCACTGAGGAAAATGGAAGTTGAAAGGCACAAAGAAGAACAAGGAGCAGAGAGACGGCTGATACTGATAGATATTCAGCATCTAATGAACATTTCAAAATGGAACCTCAGTGAAAAGAAAATACTCTTCCTTAGTAGAAAGGGAAGAACATTAGAAAATAATTCTTAGAATACATAACTGAATTGGGAAAGGCATTACTTGATGTAACATTTAACTTAACATTGAAGGATGAAAATACATTTTGTCTGAATAAAATTTGAAAGTATATTCAAAATTCAATGATGAAATAGGCTTTAGCACATCTGATAGAATTTTTCTCCTTCAAAAGTCCATTTTTAAAGTAGACTTTATTCTCTTCTTCTTTTTTATTGTGTTTTGTTTTCCTGTGGAGTGAGAACAGTAGTTTCCAGAAAGCTTGGTAGCTAACTTTTATATATACCCTTAAACATCAACATTGGTATTCTTTAAAAAAGATTTTCTGGAGATGAACCACAACTTATATTTTAACCACAAGGAAAATGTCAAAAGGGTAATTTTCATCTTTAGCTCATCTTTCATTATTTTTAGTTGATGATTTGGGGTATGAAAACTTATTGATATTCAGAGTTTTATATTGAAGTCCAGATATATCCACTCCAAATCATCATACAAATCATATTGTGTTCTTGCTGAAAACTTCTAATCTATCCCAGAAAGGGAAATTGCTGAGGGCCATTACCAAGTAGGAATGACGCATCGATTTCCTTGCCAGCGTACCCCATGTTAAATTTGCTGTGACCTTGCATGTGTGTTTGAGAAAGATGACCCTACTCAAGGACGAGGGTGGATCCAGGATTAGGGTGTATCCTGCAGTTTGAGGAAGTATAGTATCCTGGTCCTTGGGTTTAGGGCGTTCCCAGTTTAAGACCTTGGGTTTTAGGGAAGTTCGATGTTGAAGATTATTGCTGCTGGAAATAGGGCGTTCCTGCTACCTGAGCTCCCATTGAGCTCTCGTGAGATTCAGAGAGCATTTTGGGAAAAAAGCCTCGTGGAGTAGGTGAATTGGGTGGCAGCAGAACTGGGATTGCCCCAGAACGTGTGTGGAGGCCGGTGTGAGTTCGGGAATAAAGATTTGCTGTTTGAATCTACAAAGCTGTGTGGTGGCTCGTGATTCTGTGCCCAGCCAAGACTGCGGCAGGAAATAAAAGTACTTGTATACTGTTTAGTCAGTTTCTCACTGCTGTGACTAAAGGACTCAACTGGAACAATTATAGAGGAGGAAAAGTTTATTTGAGGGCTTACAGTTTCAGAGGTCTTAGTCCATAAAAGGCTGGCTCCATTCCTTGGGGCTCTAGTTGAGGTTCGACATCATGGTAGAAGAGTATGGCAGAGGGAAGAAGCTTACATGATGATTAGGAAGCAGAGAAAGAGATCTACAGTCACCAGATACAAAATATATACACCAAACTCGTGTTGCTAATGACCTCCTCCTCCAGCCACACCCCACCTACCTTCAGTTTCCACTTAATTGATCCCATCAGGAGATCAATTCATTGATCAGATTAAGACTCTCACAACTCAATCACTTCTCCTCTGAACCTTTTTGCTTTGTTTCACACATGAAATTTTGGGGGATACCTCACATCCAAACTATAACAGATACTATCTTGAAGAAAGTGGTTCTTATCCTCATTTTCCAACATTCAAAAGGTGATATGGCCATATGGTACTAGACTTATATGGTAATCCATCTCTTAAATATCATGTTCACAAAACTCACTTAATTTTTAGAGTATAGCCAAGGATATTGGTAGGTATAGTGACTAGAATCTAATGTTAGTTTGGTAGGTACAATGAAAACTATGGATTTTCTAGAATAAAAGCTACATGTAGGAATATTGATTCTTTTCTGACAATGTTGATATCATTTTCACATGCTGTTACATGAATATGACATAGGAATTGCTGCTATATGGCACCAAATTAGAAAATGGACATATTTTATCAATATTTCTAATAGTAAGTGTTACAATCTATATGTCATGCTCTGCTGTAAGACTTTCATAAGTTTGAAATTAGTGATTCCCATGACAATGCTGTAAGATTTGAATATCTCAATGTTCCAGATTTAAAAAAGAGGCACCAGAAGGTTGACTGACTTGAATAGGGCCTAGAACAAGCAATAGCAGGTCTGGACACTAAATCCTGTCTAAGAAAAACAGAACTTTGCTGCTCTAGCACATTTAGTATTGTTTAAATATTTGCTTAAGTTCTACAAATTAAACAAATTGTCCAAGTCATCTGTCCAAATTATTGAAATGAGTTTAATGAAATTAGGTAAGCCAAATCATGTTGTGTCTTTCAACAATGCACATAAAAGGTAATATTACACAATAAATGAATGGGGCTGTACCTATGTCATCACCTACATTACACCATTTAAATTGTTTTAAGCGATTGTAAAACAGTGGTTGTGACAATAATAAAATATTCAGGTACTAATATAAAGTTCATTTAATGCTGTGTTTATATTATACGGCCCTCTGTAAAACCTTAATTATATGTTCTTTCAACCTTCATCAAGCTCTATATTTTATAGACAGAAGAAAGTATTTCCTTAGGTTTCAAAATTTTTAAGATGTATGATGAAGGGGTCCATATTTTACAACTGTATTGACTATCAAGGACCTCTTTAGATCACTACTTTATTCTTTAGCAAAGATCAATAGAAGTCACTTATTGTGCTTTTGGTGGGTAGAAATAGAAGGGAGATCATTGACTGGCATAATTCAAAATCCCATATACTCAGTGTGTAAATATTTGGGAGTCACTGGAACAACGAAAGTGGCAGCCTATAAAACTTATTTAGATAAATTTGAAGAGGAGAATGGCAGAATTAGCCACTCCACAAGACCGGACTGTCGCTCTAGACATTTTAGTGGCTCTCTTTGATAAATGTAAATTTGCACAGGATTTCAGAATATTTGAGTGATCTAAGTAACTTGTGTATGAAGCATTTGCCTTTTGTAATAAGGGTGCTTCCTAAAATCTTGAGAATGTGATGAAATTTGATGATTAATTCTACTTGGATGTTTCAGAGAGAACAGAAAAGAAACAGTCTTTTAAAAAGCCATGAACATTGATAGTTAAGAGGAGTAATTTATTAATTATAGAAAACATTTAAGATAGATATAATCATCCTTTTTGTTTTTTCCCATACAACAAGTTCTATGTGCTTGATAAAAGTTTATTGTTCATCTCATAGGCAAGGAATTAATTGAAATCAATAGAACACATGGAAGTATAGTCACATAGTAGGCACTCCAAAACACAGGTCTGATGCATAGTCATGACAAGAAAGATTTACAAAGAATTAGATGAGTAACTATACACATTTATATAATATGACATAGTGTAATTAATGTTTTTTTGAGACCATAATAAAAATTTGGAATTTATTCTTTTCATATTTAGAAGTTGCTAGCAGGCTTGAGCAAGATACACATAAAACACGATTTACATTTATTTTATCTTTTTTTACTATAATTAATGTTTATTAACACCTGCTATTTGTCAGTCATACATGTTGATACTTTATAAATGTTGTATGTAAGTTAGGTATTACCATTCCAGTTCTACAAGTAAGAAATTCCAACATCATGTTTTCCATGTTTATTAAGTCTTCCTCACGTACCTTTTACCTTAATTCTGTGTCAATTTCTGTTAGGTATTGAATATGTTTGTTATTCTTTCTCACTTTTTGAAAGTAAGTTTGTATATATATTTACATGGACTTAAGAGAAATCTTAATCTTTATTGGTGTGTGATCTTAATGATAATATATGCCCTCTAAAGCCTTATAAGATATGTTTAAAAATAAATTGGCACAGAGATAATGTCAGATGATTTAGTTTGCTCCCTATTGGAGATTATGTAGCTCAAAGACACAACAGTGGCAGACAACTAATTAAAGGAGAAAACAGCTAATCGAAGACTTTTAAGCCCTTAATACACCAAAGAGAAAGCATGACACCATAAAATAGACAGAGCATAAACAGCTATTTGCAGTAGATGTCATACAAAGTAAAAATGAAACACAAGGAGACCCATCAGGGAGCCACATTGTAGAAGAAAATGCTGTTAGTGGAGACAGTTGAGCCCTGGAAGGGAGTGCTGTGTCTCAGCAAAGCTCCATGGGAGCCCATGGAGAAACAGCTGCCCCCTGAAGACAGAAATGCAAAAACAATGGGCTGGACGTTTGCTGACAGCAGCAATCTAACCTAACATTGTAAGAGAAGTACTGCTGGTAGCATGAATGACTCTAAAGTTTTCCATGGCCCCTTTTGCTGTGTCCTCTAAGAGGCCTTCCTGTGCTTGTTTAATTAGACAGTAAAAGCAGAGAACACTGTAAAGGAATTAAACGTGTCTCAAAGCTTCATAGAAAAAAAAAAGTTATGATATGATTTCACAATCATTCTTGCTGAAATAAAAAAAATTAATTGACTCCTACAGGTAACTACAAACTCAGTCAGAAGGTACATAAATAATCCTATGGTTTCCAAATAGTAAGTAAAGTGTAAATAATGGCTGCTGGTCAACAACTAATCCTTTTTTTGTTTGTTTGTTTGTTTTTCTTTTTCTGAGTGTAATTTACTATAAAGAATGGTGAAGTTATGGGGAAAGTGGGTAGATGACCAAATAGGTATTGATTTATGATATCGTCATGAATTGTCCACATAATCTAATTACTGACACTCAGCATTCATTTTATGTCTATGGCTATTTTCAGAACACCTAGCATCCAGAGATTTTAGAAAAGAAGAGTATACTTTGAAAAACCCTGGAATATACAGAGTTTTGTTATTACTAAATAATTAACATGCTGTTGTGATAAACTGGATTAAAAATAATAAACATGCTCCCCTTCCCCATATATGCTTTCAAGACACTATATATATCTTATAATTTGTTAGGAAGATTAATCTCAAGACATAGATCTTTATTTAAATAAATCCAAGTACCTTTTGCCATATAGGCTAAAATAATAGGCTAAAATAATGATGCATAAAAGTATCCTGTTCCTAATCAATGAATTCTGTGAATTTTACATTATGTGGCACAAAAAAAAAAACTTTGCCATTGTGATTTATATTATTGAGATAGAGAGATTTTTGGAATGTTTTCCTGGTGTGCCCCCAGTGCATCCACAGTTGTACTTAGAAGAGGAGGGCAGAGGGATATTCTGTTATGGCAGAGAGCCCATCACAATAAAGACCCAACTTCAGCAGAGAGAAAGATTTGAAATGCTACTCCGTGGGCTTCAAAGATGGAAGGAAAGAACATTAATCAAAGAATGTAGATCTAGAAACTGAAAAAAGGCAAAGAAATAAATCCTGACACTGAAGTTGCTGGCCCAGTGAAACTGCTTTCAGATTTCTAGAACTGTTTGGAATAAATTTCCATTGCTTTAAACCATGAAGTTTAGAACAGCCATAGGTAACTAATATAACACACATAACTATTGTTTTAAATATTTAAAAATTGTCCTAAAAGAAAATTGGCATAAATTAAGAAAATGTATAAGAATAATTCTCAGTGTAAAAATTTTATCCATGGCCCCTTATTTTCTTGGGAGTTTGTAGAAAATCAGATTCCTGACCTTTACTTCAATTAATATGATATAATAAAACTGAAGAGAACCCAGAAATCTGCATTTCAACAACCCATTGTAGGAAATATCCAGAGAAAAGACTGAAATATGGTGTCATAAGGACAGATCTTAATATGATTCCTGTATTGTATCTTTTTAAAAAATATTTTTTAGTTGTTGATGTAGCTTTATTTTTTATTTATTTATATGTGGTGCTGAGGATCAAACCCAGTGCCTCACACAGGCTAGGCAAGCACTCTGCCTCTGAGCCACAACCCCAGCCTCGGATTATTTATTTTAATGGTTAAATATGCATTTCTCCAGGTAAAGGGCTGGTTGGATAAAGGGTCTCCTCTTCTGCTCCATCTTTTCTTTCTTCTTTCTTTCTGTTTTTCCTTTCCTGTGTTTCTACTCCATGAGAGCTGATAAAGTCTAAAAGTTTAGATGCATGATAATTAGCAAACATTTCAGCATTGCTAGAAACCCATTTAAAGACATTTAAAAAATTGTGTTCTGTCATATATGTGGACTTTATGATAGCCATGAAAGTATTTTGGCCCCATTTTTGAAGTGACTTTTGAGAAAAGTGCACATTTAGTTATACAGAACTGTAGAAATATCAGTTTTGAACTTAAATGTCTAACTCTGAATCCCTAATTTACTAACGGGCAGGGAACCATAAATGTCCCAATAGAAGAAGAGAGGCAAGAAAGAGAAAAGCTTCTCTGCTGTTTCTTCTGTTCTAGCCTACAGTGGTGTGACACCCATCCAAATTAGGAAGGATAATCTATTTGACTGAGTTCATCAATTCAAATCTTAATATCATCCGAAAATACTCAGAAATAATGTTTAATCCAGGCACTACGTGATCTAGTCAGTTTGACACATAAATTAATCATCACAATAAGTGTCCAACTTCATTCACTTTTCACATGACTATCCTGTTTTCCTGGCCCCATGTGTTGAAGAGACTGTCCTTTCCCCACTGAGTGTCCTTGTCATCCCTGTTGAAGATCACTTGACCATTTATATAAGGGCTTATTTCTGTGTTCTCTGTTTTATTCTATTGGTCTATTTGTTTGTCTTTATTCCAGTACCATACTGTTGTGATCACTGTAGCTTTGCAAAATGTTTTAAAATCAATAAGTTTTTGTCTTCTATCTTTGTTCTTCTTTCTCAAACTTGACTATTTGGAGGTTCCTTGAGATTTCATATAAATTTTAGAATAAACTTTCTATTTCTGTGAAAAAATGTTAG
Source organism: Spermophilus citellus (assembly GCF_964194105.1). Lineage (NCBI taxonomy): Eukaryota > Metazoa > Chordata > Mammalia > Rodentia > Sciuridae > Spermophilus > Spermophilus citellus. Next base: position 52,843,466 of record NC_138182.1, on the reverse strand, counting down.
TGTTTTATTTTGTTCCTTTCTTTGGGTATGCTTCTGTGTTTCTTTACATGCCTAAACTGGCTTTGAAAAGCTACCAACTCTCTCAGTCTTTGTGTTTTGCCTTCATGCAGAGGAGTACCTTCTCCAGTTTCTCTGCCAGAGGACCTCCCATGTTTATTTTGAACTCTTGGTTCTCTTGGCATCTGCCTGTGAAACTGCAGCTCTCCCGTGATATTCGCCTTTATTTTCAGCAGTCTAGGAGCCAGTCCCTCCGGCAGGCCCCCAGACAAGCCAGTCACACTGTCCCCTCTCTTATTGGACTAGTTGGTCAGGTAGCCCACTCTTGTGTTTCCATCCCAAGGGAGCAGACTGGATCCAGAGGCTTGCTTTCAGTGGTTCTGGCTATGTTGCATAGGAGGAAGGGAATGAACAGATGTGATGAATGCACATTTTCCTGTCTTTTCATTGGAATCTAGTCCTGGCTTACAGTATCCTGGGTGCTGTCATTGCTCAGTTGGTCTTTAGAGTGCTCACAGAGGTGTTCTAGTCTACAAGTTATTGTCCCCATCTTGCTCGTGTTGCTCCCACATGTGCTAACATCTTCATATTTCTGAAAGAGAGATGTTTCTTTAAATAATGTCTAAATCATATTTTTTTCTTCTCTTGGTTACATATAAAATGAAGGTATGTCATAAAACAAGACTGATTTAAATTTGATTAAGTATATTAGGTATATGGTTTTCATTTAGAAACTTCAGTCTCTTCATCTGTAAAATTAGAACTAATTCCATAAAATTAGTGAGGATTTAGTCTGGTTGTCTTTGCAAAAAACAGCACTGTTTAAGTGTTCAGCAAATGTTTATACTTTTATCTCCTCTCTCTCCAGTCTTCAGTGAAAAGAACATGTAAATTGATAAATGGTTCATTCACAGTAACATTCTTTATTAGGTAGTAAGTAACTCTCAACAATTAGAAAATGTTCAGGAAATCTTCAAACATAACTGTAGGGATTTCTATTATATTTCACTTGAAATAAAGATATTTCTGCAAAAGCTTCCTGAAAGGCAGGCTCAGTTGTAGGGAAAGCTGAAGTTCCAGAAATGTGTTGTTTGTGAATATTATTACACTTTTTTTTTCTAATTCTATGTATTCTATCAGGAAGGAGGGACAAACTCTATAATAGGTCCCATAAACCTTTCTTAATATTTCATGGAGCAATAAATTACTCTCTGGATGTTTAATTTCTATCCAGTGACAATTCACTTAATTTAAAAAAAATACAATGAAATATTTTATTAGATGAATTGGATTCTATATTGAAATTAGTTCAACAAGACAATCTTATAAACAAATAATTTAATTGATGAGTCAGGGAAAATACTAGATCAAATGCTGTCTCTATAAATAAGGCAAACCCAAGAAAGTATGGATAGTCTTAACTTTTGGGATAGAAAATAGCTGCATAGTGATTTTGCCTAAGTGTAATTGGGACCAAGTATGTATGGTATATTATATAATATAGTTACTGAAAATATTTTTCTTTTAGTTAAATTGCTGATTATTTACAAGTGGAAATGATAACTATTTTCTTGAAAGAGGCTGTTTTATTAGTATTACGCAGCCTTATAACCTAAATTAATAGGAAACATACCAATTTTCTAAAATAATGTTTAACATTCTTTAAATGAAGGTTGTTTAGAATAAAATAAAACCAATTCAAAAATACTAGTGTGTGTGTGCATTCTTCCACATGTTGTCTACATAGGAGAATTACGGGAAGTGGTAACACAGCTGCCTCTGTGATAGACGTAGAAGTGCTTGGGATCCCTGCACATCACTCCTTCAGAGGCCCTTTCTCCATTAACAGTGTCACTAATATCCTAGCTCCTAAGTTCAGTTCCTTGCAATAACCATGTTACTCTTCTTTTCACTATGTGGTCACCATTCAATAATTCACCAATTTTTATTTCAAAGTTCTCTAGTATTTTCACCATAGTTTTCATCCAACTGCCATTATTCAAGCCCAGATTCACATATTGAATTACTGCAATAGCTTTTTGATTAGTTCTTCTCTCCAGCTCTCTTCTCTTATTATTCCTGTATCCAGCAACATAGTAGCATTTCTAAATTACTATTTTCATCATGGTATTTCTCTGTGCAAAAAGTTCCTATGGTTGTCCTTGTGGGCTAAACTCCAAATTCCTCAGTCTGGCACGAAATCTCCTCTACTAGCTGACCTTGTTTACTCATTCAACAAATATTTATTGAGAGTCGACTGTGTGTTTAGTGTTCTCAGTCTCTTATACTTCTAAATACTTTAAAAGATTTTACTTTCCTGTTATCCAACAGAAAAACATCAAAGTTAAATAACAGAGCAAGATAGCAATTTAAGAGTTATTAAGTGACAATATGTGTGTGCAGACTGATATATAAATATATTTGACAAATCTACATTGAATGGCAATAATAATATGTTTTTATACTGCACTGTAGTTCTTGCAGTTAATATGCACCTATAAGTACACTTTATTTTAATCCACATGTACAATAATTAGAAAAACGGACCAACTGGTGTTGAAAATAAAAGAAACAATATTCAAAATAAGAAATATATATATATTTTGTGCAATAATTCAGAGAGAGCAGAATCTAAATATTTCAGACTTATGGGTTGCTATGTTGTTTATTAAGCAAATATTATGATCATATGTTACTGATAGTAACTCTTAATACAACAGTCTTAAGATTTAGGTACTAGTATTAAACCAAGTTTAAGAAAAGAAACCTAAGGCAAAGGGAAAGAGACGGTAAATAGCTTGATTATGATTAGCATTGTTAGAAATAGCATTAGTATTGTCAGTCACACCAGGTAACTGAGAAGGCTGAGATATGAATGAAGAAAATGATGATTAATGATCATTCTGGAAAGTTCTTCCTATGCAGGTTGGATTCTTGCTCACCCTTAGTATCTGAGAGGTTACCCTGGCAGTACCATCAATGGTTACTGTCTTGTTCACTACAACCAGGGATGTCCTGATTTTCTTACTCTTTATTTTCAGATCAGCTTTATTTCCTTACTGCTTTTCTATATTGCTAAGATCTAAAATTTTTTAAAGAAGAGACTTTAACTTTTCTCCTTTTTTCCTTAACCATTATAGGATACATAATATACATTCAATAAATATAGCCTCATGGAACAGATGAATGAATGAAAAATTAATGTTGTATTTTAAAGGAGTTGTTATAAGTTTTTTTAGGTCTTGTAGCCCTCTGAGTTGGTAGTAACTCAAGCATAACTTTGAAAAGAATGGAGGTTTCTTTATTTACAGATGCCAGGCTAAGTGTAGAGGTTGCACATAACTTCATACCACAAAAACATTTAAGTTACTAGATGTCTTTGAAGCCCTCAATGCAAGAGGTAACATAAACCACTTTGTAAAAGTGGCCACCAAAGAGGGCCAGAGAGTATCAGTGATTTATATGTGACCCCATAGTTGAGCGTGGATTTGAATCCAGGTAGTGTATTTCCAAGTTTCTCATACTTCTATTACACTTAGATACCTTTTCACAAAATGAATGACAGACAGTTCCTGACTAGACTTTATGAAGATACACAGGAAGAACCGACACACAGAATGAAAAAAAACTTCTTTTCTTTGTCTACAGTTTTTTTTTCATTCCTCCTACAAGTTTCCTCAAGATAATTACCATGGATTTGTTGTTCTTCTCTTTATAGCTTATATATATTTTCATAGTTTCAAATTTTCCCCATATTTGCTGTATCCCACACTTCAAATGAGCTGCCTATGTTTTTATTTCCTAGATAAAATTTTAAAACAAGCTTTTACAAATGTCTTCTTCTAGCCTATGCATTTCTCAATGATTTTTATTGTTTTGCCTGTTTTAGTCAATACAGAGTACTCAGATCAATTTAAATTTTCTGATTTTCAGGTAGAATTATTCATTCAAAATCTGTAGGATCCTCTCCAAAGCTGTAGATAAAAATCCATGATTCTTACTGATCACACTATTTTCAGGCCTCTTCCCCTGAGTTTTGATCCACCTTTTCTCCCACAGGTCCTCTCCCCACAGCATCCTTGTTTGCCACCGTAGTCCTTTCGCTGAGCCCTCCTCATTCCACTTTGCATAATGAAGCATTCATTGTAAACATCTTTTTGGACCATCTTATGTCTACATATCTGTTATGGTTTGGATGTGAGGTGCAAGCAGCATTATTAATAATTACTCAGAGGCAGATTGTCTTTAAATGCAAGCATATATTCAATCACACCAATCATCAAATATAAACAATTAATGTATTGGAGCACCCCAACAAGCATTCAATGCACTAATTAAACACTATAAACAAATCACACAATCCTAGGGCAACCAAGATCTCCAAAGTACCTGTGATGCCACACGACATCTCTTAGCCAAAGTACAGATGTAGTCCCTGTCTGGTGGTTCTCTCCAGCCTATGGCTGGATGTCAGGGAATGTTGAAGTCAGTTCAGGGACGGACATCAAGGCAGCCAGTCTCACAGATGTCCTTGAAGCAAAAATTCTTCAATGTGGCAGGACCAGCAATTTAAATACAGTTCCAAGTTGGAGTTATACATTGGTGATTTGTTGTGTCCAGTGAAAGTCAATTGGTTATGTCCATTGAAGTGATGTGGTGATGTAATTGCAACTGGGTATGTTTTTGCACATGTCCATGGAGCTGTGCTCCCTATCAGTTGTAACCAGTCATTGCTAAACATGCCTATGACTAGTGCCCCTTACAGCTCTATATCAATTGCAAGCAGACATGACTAAGCAGTTCAATGGCTGCTATTTCTTATGGCCAGCAGCTTAATGAGTCCTAGAATTTCACAGCATATCTATGGCAGATGCTCCTTACAAAGATCAAGTTGGAAACTATTTCCTAGATTCTTTCCTTCATTCCCCCCCCCATACTGCTGCAAATCATCTCTTCTTAACATCCTTTGAGAACTTGCACATCAGTTGTTACTTTTAACACTTTATCTTGCATTTCAATTATGAGTTCTTTATTTTCTTTTCTTATTTTAAAGAATTCTTTTAGGTGCACTGTTGCATCTCCTAGAAAGCCTAGTAAATGCTTATTTTAGTGTCTCATGGAATAATTAAATTAGCTTGAAATTCATGTTCTAGATTAACCAGAGATTCTGTGTCCGAAGCTGCCCATGATACAGACACCTTTAAGTCCTGATGCAGCAGGTTCTGAACAATTATTGCATTGCAGTAACTTGAGCATTACCCCAGCTCAGAGAGCAAGGCGTGGCTCCAGGAGTAGACCTCACCTGCTGGGGTTGACTTACATTCATCTATTCCTTTGTAATCATACCCCTTTGCCCTTTTGGGGATGGAGTGTTCCATGGAACCTCCCCTTGTGTGTCCCCTATATAAAAATAAATAATTCCAATGGCTCTCTCTCTTTTCACAGACCCTTAATGTTGGTAAGCCATCACAGACTTTGAAAAGTTACTTCTGTTTGCTTACGTGCTTTCTTTGTCATTTTAAGTTATAGGAATAGTCAGATTTTGTGAACCCAGCATTAGGTCACCAGCTAGGATAGATGGTGACAATTTTGAATGGGGGCAGCATTTTTATTTATACATAACATAAAAAGTCATTTAAAATTGTTTTGTATAAATGATATCAGTATTGTATATTTTAAGTGGAGAATACTCAGGAGGTTAAGTATATCTCATGATTTAAAGATCAAGAAGAATCCAAAAACACAGGTAATCAATTACATTTTTGAATGACCCCCAAGTGCACATTAATATTTACTAAAAGTAAAACCTGCATTTATCCTATCCTTCCTTAAAGTAATTCTTGAACAAATAGTGGGACACAGTTTTCTAGTTAAAGGTCATGCTATTATTAGACTATTATACTATTTTATAATATGCCAGTTATAACATCATTTGCACAGCAAAAACATTGATTTCAGTGTTATCCTTCAAGTGAACAAATTGTATATTATATAATGAGTTGTTTGATAGATTTTTTTCGTACACCTTACTTGTAAAAAGGCTTAATTTAAGTAACAGAAACTTTCGTAATTTTATAACATGTTATACTTCAATTCATTACTTCATAAGTATCTAACCCATTTTTTTAAAAAAATGGTCTTTTTAAAAAAAATAAAAAATAAATAAAATAAAAGTAAAAGTAAAAAAAAATGGTCTTTTTAGATTTATGTGACAGTAGAGTGCATTTTGGTGGGGGTGGGGCATACCAGGGATTGCATTCCATCACTGGGCCGCAAGCCCAGCCCTATTTTGTACTTTATTTCCAGACAGGGTCTTAATGAATTGCTTAGCATGTCACTTTTTCTGAGGCTGTCTTTGAACTTGCAATCCTCCTGCCTCAACTTCCTGAGCCCCTGGGATTACAGGCCTGTGCCACTGCACCAGGCAGCAGAGTATATTTTGACATACATGGAGTATAACTTATTCTCATTAGGAACCCATTCTTTTGATCATTAGTATTTAACTCATACGAGTGATTGTTAATTCCAGGTATTGGTCCAAATTTAGTGCATTTATAATAATCCAAAAGAATAGGTACATATGCAAATACTTTCCACATGATAAAATGATCCATGCAGTAAAAACAGATTCATGGCATATGTTCTCCAATCATTTGTTTAAAAGACAAAGTGTGGATGAAAGCAGAACTGACATCAAGCAAGATTACAAGTAATCACAGATATACAGACGCTTTTGTTTCAAAGATATGTCAGTAGACATCTTTCAGACAAGGCATTTGATATTTTAACTTCTACAACTTTTTCATACTCAAATTTTTTTCTGTTTTGTTTGTTTTTGTTTTGTTTTCAGAAATATAGAAAAACGAAGATGTGCTCAACTTCTCCATAATTGTCCTGCATTTACTCAGATATCTGGCCTCCTTGTGAAGAGAGTATGTTTTGATGCTGGTGTTGACTAGCGCTCTCACAAATTGCAAATGTAAATGAGAACATCTCATGACCAAATTCAACACAGCTTGCCTGTTTCATCCTACAAATGAAAAAGCAATTAGCCATTCAAACCTGTGCTTTTGGCAGTGTCAATACAATTAATGAAGGTGCAAAAATTTTAAATATCATTTGCTTGCAAAGTTTTGTGTTTCATAAGATTAAATATCTTTGAATATTACACCTATAAGTTTACATTTTATGCCTAGTAAAATCTAATCTTTTTATCAATTTAACTAAAGGTATATAAAATAATATAGGACAAAGCACTTACTTTTAGGGGAATGAAGTATACATATGCCAGATAGACATTTTTTTTAAGCCGGTAAGGAAGAAGAACTGGTTGCAGTTGCTCTAATTTCGTCTGTTCTTTGGCAAATAAACAAAACCTAAATGTATACAGATATCTCTCTTTGCTGAGCAATTTCACTGCAGCCTATAATTGTACCACTATTAGTGATAAATTCTGATTTACAGCTTAATTGGCCAGAAGTGAATATAGCCTCAAGGTCATTGCAATAAAGAAAGCAGGAACTTTAGGGAGGTGCATAAGTTAAGCAAGAGATTGTCTGGTGCAGTGAATGAAGAAAATCTGTTTAAAATATTATAATACAACACGGGGCCATATTGTGCAGTGCTGACTCCATACATATAACACAGAAGGTCAATTTGAAGTGCTCACAGAGGTCCTACAATAAAATATTTTATATTTAACAACATGACTCTGATGCTTTTTCCCTGTAAGGGAAACCAATAATTACATGATGTCAAAAGGGATTAAAAATGGACCAATTAAAGCCTTAAGGAAAGTTAAGTTTCAAAAGAAAAGCAGCAGAAAATTGGAGAAAATAGAAGCAAGAATTTAAGAAACTAGAATTGCATATGGAGCTGATCAGCCTATGAGAGGGTCTGTTATTTCTTCATAAAACACAAGTGGAAGCTCACAGTGTAGGGAGTGATTCTGGATATGATAGAAAAAAACAATAACAAAGATATTTATAGAGAATTTTGAAGCTCACTATATTCTTAAATATATTGAAATTCATGAAAGGCAACTTTGCTTTTACATGAAAACAGAAAAAAGAAGGGAAAGCTTATCGACCCAGGAACAATTGATTTTCAAGTGATATTCAAGTCATGCCAATTTGAGGCATAATTTATAAGAGAGAATAACATGCAAAACTGTATTAGACTAAAAGACGAGAATGAGCCTAGTCCCCAGAGACATGAATAAAGTGAGAGGGTGTAAGCATTTTCAACTGCCTACAGCTGAAGAAATACCCAGAAAGCTAACAAAACCTCTGCTATTAATAGCCTTGCTTGTCACCAGGGACTCGAGCATATTTGCCATGTTAAAAGGGGTCTTAAAATTTCTTGAAGAATATTTCAAACTAATTATTGTTCCTCTATTAAATATGCATTATGTACTAATAATACAATCTTTTTTTATTGGTTGTTCAAAACATTACAAAGCTCATGACATATCATCTTTCATACATTTGATTCAAGTGGGTTATGAACTCCCATTTTTACCCCAAATACAAGTTGCAGAATCACATCGGTTACACATCCACATTTTTACATAATACCATACTAGTAACTGTTGTATTCTGCTACCTTTCCTATCCCCTACTATCCCCCCTCCCTTTCCCTCTCATCTTCCCTCTCTACCCCATCTGCTGTTATTCAATTCTCTCCCTTGTTGAGAGAAAGGGAGAGAGAAGGGAAACTGTATGGAAATGGAAGGAGACCCTCATTGTTATACAAAATTACATATAAGAGTTTGTGAGGGGAAAGGGGGAAAAAAAAACAAGGGAGAGAACTAATAATACAATCTTAATTTAATAAAGTACAGGCTCAGAAATAGCCTCTTTTGTTGGTTTCACGTATTCGAATTCCCATCAGCAGTTATATGAATAGGGAGGAAATGTATTAAAGGGAGAGAAAACTAAGGGGCACTGAATGAAGGCTAAGGCCATATTTAAATGTTGTCTTTAGGAGGTGTTGACATGAAGCCTTGATAAGAAGCCTCCAGGGAATGCAGCCTGGACTCCATGGGCAGGCATAGATTCTAGAAAGTAGGAGAGGAAAGGAACAATGTTTCACATAAACTATCTGTAACGCAGATCTTGGATGCTTTCGTGACTTGAATTGGCCTGCTTTCATGTATAGACTTTTTCTCCCTTGAGATAAACTGCAGTCACAAAGATTCTAGGAAGTCTACAATATTAGGAATTTATAAGAGATTATTCTTAGATTTGTGTTTTCCCCTTCTGGTGCTCTTTTTCACCATTAGCACTAGCTGTTAGGGGCTCAAGAGAGCCACAAAGTCTCACTGTAAGTAAATCTATAGGCAGGCAAGGGCCTGTTGAGGACAAATAACATGCAAGAAATATAGGTAACTAAGGGCCATTCCTCTGCTCTGGCGTTGTTGGACGTAAACACACGTATTATTTTGGAAAACCCAGGAAGATTCCTTAGTCCCTTTACTATCTAACACCTGAATTTTAAGAATACAACATACAAAAAAAAAAAAAAACTTATTGGGCAATAAAGGTAAAACATATAAAGTGAAAGGAGAATGAAATATTAGTCTAATAGGAAATACTGCAGAAATGTACTACTAATGATAGTAGGGAGATGTATTTGATTATGGATAAGTGGTCAGATGAGGGATTTTGAAGATAAAACAGAAAAAAGCAGATTAGGTGAACACCTTAGGTAATAGGCTTATTCATCCCAGGCATATGCAACTTTTATAATGCTAACCTGACTCAAGGGCATGGGTGGTTATAAAGGCATAGTTTGAATGTATATCATATTTCATGACACCCATATGGATTTACATATTATTTCACTTCTCTGGAACTGAATGGAAGTTCCTATTGTAAGAGAACTTGTACTGATATAAATTTTAATGAGGTCTCTATAAGGTGCCAGATGTGTGACATTGAGGCTGGAATTTAATGTCTTGGCCTCATATTTTCTCCCCTATACTATGGAGTTAAAAATATCTGTGAAGTTAGAATATGTCAAGGTCTCTTCCCATTCTAAATTTCTTTGGTTTTAAACATTTTCTCCTCTTATTTATAATTTGTATTTTTAATGTGTTCACTCACCCTCCTTGTCCATCTTCTGAACTTTTTCTTTCCCAGGAGACATGTAGTTGTAGTGGCTACATGTATATGTGGTGGAATACTGTTGTGGTTTGGCTCAAGCTGTGACTGCTTGCTCCAATATGTATTTCCACCATTATCATCTACCATGAACCATGGTGACCCTCTCCAGAACAGAACCAATGCAGGTACTATGCCCTCGCACCTCCAAATCTGTGAACTAACTACCTTTCTTTTTCTTTTAAGTAGCTTATGCCAAGTATTTTCTTAAAAAAAAAAAAAAAAAAAAAAAACCTGACTAATATAACTGCTAAGAACAAGAGAGAAGTTCCCGAGTTCCTTCACCAGTATATATGATCTTGATATCTTAGTTCCATGAGTGCTCACCTTTCCTTCTCATGAAAATATGCTCATATAGAAATGTGATGTCATAATTTGTTTATGAAACATCTTTGACATGCTTGTGTTATTTGATGGGAAAATCAAAGACTTATAAGCTACAGCTCAACAATGACATTGTATTTCAAACAATAGTTTGGTGATGGGGTGAAAATGACCACAGAGAAATGAAATGATAACAAAACACAAATAAAGGAACCCCATCAACTTTGAGGTAAATCTGCACTACGTGTTGAAGGCTGAGTGATTCGAAGCTGACCAGGTTAAAAGGTGGAGCAAAGACTCTCCAAGAACAGAGACTGGATGTTTTCAAGCAGAAGATAGAATTCAGTTTTATTTTTTACATCAATTTCTTTTTTGATATGCAGAAAAGAGATGGGATAATACTGAAAAAAAAGGGGATCAGGTAATGGTTGTTTTGCAGATTAGAGATACTATATGAAAAATTCCTGGGACACAGAATGAGTTTGACAAATCACTCATCTCCAAACTCGAGGAAGTTAAGGGTTCTATGTCATTTGCCATCTTATGTCTGGTACACACCAGTAACCCTGTCACATAGCAGTCACTGACCTAATGTCTATTAAGTAATACATTTAATATCCGCAGCATAACATCAATCAAATATCAGGCTCCATTATTCATGGCCTGAAACACATTTTTGTAAGGCAATAAAACAAAGCAGGAAGAGGGATTTGAGAGAGGAGTGAACTGTCCATAGGGACCTTGCTCATTGAAAATATGTTATCTGAAAGATAAGGATTTAGCCATGTTGACGTGAAGGGTGGAGGGCAGGGCCAGGTTAAAGGAATAGCAAGTACAAAGGCCTCGAAAAAGATCATGTTTAGTGACTTTGTGAAATAGCAAACATACTGTACTTCTGGATCCTATGCTATGATGCAGGTGAAAGAGAAAACAGACGTCTCAGGAAAGCAGTATTATTAAGGAAGAGCTAGGCTTCAATTGCTCATGTTTGACTTTGAATTTCAGAGGACATAAGGAAAATGGTCTCAGTGAACAGAGAATAGATAAGATAAAGGGCAGAAAAATCACTATAAATAGTCCAATGAAGACTAGAATCCAGAGATTTGGGGAATGGTCTGGAAATCTAAGACCTTTTAGGGTAACTTTCCTTAACAGGAACCTGGGCTGTGCTGAACTTACCCTTCATTGTACCATTAAATTGCAAATGGACAATATATGATAGTTTAAGGAGGAAATGAAGAGCAATACCATCCCCTGCCTCTTTATCAGCAGTGACAATGTTACTAACACAGTGAAGTTCATATTTTACAAATATTCTTAATTACAAAGCAATTAAGAAAGAAAGAAAGAAGAAAGAAAGAAAGAAAGAAAGAAAGAAAGAAAGAAAGAAAGAAAGAAGGAAAGAAAGAAAGAAAGAAAGGGTTAAGTAAAGAAAGAAAAAATATATAATAGGCACTGAATCAACCCTAGCCTTGATAAGAATAATTGGTATGACCACTGTATCTGTTTGGTGGGAGTCAGGGCTATCAGCATGTACCAGAGTAGGATACTGATATGCAGAGAAAACCTAGTGACAAGCCAGTTAAACTCCACTTAGGTCCTCAAAGGATGACTGAGCTTGCAAAGGTAAGGGGGTATGTTTTGAATTTAAAAAGTTAATTCCTAATGGGAACCAATGTGAATCCCAGTTAAATATTTTTAATGAGCTGTAAGGGAATTATGTTTTTTCTGATTAATTCTTCAGAAATACTTAGGAATTTATTTTATCCTAAGAGATTCAAAACTAATTTTTTTAAGTTGACTTTTACTTCTCAAGCAAATCTTAAAAGTTTTGCTTTGAGAATTGTGCATTATCCAGTGGGGGTTAGATTTTATACATACAATTTGAAAGCTTAGACTAATCGAATTTTTTTTTCTTTCACTGAAAACTACCATTCTAAAAAGCTCAAAAAATGCTTATTTCTTTATTTATCTTATTTGTTCTTTTCGAGAATAGGACTATCTCATTATGCAGTATGTGAAGATTACCTCAGGCATTAGCACTTTTTAATTTTTTTTTTTGTTTGCTTAAATTATATCTATTTTTTTTGATGATCAGTTCAGTTTTGATGAAGATAATATACGTCCCCTCCAAAAAGCAGCTCCAATCAATTATAATAAAACAGAGATAAGTCTTTAGCAAGGGTTAATTACTATTCATAATTAAGTTCCTGTTTGTACATACATGTTCATGTACTGTACCTGGCCCTGAGTGGCATAATCACTCTGACTTGGGAGGGAGAACTCTTTTCTTACTTTTAAAAATGCAGTCAGGTAATCCCAGCAGCTCATGAGACTGAGACAGGAGAATCACAATTTCAAAGCCAGCCTCAGCAAAAGAGAGGCACTAAGCAACTCAGTGAGGCCTTGTCTTTAAATAAAAAAATACAAAAAATAGGGCTGGGGATGTGGCTCAGTGGTTGAGTGTTCAATCCCTAGAATACCATCATTTCTATCCTTCCTATTGCCACAAAACATCTGTAATTTTATGTATGTGTGCGTGTTTGTGTGTGTGTGTGTATCCATAATGATTCACTTAAAAAAATACATTTATTTTATTTATTTATTTTTATGTGGTGTTGAGATGGAACCCAGGGCCTCGCTGAGCCATAACTTCAGCCCCTGATTCTCTTTTTAAAAACTTTAACATAAGCAAAACTGTAAATAAATCAAAAGATTATGCTGGGTGCGCATGCCTGTAATCCCAGCCATTTGAGGGGCTGATGCAAGAGAATTTTGAGTTCAAAGCCAGTCTTAGCAATTTAGCGTGGCCCTAAGAACTCAGTGAGACCTTGTCTCTAAATAAAATACAAGAAAAGGATGTGGAATGTGGCTCAGTGGTTAAATGCCCCTTGGGTTCAATCCCCAGTTCCCCCCCCAAAAAAAATTCAAGAAAGTACTATATTAATAACAATTTTTTGTTTTTATAATAAAAATTAAAATGAATTGAATGAAAGTCTTTAAGTAAAAAAATTATTAAATAAATTTCAATTGTTAAATAATTATTAAATAAAATACTTACCAAAAATGTCACCTAAAATCCCTTCCTATTTCTCCAGTAGCATATATTCATAATTTGGAAAATACCATTCTGCATTCCATCTCCCATCCTAGGGGTATAAATGTGATCCTTGGAACAGAGAATATGGAGTATGCATAAGCTTTTTCAGCACTTCCAAAGGGAATTGAATCACAGAGAACACTCAAAATGATCCATTGGAGTGTTGAAAAATTAATTAAACATTATATAGAATCATTTCTTTTAATCCTTTAATTCCTAATTTGTGAGTTTTATTATGAATATAACATATAGTTTTACACACCAATTATAATTATACAATACTGAAGGGTATAATCAAAAACAATTTTACTAAGGAAGTGATAAGTGTAATAAGTTTACTTACACACAGAGATTTATACTGTCCTTTCTCTTCCTCTCTGTGTCTGGCTTTGTGGCTTTAGCTTGAATAAGGGAAATCCAATTGAATATTAGTAGTCTTCTGTCTGTCGGCTTTTAACAAATTCCATAGTCCTGGGCTTCCATGGATATTCAGCAAAAAGATATTAACATAAACCCACCAAAGCAATAATTTACTTAAAAATTTTATTATATAATTATGTCTTGTAACACAAGGGAAAGAAGCAAAAACAATGATAGAGAATTCTGTAATTTTGAGATGCATTATGCTTAGAAAACAAATGGTTTTTGAAAAATCAATGGATCATAAAATCTGTACCTGAACTTGTTTTGCAGTTAAACCTGATTTAACTGACATGAGGATGTTTAAGTTCTTTATGCTATGTAGTATGAACATATATGTGTGATACAGAAATGTTTGACTATGCCATACTGCCCCACATCTCACTCATCTTGTTGTATATTGCCTTTTTAGAATACTAACAATTCAGTCTTCTAAGACATAGATACTGTCAGAAATTTCAGATAAAGTATTGTGAACCTGTAGGCAAATGCCCTATGCAATTTGTTAATAATGAGTCATAATATTGTGACTAGAATAAACTGCATCAAATGAAAATCCCCAGGACTCAAATTCAGCAGATCTTCACATATTATTTGCCAAGAGATTATAGAAATGCAAACATTTGATGGGTAGTTGAATCATCTTACATATTAATTATTCTCTAAACCTAATATTTTGTGATTGCATAAAATGTTAAGCACATATATGATATGTGCATATGTATATTCTGATGCATATATATATATATACATACATACATTTATCTATATAGATATAGATATAGATATATCTCCAAATAAAAATTATATTTGGATTATCTGTCAATTCAAATTAACCTTATACTCTTCTTTTCCAAATGTGATTATGTCCAAGTTCACTCACATTATAACTATAAAGAATTACTTGTACCCATTTATAATTTTGTTTTGGATGAAAACCTATTAAGCAAAACTGTATTTAGAATTAACTAATACATGGAGTATAAATTAGGCATTTGAGGTATGCTATCAATTGGTAGTTTTGATGAATGTGGTTTCACTTTAAACATATGAAGTCTATTCCACAAACATTGGCACATTTGGCTGAGATGAGCTACCTAAAATAACAAGCTCAGAGATGTGTCTCAGAAGACAAAGACAAACCATTAGTGAAACACATTGGTTAAGTCACTACTAAGGGATAAATTTAAAAGAGATGACATGACATATAATAGTTGTTATCACTAAAATGGAAAAATCTGGAGAGCCAGGCAGATTTTGTGCTAAGAATGGCAACATAATTAGGAAAAAAAAAAAAAAAAAAACGATGACAGTTCTATATGTACTCTCTGACATCACCATTGAAACTGCTGTCAGAAGAAAAATAAAGTTCAAATGAATGTTAGTGTATGGAATGAAATAAAAATGGACAAGATTCTTGACACACTACCATTCTTAAATATTTTTGCATGAATAAAAAATTTACCAGAGAGTATAAATTCTTTGGGATTAGGAATTCTGAAGCTTCAGATAATATACGAATGTATAGGTAGAAAGTAGCAGGAAAGCAACCTCCTAGTAAAACCTTTCTGTAATGCAGACTGAAGTGTTTGTGTTCAGAGCTGGCTGGGATCACACACATCAATAGCCCTAAATCATGACTACTGTAACTGTATTAATAAGCTTGAAGCTGATTTTAGATGTTTTCTGTAAGGCAGAGGAGGAGTGTTGATATGACTATTTTTGGAAATGTCAATAAGATCATTGTAAAGACATTGGCTTAAATTCCTATAATTTATTTATAAATTCAAAATGTGACTATATATATATTTTTTCCACACATTTTACTCTCATTTGTGCCTGTGTGTGACCCTCAGAGACTCCTCAGTTCTTTTCTGGATTCACTATCTTAGCCAAGGTCAAGACCTTAATATCTCAGTCACAAAATGATTTTCCTCAACATTAGTGTCTCTACTATTATGTTGAAGCAGTTTGAATAAAAGCTAGATTTTTTTTTTTTGGTATCTATTTGCATTTAAGACATCACACCTGGATGCATATGGGAGTAGAAGTTTTTGTTACATTATGGAACCTAAATGATTACTACCAGGAGAACAGAAGGGACCAGCCGAAATTCAGAAATCAGGCAAGTAAATTGGAAAGGGACTTTGACATCAGAAGTATAGATTTTCATATTTATTTTGTCGATGTTGCTTCCTGCTTTGTAGACATGTGGCTCCATTGGTATTCACAGCCATGTTACATCTGAGCATCTATGGTCCTTAATTGCTTTGCAGTTTGCCACAAGCAGAGAAATCTTTCGTAAACAGGCACTGGGAAATTTGCTGTGATATGGTTTGCATTTTTATTGCACTTTTATTTTGATTAGTTAAATCCATTTTACAGTTGACACAGATAACAACACTTATTTTCTTAATAGTAAATGTAAATGCTCACTTTTAGGGTTGCATATCTTAAAAAATAAGAAAGAAATTATATTGGATAGTTATGGCTCATTTAGTAAACTATACCTTAGAGCATGGTAAATATATTATTCTGGCCTAAGATAGTCTTAAATAATGAAATAAACTTACTTTTTTAATATCTCCATGTTAAAAAACTAAATATTAATAGTTACATACTTATCAATGCTATAAAAAACAAGGACTGATTATTGGGGTTTTTATGAGCTAAAATCCCATAAAATTCCATGTGTTAATATTCAGATTTATGTTATTATTGATGAGGTGTTATTAAACTGGAAGGTTTTAATCATCTCACAAATAGCAAAGGAGAGCAGAAATGACAAGAAGTACAAAATGAGGTTTCCCTGCATTTACTTTCTTTAAAAAAAAGCTAATTTTAAAATAATTTCAGATTTATATAAAAACTGAAAACATAATGTAGAAAGTTTCCATATGGGTGAACCAAGATTCCTCTACCATTCTTATATTCGAATTATATGTTTGTCCCAATGCAAGAAATAATAATGATACATTATTAACTAAAGTATGTACTTGGTTCACATTTCTTTAGTTTTTATCTAACATCACCTTTGGCTCTAGCATGTCTTCTGGGATACTACATCGCATTTGGTTGTTATAATCCCTTAGATTGTTTTTTGATTGTGCGAGTTCCTAAGTTTATTTCCTAATTTTGAATAGTAAAAAGTATTTATGTTCATAAAAGGTTGTTGTGGATATAAGCACCCTTCTACTATTTTCTAAATCTTAATCATAACCTAGGTAAAATTCAGAAAGCACATGTATAAAATCTAACATCAACACATACACACACACACACACACACACACACACACACACACACACATATTTGTTCCTGGCTTTTTAATTCCCTGGAAGACAACATGTGTTAATAAGTCACACTCCATTTGGAACACCTTTGGCAAGTACAATCTTTTCAGCAGTATCTGGAAAATGCATATGGGGAATGTCCTTTGATAATTAACCTAATGCTGCTACTACAGATTTCATTAATAAGTTTTCTTTATGATGATTGTCAAAAATTAGTGCAAATTATATTTCAAAAGTTGGTATTTAATGCAAATAAAAAATGATTGTTACATTAGTAACTCCAAAAACATTGATAAAGGTCTTTTCTTATAGTTCACTGTCTGTAAATTGTATATCATTTTAGAATTTTATTTGGATGGTAGAGCATTTGGGACAAGCATCTCAATTAAAGTATCCTGTAAAAGTACTAAAAAATTTAAATAACCAAGGAAGACCTTGGAATAAACACATTTTAAATGGCTAAATACATAAATAAAAAGAGAGAGATAAAGGAAAACAAATACCCACCCTAACTTGTAGCTAACGCGTATCCTAATGACCAATGTAGATAATATCATGTTTCTTAGTGTTTAGTGCATAGCAAAATAAAATATTAAAATGGGCATAAAATAACTAATTATGAAGGAAAAATAATTTATAGAAAATGTTTAATCAAATTTAAAACTTTATTTTCATTACAGGATAACATTAAGAAAAAAATTATTTGCAATAAATGTCTCTCAATAGTCTTGAACTCAGAATATATGTAGATATTTTTAAAAAATCAGTGATAACAAGATGAAGAAACAAAAATCATGAAAGGACTTGAACAGACATTTCAAATTGCCTCTGAATACCCAGGAGAAGTTTTCATCTTACTCATTTGTGTTCTGCTGATTAAAATTATACAAATTAAAAGCATTGGGTACTATGCACATTCTATAATGGCTTAAATTTAAAAGTGTGATAAAGCCAAATGAGGAAAAGGATGTGAAGTAACTGGAAATTCCATACATTGCCAATGGGGGTATAAAATGGTAAAATCACTTTGAGAATTGTTCCACAGCTTCTCATGAATTTAAACCACATTGCCCAGCAACTTAAAGAGAAATGAAAATACATGTCCACAAAAAAAAAAAAAGTTTGTAAAAGAATGTTTAAAACAGTTTTCATAATATCTCACACTGAAAATAATATATATCTATATGGCCATCAGCACGAGAATGGATAATCAAATAATGATGTCTAAAATTTGGCCTATTTTGTATTCACTCTTCCCCTCTACTCAGAGAAACAATATCCTTATTCACATATGTTACTAGGCAATACTTACTGAAATCTATTCTACCTGCCTGGGTACCAAATCAGTCTTACTTTGTCTTTTTAATTTTTTTAAACTTAAATTACATGATGTTTTCATATAAATATTATGTTATCAGTTTCTGTAGTAGTTAGTTTGCAATATTTAGTGTCTTGCTATACCATAAGAGTCCCCACTTTAATTTATGTGAGGATGAAACTTTGAGAATTCTCATGAAAACAGTTGTAGTTCCACCTGTGTCCCTTTTCACTTCTCAACATCTCATAAAACAGTCATTAGTAATTCTAGGTTGTAAAGTAATACTCTACCATCAAGTTTGTGTGAACTCTGGTATTCTTTCTATGGACATCAACCATTGTGTTATTGGGAACCCTGATTCTAGGAATACACCTCTGTATAAATTTAGGAAAGAACTTAAGAACGTGGACTACTTTGAAAACACTGACAACTTTTGGGAATGAGATATATGTACAGAACTAAAGTCTCACAGTGGGGAGAATATGGAGTAAGATGGCAGATTTACATTTGCAATATGTCATAATCTACTGGGAAAAGAGAGGGGCAGGTTTCTCTCCCATACTTTCAAAGAAGTCTTTCTCAACTTTCTCTGTTGAGTAGCAGATCAATTTCTCCTGTGATATTTTATTATTTAGTGAATATTCTTTCTCTCCTCCTTCCACTTTGAGTGGAATGTTCACTTTCTCAATTTTTGATGGTAGCCTTCTTCATATGACTTACTCTGGTCAAAGGAATGGTAACACAACACATAAAAGAGTCTTATAAAGATTTGCTGAGTTTTCCCACTTGTTGTTTTAATCAGGTTTCTCACTACTGTAACCAAAATACTGACAAGGACAATTTTAAGGAGGAAAAGTTTATTTGGGGGATCACCATTTCATAGGTCTCTGTCCATTGATGTCCGACTCTATTGTTCAGGGGCTGTAAGTTGTGTATCAGGACAATATGGAGGAAGTGTGTGGCAGAGGAACACAGCTTAGGACTTGGAACCAGGAAGCAGAGAACTCTCTTCTCACCAGGGGCAAAGTATAAACCACAAAGGAAGACCCCCAATAACCCACCCCTCCAGCCATAGGTTACTTATTTACAATTACCACCTAATTAATCCCTATCAGGGGATTAATGCACTGATTAGGTTAAGGCTCTCATAACCCAATTGTTCCACCTCTGAAAATTCTTGCATTGTCTCACACATGAGCTTTTGAGTTACCTAATATCTAAACCATAACACTTGTTATGAGAAAAGCATGCTATAGGTAACTCAGTCTTTAGCTTAGGCCCCAGACAAATATATGTGGAGAAATGTTAAACTCAATTTACAGCCTTAAGACAAAGATCCAGCTAAAAACAGAACTTCCCAAGTGACTCCAGTGTAATTCAGGCAAATCAGAGTAAACCTGTATATGATGCACATGAGAATAAATGCTTTTTTTGTTGTTGTAAATCATTGGGTTTTAGCATGGTTACTTAATGCAGCATTATTGTGAAAATAGTTGACTGCTACATTTCCAAAGATATTGTCCATTCAAAACACTCACCCTAATTTGTCCTAATGATTAAATTAAACAGTGCACGGAAAAATACATATGATAAAAAATATAAATATGAATGTATATTTTCATTTTAATTTCAGATACAACATCATTCTTTTGGCTTTTTTTTCCTACTTACCTAGAAACTTCATGAAACACTGTTTTATTGTTTTCCCATTGTTTTAGTTATTGTCCATTTGCCTTTAAGTTACTCTTGTATTTTGAAACTCTAGAAAATTAACATCTATTTCACAATTTTTCGCTCTTTCTACTTTAGGACAAATTAAATATTTCTGCTCATGACGGGAACTTTATCTGATACTTTATCTTCTCAACTCTGTTTTTATCTCTAATTTAGAGATATCTGGCATGGATGTTATTATTAAAAAATCCACTTTTTAAGTGTTAAACTCTGAAATTCACATCTTAGATTACTGCTTTATGCTTTCTAAGTCCATATTCCATGAAAAATTTTCATTCAGAGAACATTAATATGCTGTTTAATGCGAAATGTTGAAGGTGATAAAACTTAGTAATATATGTGCTACCCTTGTACTGTCCTTTTCTAACTGAGTCCCCTAATTGGTGCCTGAGAACTGAATCATTTTAGAATCCTTGTCCTAGGCTAATGGCATGTCTACATTCTTGAGGGTGGCATATTCTTAAAGACATTCCAGTCACAGATGTTTGCATAAGAATTGCTTAAAAATAATTATTACTTGATTATTTTAAGGATCATAGTGCTTTATATACAGTAGTTGTTCAATAAATATGTAGTGAAAGACTACTGATATATCCAAAGAATAAGTCTCTGGGGGATTTATAATATTGTGACTAAACCTTAAAATTTTAAGGTATTTAAAAGAAAAAATAATACCCACCCTTATAAATTTTACTTATAATACTGATTCTTACTCATAGTGTTGGAAATCAGTACCTCTTCTCATTTTATGTTGGCAGAAATAGCATTTGCATTTGCTATATTCCATGTTAGATAAAAATTGATGGCATAAGGGAGAAATACAACTTCAGAAGAATTGATTATGGCCACACAGATATATTAACAGAGACAAAATGACCTGCTCACTACCATGTCTAACATTTCCATTGGTGACCTTTGAGGAAAGGCAACATAGCAGATTGCTTTTCCTTATTTCTGAATTGCGTTTTTTTTTTTTTATCTCTAAGTAGTGGCAATACTGCAAAAACGATCACAGTGCATATTAAGATGATCCTTGCATGACAAGGAAAGTCATTTCTTTCCAATGAACAAGTCAGTTGCAAAATAAAAATAACTTTCTTTCCTTTGCATTCAGTGCCAGTTATGTTGATAGCATTACTCTCCTACAGAGAAGGGCAGTTAGGTCTCCTTTTACACTCACTGAATTGAGATAAGTTAAAGAAATAAAAAAAGGAAAAAATATTATAATTCAAGGCTCTATTAAAAATATTCAATATGAACATAACAGAGTCAGTTAAGTAAAGCAAAATAGATAATTGATTATTTTTGTAATAGTAATCATTTTGCCATTAGTTACTCCTTAAAGAAAAGTCACATTAAATAAATGTACTTGAATTAAACCAGTACTAAAGTCACATAGCAAATGGAAATATACATTTAAGTAATCATGTAATACCATAAGGTAAAAGACTTTATAATCATAATTTTCTTTAGAAAATTAAATAAGTGGAAGACTTTTGTCACTTGCTTGTTGTTAGAGTCTGTAAACAAGTCAGGATGGCGCCTGGTATTTTGCCAGGGGGAGTGGTTTGTGAGGTGGCGCCAGTGAGCCATTAAGTGTGGATATTTCTTATTGGTTGACTGCTGTATCTAGTTTATGTAAATTAAGATAAGCTGTGTGGAATGTATAAATACCTCTGTTGTCCTACAATAAACAGCTCCCACTCCTGCTGTATCAATGTACACAAATTGCTCGTCACCCCCCGGTTATTTTGCTGCAGCCAGACTGCGGCAGCTTGTATTGATACTTTATAAATTTAGTCAAGAATTTCATCATTATAAATTTAGGTATTTAAGCTCTGTATCTCATCTATTTTCATCACTTAAAAAATAGCAAATTTAGTCATGAAATCTGTGTTCTTCTTATATATGTACCTATGAAAGATATCACATTACACAGTAAACATATAATTATTCCTTTAGAATTTTTTTAGAAATTCTGAAGGAACTTGTCTGTATTGAAAGGCTCCTGGAATATATGATCTCTTGACTACCTGTACTTTCCCTCCCCACAGCAGTTATGTGGCCTCTCTCACAAGTGACTACAGTTAGGTATTTTAGATTGCTCTGCATTACATATTACTTAAATGTTAGGGCTGCATCTAGAAATCTACACAAAATCCCTTTTGTAAGTCCCTGCTGTGCCTATCACAGAGTTGGGCCTATCTTCTGTCCTCAGAAAGAATTTAATGATGATATATTTTTCTTGATACATAAAAAATTGAAAGAGTTCAGAATTTTTAGTGCCTGGAAACATATCTTTACTAAATAATGTCATAGTCAATTCAAGGTGCCAATGTTAGAACAATATCTATATGACCTCATTTAGTCAATTCAGTTGAAACATCAAGGAAGTAACTCAGTGATAAAATTCAAACAGACCAGAGACTACAGATTGGTTGATTTTCAATTTTCTACTTGAAACTGTGGCATCCTGTAGCCATAAATTATTTGTGTTTCTTTTGTGCATTCTTATTATACCTTTGGCTTAGCAAGTGCATGAATATATGCATTCTTGTGTTCAAATCAGATTTATATCTTGAAAATACATTTTCAGAAAATTATACCTTCACCTCTTTGGATATTGAAAAACATTGTGAAAGAAAGAGTTGTAAATTTCCATCTGAAGTAGTGAAAAAAAAAGATAACTTCTTTCTAACTGCTTAACAGTCTAGGATGAAAATATGTAAGAGAGTTTCCTATTGGCAAGGTATAACCCCTTACCCTCATTCTATTCCTGAGGAAACCTATAAAGTTTCTATTAACCTTAGAAACTTTTTCATTTAAGTTAAATAGGAAAAATAATAAGCATATTACTATTTATATTAGGTTAATAAGTTCAAATTAGCTTTGCTGGTTTTGATCAAATTTGAAAATTTAATGAATATTATAAAATCTCAATAGAAAAATCTATAATCAAGGTACCATAGTTTTGTAAAAACTTTTAAGGACTTTTAAATAAAACAAACTTTTTTATTATACAGAATTTTGACAAAAGTAGAACTTAGAGGGAAAAAAATTTAAAACCCACCATTCTATTTTCTAAAGGCAACCATTTCTTAATGTACTTCTTTCTAGTCATTTACCAAGTTGAATCCATATTCAATATGGATCTTATCATCTTTTAACTCAATATTAATTTATATGCATTTTCAATTTGCTAAAGTTCTTTTTTAATTCATCTTTTAGTTATAGGTGGACACAATATCTTTATTTTATTTGAATGTGGTGCTGAGGATCGAACCCAGTGCCTCACACATGCTAGGCAAGCCCTCTACCTCCGAGCCACAACCCCAGCCCCTGCTAAAGTTCTTCAAAATGTTAATAAGTACATAGTTTCTCATTATATAGATGAAGCATAGTTCAGTAAAATGAATATTTTGGTTGTTTTCTAGTTGTGCTATTATAAACATTGATGTGAGAGACAGAAATAGTTACAATTCTGGTTTTCATTAATGGATCAATAATGTGAACATACCTTATATTTAAATATATAATTTATATATTTTAAAAAATAAACATACCAAGAATCAGTTCTAGAAAGTGCAGTTTCTTGTTTCACTACTTTCTTTCTCCATATCACACTATGTACTCTATCAGCTAATTTGTTATTTCTTAACCATCATACCCTAATAGAATATGTTTTACTTTCTACTTCTTAATTTTTCTATTTGAGGAATTAACTAGGACTTTCCACCAACAAAAATGATAAGTTACATTTTATTTCTCCCCAAGTTTCTACCACACCATGCTCCTGTTGTGTCCAGCTCAGCCTCTGAATGCATGTAAAGCATAACCTTAGTAATTTCATGATTAAGTACTTGTAAGTATATGCAAGATGTTTTTATTTCTGGGAGATAGTATTATTTTATTACATTCTCAGCTTTCTAAATTTCTAATAGCATTTAGGGGTATGATTTTCTTGTGTGCACAGAGTATTCTGTGCTCTTTGTAAACACACAAATCAGTTTTTGGAAATGTTCTTGTTTAACTTAATTTAATTATTTCTTTCCTTTTACTATTTCTCTCTCTCTCTCTCTCTCTCTCTCTCTCTCTCTTTTGGAACTTTCAGTGGGTACTAATCATTTTGGTTAGTACTTTCTTTTTTTCTTAATTTTACTCTTCTGTATTGTTTTTTCTTTCTTTAACTCTATTTTCTGGGTTATTTACTGAAGTTTATTTTTCAAAACTTTCATTGTATTTTTTATCTCTACCATATTTTTAAATTCCAAAGCATCTATTTTTGTCTTCCTTTAAATAATTATATTTCATTCTGTTTCAAGCTGGTAGTACTTCTTGCTATCCTTTTCTGAAATTATATGCATTTTTTTGCCTTGTCTGTTCCCTTCAATTTCTGTTTCTTGTTTTCATTTTGGCCTCTATATTTTATGTAGAGTTTTCTGCATTCTACGGCTGCTGGTTTGAGGATGATTTGATGTTTCTGTAACTTTTATGCTTGAAATAAAAGTATGGTTTTTATTTATCCCAATAGTATGGAAGGTTAGTCAGGGGAAACAAGCTGGTAGTTTCAGAATTCAGTAGGTATATGTTTTCTACCCCATTAACTCTAATATATGCAGTATAGAAATGTCTGTCTTATCATTTCTGGAGCATAAAGTTCTAGTCTTTCTTGGATAGCAAAAGGTTGGGTGACGAGAACAGTCATAATGTTTTGAGTTGATGTGGTGTCTTTTAGTAAGAATGTTTTTAACAACTTCTTAAACAAATTTCCAAATAGTACTCATATTTGAAATATCTTTTTTTAATTTTTTTGGTATCTGGATTCAATAATTATTAAGGAATTTTTGAATTAAATTTCTCTGGTCTAAATTGTTCAGCTAATTTGGATTTTCTAAAATATTAATATTTTCTTCTTTATCATTTCCATTGTCTTTGGGATAAAAATATTTTTGTTTCTTTATTTTTAGAGATATTTGTTATTTTTTATCATCTTCATTGTCTTTGAGATTAAAATATCTTTATTTCTAATTAAAAATATTTTTAAAGCTATTTCTTTATTTGTCCAAATATAATTAATATTCACATCTTCTTTCTACCAAAATGTCAATAGCCTCAACTACAGATACTTTGTGCCAATTTGCTTTCCTGAAATGCTGTATTAATTTGTTATAACTAGTAATATCTGAGAGTCCTTATCACTTATTTTGTAGTACTACTGAAAGAAAAACTGAGACCAGTTCAATTTCACAAAGTTTATTTGAAAATTAAAAAGTTTGTAAAAGTGGCCAACATTCCAAATCAAAGATGGTCCAGAATATCCCCTCTTGCAATGTGGTGGTTTGTTTTTACAACCTGAAAGATGAAATGACATACAGAGATCATCTAATTGGTTTGGTTTTGCATTTTATTTACATAGACATGATTGGCAGCCTTCAACCTATAATTGGCAGAAACTCAGTAGCTTAGCTTGGGTACTATCTCTTAGGATAAGTTACAACCTGCTTCCATATCAAGCTAGGTTGTAGTTCACTACGTATGTGCGCTCCTTTGGACCAATTGATTATTTAAGTATGGAGGAGGATTTAGGACAATTTATTGTGATTCAGCAATATTCTAGCAATATTATACATTTTTCTTTTTTTTTTTTAAAGAGAGAGTGAGAGAGAGAGAGAGAGAGAGAGAGAGAGAGAGAGAGAGAGAGAGAGTTTTTTAATATTTATTTTTTAGTTTTCGGCAGACACAACATCTTTGTTTGTATGTGGTGCTGAGGATCGAACCCGGGCCGCACGCATGCCAGGCGAGCGCGCTACCGCTTGAGCCACATCCCCAGCCCTTATACATTTTTCTTAATATTGCCATTTCAATAAACAGAGAAATGTAAAAATTTAAAACTAGAGAAAGTGGAGAAAACACCTAAACTTTATACTGAACAAATATAAATAAAAAGTGCTCAATAAATGAGTGAAAGAAGAAGAGTGAATGAGATTCAGAGATATTTAGTAATTTGGAATAAACAAATAATCCATGAACTTTTTGTACTATCATAATGATTAGCATTCTATTTTTATTCCATGGTTTATAGAACAAGGGGTCCATATATAGGATCAACCTGCCTGGAGAAATTTATGTAATTGCACTAATTTTTATAATGGTATTACCAGTAGTTATAATACTGTTAACAATAGGAAGCATAAATATATTCATATAAATTTCAATTGTACACCTTTTATAATTCTCAGTACTTTAAAATTGATGTCATTTCATGTATTAACTCTTGTTATTTAATGTGTCAATAAAGCACATGCATTTTAAAAAAAAATCTGTTTTAAAATATCCTGTTTAATGTATTTCAATACTATATATTTCCATGAAAATTCTGGGTATTTTGTTGAGGCCTTTGAACACAGTGAAGATTAAAAATCACAGATAGCAAAGGGAAATGAAGTGAAGAGAGGGGTATGGAAATGAAAAGGCAGTAGAATGAATGAGACATAACTTCTCTGTTTTCATATATGAACACCCAACCAGTGAAACTTCACATCATGGACAACTACAAGAATGGGTTCCTAATTTGGAGAAGTTATACTCCATGTATTTATAATATATCAAAATACACTTTACCATCATATATATCTAAAAAGAACAAATAAAAAAAATCACACATAGATGAAAGTTCTTCTGAGTAGAATGAGGAATGGGTCAAATTTTAAAGCATGCCTAAACTTTAGGTATACTGTGAAATAGATTATTTGCTTATAGAATTTGAAAAATATTGCTATGCTTTAAAACATTTTTAATTTCATATTGTTCAGTTCATATTACATTTTAAAAAATAGCATTTCCCTTTGTTTTCAATGGTAACCACTCCTTCTAAAGCAAGGTATAGAATTAAGTAAGACTTTTAAAAAGCCTCATTTGTTTTGAACATTTTTCACTAGATGTGACGGGAATATTCTAAAGAAAGAATGAAACAATTTGCCATTCTAATTAGGCCATTGTAGAACTTAATTTGCTGTACTGTAATCACCATGTTTTTCATTCTCTTTCAATGCACATTTAAAGTTGAAAGAGGAAAAACTGTACTGCAGAAAGTAACCAATAGTCAAATAGAAACATCTGGTGATAAAATAAAAGTTTGAGGTATAGAGTCAGAGTTGGCCTAGAAGTAAATATATATCTTCATATATAGAAGTTGACACTGGGATGTTTTCCTGTCCATTATTGGTAATAAAATCCAGTAATTGTTTAAAAGGCACAAGATACAACTAGACCTATCCATTGGAAAATATCCAGAAAAACATATCTAAAACTCCTTTTTTATTGTTGTTGCTTTTGTATGTGTGATATGTGGGATTGAACCCAGGTCTTTGCACATGCTAGGCATGTACTCTGTCACTGAGCTATACTCCCAGACCTTTCTATTTTTATTTTGAGACAGGGTCTCTATAAGTCACCCAGGCTGGCCTCAAATTTGGGATGCTTCTGCCTCAGCTTCCTGAGTAGGTGAGATCGCAGTCGTGCACCCCTTTCTTGTAACCCTTCTTCTATTTTGATGTGCTCAATGAAAACAAAATCCAGACCCTGATATTAAAATGCTCAGAGTTCTGGTATAGAAAATAGACAAGAAGACTAATAAATTCCATGCAATGTGATGAGTAAATTAGATGTGTGTACCAGGTACATTATGACCAAAACTAAAAATAAAGTTTGCTTATTTGTGTCAGGAAAGGGGAATGACAGAGTATTTGCATCTAAAATTATTTGAGATAGAATACAAGTTGGACATATTATAAAATAGGAAAATTGGTGACAGAAATTAAGAATCTTAATTGAACCACAGGGGTAGATAAAATATTGCTATGTTTTAAAATTTTTTAAAATTTCATATTGTTCAGTTCATATTATTTAAAAATAGCATTTCCCTTTGTTTTCAACAGTAACCACTCCTTCTAAAGCAATGAAAGTTTAATTAATTACTATAACTGGTTATATTTCTATAACATAGGATAAAAAATCTGTTTACTTAAGTTAGCTTTTACTGAAGAGTATTACATTGGATATTTTATTCTAAAAAATACTACTAGGAAAAATAAACTGTGATAAAAATTATGAGGAAATATGTAACAGAGTAGCCCTAGCTTTGAGAATAAGCATATTAGATTTAGATAATTCCAAGAGTAATAAAAATTATACTGATTTGACTGCAAATGATATCCACTAATATCCCAAAGTTTTTATATTTTGAAATTACTGAGTTGGTTGTTTTCACTTAGCAATACACACAAGTCCATTGTATATAGCAATACATACTGTGTCATGCATGTGTTTGCAGGATAACATTTTTCTAGTTAATAAACTTTAATGAAATAGAGTGAAATCTAAAAATCTGGAAAGATTAAATAAGAAAATAACTAAGGAGACAATTTAACAATTCTCTTTTAAGTACAATATTTTTTGTAATACTAGGTAAACTAATTGATTTTCATTACTAATTTCAAGATTTAAGAGAAGATGATATAAATACAAATTATTAAAAATACTGAGTATTGGAACTTTGAATAGTACAAATTGTATGTGTAGATTAATAAAAGGGAATTTAAGATGATTATTTCCTGTTTTTTCCAATGAAAGATATGAAACTCCCAATGTAACAATTATATTTGTTACAACAATTATAACTACCAGATATACAATTCATACGAATACCTCAGAAATTGACTAACTCTGGGTATTTATCTGAAACACAATAGCAGAAAGGCTACTAAACAAGATAATTTATGATTGAATACTTCTGAATAACTGATAGCATTTTGATATAGAAAAAAACTACTTGACAATGTTAATGGCATTCTTCTTTTTTAATGCATGAGAAACCTGACCAAGAGAAAAATATTCGGCCTTAAAGGTAATAATGTGTTACACATAATTGCATATATTTTATATTAAACACAATTGAGAACCTATACGTTTTGAGAAAAATGAGAGAATAAGTTTACTTATAACTATTGTGAAGTGTAAGCAAATATTTATGCATCAGAGATAAAAAGTCATCTATATTTTGTAGTTAGACATGAGTTTGATTATAGATAAGATACACAGTTTCTTATTAGAAAAGAAGTAGTCTTAACTAAAATTCAAGGAAAAACTTAGGTGGAATAAAAATCATTTTAGTAAAATAAATTAGATGCCATTATAAAAAAATAGAAGTACTTCCAGACTAAAAAAGAGTTGTGTATTTTGTGATCAAATTGGAAGCCAAAGCAAATTACATAAACTATGTTAGAGACTGATAGGAGTTTTATTATCTGCTTAAGAACTTGTTTTCTGGGCTGGGGATGTGGCTCAAGCGGTAGCGCGCTCGCCTGGCATGCGTGCGGCCCGGGTTCGATCCTCAGCACCACATACCAACAAAGATGTTGTGTCCGCCGAGAACTAAAAAATAAATATTAAAAATTCTCTCTCTCTCTCTCTCTCTCTCCTCTCTCAGTCTCTCTTTAAAAAAAAAAAAAGAACTTGGTTTCTGAGAGAGGATAATAGAACAATGATTGTCTTTTCAAAGTGAATGAAAGCACAATATTTTTCTTCTTGGCTATAACTAATATCTTTTAGAATAATAGTTAATAATGAGTTAAGAAAAATGGGGATGGATCAAATATTTGAATACATGTGTAGTTGTGGTTATTTCTACACTAACACAGGAGTTTTCTTTTATCAATGCTTTCAAATTTTGGTGTCAAATTAATTTTGTATTTTTTCAAGAGGAAATTTAAAACATATATTTATTGAAAGAATTTTTCAGTGATTGGCAAATGATATAATTTGCATCAGTGCTTACAAGATATTTAATCAATGTTTTGGTTTATGTTCAAATCATTCAAACCTTAGCCAATTTTTTTCTTCTTTTAAATTTGATTATGCTGCGGGTATTTAATTCTATCTCAGAGTGGTTCTCTGTTGGATATTTTCCCAAAATGCTACAATATTAAGGTAGGCAAGTCACACAAGTGACTGCCAACAAGTGAAATTGGCGAGTATTCTAAGTAGCTATGAGGAAATATGTAGGCTTGAAACCCACCTGAGGGATCTAATAATTTTTCCAGTCCTAAGCTGAAGTCTTCTTTCCATAGGAAAAAAATCAGAAGATGATCTATAAATCTATGGCAATAAAACAAAAATATTAACTAATTATTTTGTAAAATTAGATCATATTTTACCTCTCTTTTGTTTTCATTCCTTCTGATCCTCAGAAGAGAACAATGAACATCCAAAAAATATTCTGTTTTGGGGACATTCTTAGACAAGTTTCTCTAGATGTTCAGAGGATTTTTCACTGAATCTATGTAATATCCACAGTCTGATTTGAATTTTATATTATAGTTGACTTATTTTATCTCCAAAACCTGTAGTTGAGGCTCTTATTTTGCACATAGTTTTTGATGGGCTAAACTGAATTGCCTAATCCATCCATACTTTCATATAAACATAGCTTGAATCTATAATTGTTGTTCATTTTCTCTGTGATTCTCAAAAATTACTCCATGGAAACACTCAACACAATTATTATTTTCTCTTATCACAACTTTGCGCGCGCTCTCTCTCTCTCTCTCTCTCTCTCTCTCTGTCTTTCTAAATAAATGAAGCAGGGACATGATCTTTAAATTGGAAAAATAGCAGTAACAGCAATAAAATGATACTAATCACATTCCACATCAGACGATTCAGCTAATGATGGGCCACATATACAATGGTGTTTCCTTAAGATTATAATGGGGCTGAAAACTTCCTATGATCTAGTGGCACAGTAGTCATTTAATATCATAGTGCAAGGCATTAAACAAGTGTTTGTGGTGATCCTGTGTAAAACAGAATCTTCTGTATTGCCAGTCATATAAAAGTATGGTGCTTAGAACTATGTGCAATACAGAATACTTGATAATGATAGTAAGTGACTACGTTACTGGTTTATATATTTACTGTATTATATATTGTTGTTATTTTAGAGTGTACTCCTACTTATAAAAAATAAACTTACTGTGAAGCAATATGTATTGTTAAACTGTCAGCAGCCTTAGACATCTCGTGGATCCTGTGTCTCTTGATTGTATCAAGAGGTCACATCAAGTAGTTGATTTATACCATTACCATTTAAGCTTATGTAAGTGCATTTTATGATGCTTGCACAGTGACAAAAAATCCTAATAACATATTTATCAGAAAGTATCCCCACTGTTAAGCAGTGCATGACTGTATTATTATTGTACTCTGTTTCTCAGCCTTTGGCAGTGTTAATACATTAGATGAAGTTTGTAGATAACACAGTTTCTATATAACTTATTGTGAAAAAATTCTCATAAATCACCAACTCTATGATCAAATATTGCAATGTATTAGCAGTAAAATACTTGTCTATGTGTTTGTGTGTGTAAAAGTTTTTGTGTGTTTTTATGTGCTTAATATGGGACATAGATTGTGTAAGATATAGAGGTAACAAAAGCAAGCACAACAGGTATTGTTCATAGAACTTACATTTTTGATCTGGGAGATAGGCAATAAACAGATATATGTAACTTCACTGACATGGAGAAATTGGAATATTTGTCTGACAGTCTTTCCCTAAAAGTTGTTAAATGTTGACTGACGGGTTATAAATGGCAGTACTTTCAGAGGCTCCTGTAGGCAACCAACTGTTAAATGGTCACAAATAAGGCTGATAAGATATTCTTAAGTAAATGTTAAGTCTGTTACTCTTGAAGTCCCAGTTACTTCTAAACTTTTATTTTTTAACTGGTTATTGAGAAAGAGTAACAGAAGCATCATTGTATGTCCCATGACTTTTATTAAAAGTCTACCATGTGCTGGAAACTATTCTAAGTGATGTTCTTTTTAATTCTCATAACAGTCCTATAACTCTTTTAAAGGCAAGAATTCTGAGAAACAGAAAAAATTTTGTAAAGTACCTGGAATCACACAAATCTTATAAGCAGTATATTTAATGCATTGTTTACTGCTACACCTAAGATTCTACTGAGTAAACATAAGTGAAGGAGGAAAATGTGCTACAGATACTGCTAGAAAAGAATGAAGTAAAATAAATTGTTCCAGGAAAATGTGATTTAAAGTTTGTTTTCTTTCAGCTGTAATTGGAAAAGATGAAAATGATAGTTTACATGATAAATACATTAAAGCAGAGTTATTGGTGAATACCCAAAAGTTATCAGTTCCAGAATTCAGGTAGTATAAAAGGAAAAAAGGAATTTAATTTACAATAGATTCATAGCTGTGAAGTCTCCTTATAGAACAACAAAGGACATGGAAGCAAAATAGAAAACTACCAAGAAGAGGTAACCCACACAAGAGCAGGTGTCAACATTGTTTAATAGTACAATTTGGACATCTGTATCATGGACAATATTTGTTAAAAGCCACATGGGAGGTGTCATGACATTTATTTTTCTGCCCAACAGGGGAATCTAATTTCAGTTAGGGCTCCATTTGGAATATATTATTACTGCCTCAAAGCAAACCAATGCATTAGCTGTCTTCTTACCAAAGTGGTAATTGAGCAAAATGCTGATCAGGCAGACAGGGAGGCAAGTAGCCAGAGAACAAAGAATACTTATTAGAAAAGGACAAAAATGTACCAGCAACAATTAAGTAAAGTAGGCCTATTCCCTAGAAATATTGGCAGATGTTTTGAATTTAAGGTTGGAAAATAATACTTTCTTGGTAATGAAATCAAGTATATCTTGAGAGACATCTATATATAAGTAACATAAATCCATGCCTTTAACCCACTCTATTTTCAGAGATAAGTACTAGCATTTGCATTTTTAAAGCCTCAGAATATGTGATAAATATTTTTTAGTTGTTAAAAATACAAAAATAAAACAATAAGAGGCCAAGCTCTAGTCCCACAATAATTGGAAAAAGAGGCAATTAAAGTATATTGACTAGGGCATCTACTTCTCCATATGATGGATTAACTAATATTAAATTAGCACTTCTGCTAGAAAATAAGAAAACATAAAATCACTATTTTCACATAATGAAAAAAGATGGTAAGCATAAGCCCTCTCCACCCTGCAAAAGGTAAATGAAGTGAGCCATATGATACCTCTTTAAATCTTCACCTAGGAGCGCTTATAGCATTCCTAGTACAGAAGGATGGCCCCAGTCAGAGCTCTGAACTCTTGATGAGCTGAGGAAGCAGAAATTCAGAAAAGTGAGATAGCTGGAATTTGAGGGGCAATGAAATGGAGCAATAGCTCCAGAAGTCTCCACTGGATTCCCTTGAATCTTGGTCTTCCCTCTTAAGCCACACATGAGAAGAATGAGACTCAGTAAAGACTGGCACATATCTGCCTGGAAGGGGTTATCTATCAAGTACCTGAAACCACAGAACTCTTGGATCCCTCAAGGTTGGAAGAATTCGTGATATGAACAACCAGTGTGTAGAGACCCCAGTGAATATATGGGGCATTCATTAGACATTCCAGAAGAACAAAAATTAGATCTAGAGAAAACTAGTCTTAGAGAAAAGGGTACTTTATACTTATCCTCACAAAGCTGAAAATTATGCTTCAAAATGATCAAGGAGATAAATAAATTGCCTGCAAAATAAAATGCAATATGCTTTATAAAAGAAAACAAAACCCAGATATATACTTAACAACATTTATAGTGTCCAGTGTATTGTCAAATATCTAGATATGGGAAAGGCATCCCATAACAAGGAAGAAAAATCATCCAAAGACTCAGAACTCCTAACTGACAGAAACTGTGGAATAATAGGTGACAAGATTTAAAGTAGTTCATGAATGTCTTCAAATTTTGAAGGACACATTAAGGTAAAAATTAAAACTATGAGGAAATCAAAGAGTTTCTGGAGTTGAAAAATGAAAATGAAATATATGAATTGAAAATTTTGCTGATGAATAGAAAAATATACATTATAGGAAAAACTAATAATCAAACCACCAAACATAGATAAAGGGCAACAGAAACTCTCCAAATCAAAACACAGATAATAAAAAAATGTAAAAAAAAAAAAAAGAAACATCTCAATTGCCTGTTGGGAAAGTATCAAATGATCTACCATTAGTTTATTGAGAATTTCAGAATCAGAAAATGTGAAGGAAAGAGGGAAAAATTATTTGAAGTCACAGAAACAAAAATTTTCAAGTTTGCTGGAGACCTTGATCTAATGAATTGAAGAAATTCAAGCAAGATAAAGAAAGTAATACCAAGATGTATTATATTAAATTTATTGAAAATAATGATATAGCAAAACACCATAAAAATAGCTAAGGGAAAAAAGGGAATAAAATGCATGATATTATACAAAAAATTATAAGACTAGAATTACTTCATATTTTAAGAAATGCAAGACAGATAGGAATATCATCCTTGATGTATTAAAAAAACTGTCAAATTAGAATTCAATATTCTACCATATATCCATAAAAAACAAAGGAAAAATCCATACTTTAAAAAATTATTCATGAGAGAATCTGTTGAGAATATCTCTACAGTACAAACATTTCTTAAAGGGATTTCTTTAGGAAGAGGGAAAACAACTGGAAATGGAAACTATCCCTAGACCATAAATGAATAGTCCACAGATATAAAGGCATAAATAACGTAGAATTGTTTTCCTCATTTTAAAAATTTATCCTAAAATATTTAGCAAAGAAAAACACAATGACAATGCATTGTTGGGTTCATAACATATATTTTTAAAATGTAGGACAATATGTTACAAAGAACATGAAGAAGGAAAATGGAAGCATACTCTTCTATGGTACCAAATTAGAGATGAAGTAAAACGGTACATTATACATGAAATACAAGAATGTGCAAAGTTATATGTTTTGAATTCTATATAATATTACAAAATGTGTAAAAAAGCAAATTGATTCAATAGAAGAGCTAAAAAAGAACTATGAAAATAGCCTGTGTAATAAAATATTGCATGAGAAAGGAAATAAGGAACAAATAATATCTGGGATGAAAATCACACCAATAGCTTGATGACACATTGAAACTCAATCATAAGACTATATATAAGTGGTCTAAATAGTTCAAATGAAAGGGAGATGTCGGGGCTAGAGTTGTACCTCAGTGAAGAGCATTTGCTTAGTACATGTGAGGCGCTGGGTTTGATTTCCACCACCACATAAAAATAAGTAAATAAAATAAAGGTCCATGAACAACTAAATATATATATATATATATATATATATATATATATATATATATATATATATATATATATTTTTAAAAAGGGTGATGTCATAAGATTGGATTAACAACATTAGTGATACATATCCTATTAGCTGTCAACAATAAAATTAAAGACATACAAAGAATAGTTGTCAGGGGTTTCTGTATCAGTATCAAGTAAAACAAACACCCTTATAATTCTGTCAAAAATAAACAAGTATTCTAAGTATATAGTGTATAATATGCAATTCATCTTTCAAATAACATCTTAGCAGTGTATTCCTAAACACTGAATAGTCAATGAGTTTGCCAATCTTGAAATATTCTCGTATTGAAATTTTGAACCGTGAGTGCCTAAATAATATTTCCACAGTCTTAAATAATATAAGACTTTCACTGCTCCCTATAGCTTACTTTTTCTAAACTTGCCTTTCATTATATTCCTCCCAGGCACTTTAACTGTATCTATGCAACTTGTGGTAACCTAAGAGCACATGCAATATATTTAACTTGTATGTCAGAATTTTTATACTTTTTTCCTGAAACTTACATCTGAGTTTGTTTTTTGTTTTTGTCTTTTATAAATCTTTACCTTCAGCTTGGATATTCTCTCTTATAGAAGACTTTCCATATACCTTCAATTTGGGTTACGTTATTCCTTCATGAGTTTCTGCAATGACTTCTCAGTCCATGTCCCCTATTCCTGCTTGCTTCTGAACTGCATTTATTGGAACACAACGATTACTTGAGGAAAGGAAACACAGGTGTTTGCCTCCATAGCCTTAGCATAAAACTCAATGACTAGTAAAAATAGATGACAGTTTTGTCAATTATATTGAAAGTAGGATATTTGTTGTCAATATTTTGATTTGAGCATGTACATTATTTCAAAGACTAGAAAAACTTTTCATCGTGAAACTATTTTTCTGCAGTCACCAAGTAATGTTTACAACCAACAGTTTAACTCCATTTTTGCAAGACATTATCCTAAAGACAAACTTGACTTTCATGAAGTTTCCACAATTTTTAGGTCATCTCAGCTAGAAAAAGAACAATGTGGGGGAAAAACGAGGAGTTTCATATTTCAAGGATAGAGAAAGTTAGCTTTTAAATTACTTTAAAAACATCCATTATTTTTCATGTGAGAGTTGCTATCATTGGAAATAAAATGAGAAATTAAAATTCTAAATTATTCTAAGTCAGATATCTTGATTACCAAGTTCATTTTCTTCATTGTATTTATAATACTATATTTTCTAAGTAACAAATTCATTTAATAATTGTTGAGAATGTACCTTGTGTCAGACACAAGACTGGATGTTCAGAATTTAGAGTGAATATAGATACAGAGACTAAAAGTACATCATAAAATTAATAAATTATATTTATAATATGTGTTAAAAAACAAAGCACACTGTTATTTGCAATTTTCTTAAGATTGCATTGTTGATTAAAAAAAAGAATCTCGACTTAAGCTAGCAAAAACTTTTGATATCTAGTGTTGGATTTTATGCTGTTGTGTCTTATTAGCTTCAGGTCATGTCCTTAATGTTCACTGGAAAGTAAATCTGTTTTTCATTCAGTGATTGCTCAGCTATAATAAACCACTAACATTTTTTAATTTGATACTTTACCTACTGATTACACATATAGCACAGCAGAAGGTTGCTCTTCTCCCCAGGAGCAATTTCCTCAAGAATATGAATATTTCAACACAGTTTTTTAATTTTTAGGATCACTTTTGCCTCGGTGAAATGAATTTCTTAGTTCAAGAAAAAAAAAATCCAAAGGAAAACTTTACAAAATTTAACACTATTAAGATAAATTTATGAAAACACTTCACGGTAGAGAAGATAGCCACAAAATTTAAGAACTTTTATCCTTAATAAACAGGGAGTTGGGTGAATGAATTAAGACAATTTTGGGGGAACAGACTTGACTATAATTTGAATTTTCTTAGTGTTGGTTAGGTAAATCTTTCATAGTTATCACATTTTGGTCATGAGAGTCTGAGTGTACTAGGGTCATGAAAACTACTTTTAGACCAGTTTCACAATTTCGTAAAGAGTAGGTGAATTCTTGGGAAGAACTTGACAGGAGCAGTGCCATTTTGAAACACAACCTCTGTTTTAGAACAAGAGTCACCTCAAGGTCACTCTGACTCAACCTGACCTAAACCCCAGTCAATACACCATCATCATGCAAAGAAATCTCAAAAAATACTTTATCATCATGAGAAAGGAAATTGTTATCTGGGAGTAAAATCTTGAGAAATACCTGGTTCCTTATGAAGGTGACATGACAAGGAAACTTCCCTGACAACCCTCTAGTAAAGGCCTAATAACAAAAATACCCCCTCTGTCATTCTCCTTATCTACTCCAGGCTGTAAGCAGAAATTCGGTCTCAGTCTCCACTGGTTCCCCTCAGCAGGTGTGTCTTAAATATATCTATGTTCCTGTTGAGCCCCCCTCTCCTATTTCCCTCATTCTCTTTTATTGTACATTAATGGATAAGGTAGAATGTTACTCAGGGCAAAAGACAGTAAGGGCAATTCAAGTAATCCATCTTGAACTCATAATCATTTTGGGAAAAAAAAAAGAAATCTTCGAATGAGTTATCCAATGACAAACAATTTCAATAACGGATAAATAGAGCTCTTAATGAAGCATAATGAAAAAAAAGAAGAACCTCTTTTGGAAATTTAATTAACTGAAAATGTTGCATAGATTTTTGGTTTGTATGTAAGGCCATCAGATAAATGTGCTCAATTACCTGAAATATGCCTTAAGTGGACAAATAAAATATGTAGTTTCTGAATATTAATACTAAGTAAGTACTTTTTTCCATGTAAATATCTTTCTAATACAATTTATTATTTTAGAATTTAACAGATATTATTTTATTGCTGTGAAAATAAGCAGCATATAATTTCTTCAGATTTTCTGCCTTATACCACACTTTATAACCAATACAATCAAAAGAGATTTTTCTTTATCCATAAAGTAATTAGTTAAGATTTTAGCCAGATAATAGGCAGTACTTCTAGATTTCCAGGGAATGTGTAAATTAGCAGCATCTTCATTCAGATGTATTTACCCTTTCCCTTTATCCCATCTCTGAGCCTCTGAGCATTCAGAAGTACTGGGAAATAAGTTTGACTCCTTTATGCCTTCACATCTATTACCCAAATGATGACATCACTGTCCATACTCAAACCTCTTTATTATTATCAATCTGTCACCTTTTGAAACTCTGATACATTTCTTTGTCAAGAGACAATATCCTCCAGAGTAACCTTGAGAATTTTACTTGTTTATTTTTGTCATAAAAATAAATGACATTGGTAATTTCCATGTTGCTTACTTCTGTGATTATCTGCCTTTTATGAAGCTTGATGACAATATGATTATTTAGAAAATTCTCAAGAATTTTCAATGTCAAGCATGGAATATTTTTTTTCTTATCTCACAAACTCCAAACATCATTATTTTCAGTGCACTTTCATGCTAATATAGGGAGCAGGTTTAAATGATGAATAAAGTACCTAAACAACCAATTGAAGTAGGTGTCATTAACCTTGATTGTCACTGGTTAAATCAAAGCACAGTTGAGCTAGTCAAGCTGATTTATGTAGCTTTCCTCTCACGGAGTATGGCTGAAAATCAGATGTTCAGTTCTTGCTGATTGACCATAACTTCATACAAGTAGCTTATAGATGTCATAGGTATATGCAACATATATGAGCTCTTGTACCTATGGTATTATGGTGCTAATATCATCCATTCAGCAAAGAAACCACCGGATTCAACTGTGTGAGGCAAAATGCCATGGCAACAGCTGGCTTCTCATTTCAGTAATATTTTTGTAATAGTGCTGGGGAGTCATCAGCTATAGCCTGTCCCTTTTCTTTGTTCAAGCTCTTTTTATATCACCCCCAAGTGCATGTTGGATGCTCTTCACAATATGATCAGGAGAGAGAAGGCAGCCCAGAAAAACATATAGTACTATTCTCCCCCTAGCAGGAGAAAGGGAGAGGAAAAAGAAATGGCAGAATCAACCCTTAGCAAATAATAAGAAGATTCTGATGAAAAGGATAAATCTCAAGAGGCTCTAGTTGAAGTACAAAGAAAATTTTTATAAGAGGTGAAAATTAAATTTAAAAAATAGTACCAATGAAGAAGTGGTGTCTATACAATTAGAAAATGAAGTAGCTAAGTGATTGGAGGAGAGAAATCAGAAGAGAAAAGAGACAAAAGGAAAAATACTTATTCAATGCTTTTTTGTAAAGCTATTAAGAAATAAAGCAGCAAATGACCTTGAAAACCAATGTAAATCAAGAGAAATTTGCAGCAACATCGATTTGGAAGATAGCTGAAATTGCAAATTGTTTAAAAAATAAGGTGGCAGAAACACGCTCTGGTAATAGGTTGTTACACCCGATATCATAAAAGATATAGTAATTAAAATATGTAACTTTCATTGACATAATATATAAATCAATAACTGGTAGATTTTTTTCCAAAATGTATACATTAGCATTAAAGCATGGCTTGTTATAGTACACATCATAACATCTCAAAAGCTTTTAAATATATTGTATGAATGATTCATTTTTCAAAATTATGAGATCATCTGTCAATGGTACTCAAAATTTAATTATTTAAATGGTTGGTAAAATATTGAAAGAATAGCATCCATAGATTTTCAAAATTTCTTTACCAGTTTATTTAGTATTCACTGTTGTGTTTATTCATAGGCTTTGGAAGACATTCTACTTAGTGCTTTAATTTAAAGATGAGTAAACAAAAATTGCATACCTAGAATAGTATTGTTCTAATTTTAGAGTGTGTGTGTATTATTTTCTTGTGTGTACTCGTGTATGTGCATGTATTTTTATTCAAAGTATTTTAAGCTCTTTTAAGTTAGGATCCATTATTTTTATTTCTTTTTCCTACATTATCTTGCACAGGTTCTTGTACTTAGTAAATACTGAATAAATTCTAATGAATTATGGAAAGTTAAGATGTATCTGCCTATAGTAGTATAATTTTATTTTCTACAGACATATTAATAATATAGGCCTATGATTATGATGTTTATAAATGCAAATCCTAGTTGCTGACATAAGATGACAAAACAATAATGTTGAGTCAGTGACCTTTGAAATAAAGTATTTTCTCTGAACTCTGTCTCCATCAGCATCAAACAACATACATAGGACTAATGTTTCCATCAGAGGCTTGGTGGGTTCTAAAGAATAAACTAATATGAGCTGATTCACTGATGGGTATGTTAGGGGACAGTGTTGTTCAGACTGGTCCTGGCTCTTTGGCAATAACATCAGTTTCTCTGCCTTTGATGAAGGAGCTGGTATCTGTTAGGGTTATTTTAGCAACCTATTTTCTCAATTTAAGAATAATAGCTGGCTCAGGAACAGCAAATCGGTGATCATCATTGTGGCCTCTAACTAGAAAGCAGAAGTCCTTCTTAGCCATTCCAATTATGGGAGAGATGATGTTCTTATCATGGAGATTTGTGTCATGATTTTGTTGCCTTTTACTAAAACTGCCATCTCTCAAATAGATTTTCAAATCAGACAAATATCAAAATTGGCAACACTGTATGAAAAAGGAATAAGTAGAAAACAAAAACAATAAAAAGTTTACACATAAAAATGTACAAAGTCAGCCTGTTTAATTTTAACTTTTATTATGTGCATTATTCCTTCTTTCACTATCCAACAGTGTTTATTTAGTACCTTCTACATGCAAACACTTTTGTTGGGTATTTCTATAGACTGAATATTTGAATCACCTTACAATTCTTATATTGAAATTCTAACACTCAATGTGATGGTATTAGGAGGTGTGACCTCTGGCGTGTGATTCAATTATGAGAGCTACCTCTCTCTTTCTCTCTCTCTCTCTCTCTCTCTCTCTCTCTCTCTCTCTCTCACACACACACACACACACACACACACACACACTTTATAAGGGTGTAGAATTAGAGCCCTTATAGAAGACTCTGGAGAGCTCCCTTATCTCTTCTGCTGGGTGAGGTCTCAGCAAGAAAACATCATATTTGAACGTGGAAATGGGCCCTCACCAAATGCCAAATCTGCTCTTACCTTGAACTTGTTCTTCCCAGTCTCTTGAGCTAAATAAAGATAAATAAATTTCTGTTATTTATAAGTCACCAAATCTAAGATATTCTGTTATAGCAGCTGGAATGGACCAAGACAGGTTCAGTTGAGATTTACACAATAAATATTTATTACTATATCACTTTCCTGAGTTTTATATAGCCCTCAGATTCTTCTCTTATCTTTAGCTTTGATCTGTGTTTAGGTCTGAATGAAAATCTGTCAAGTTCCTTATACAAGTTCAGTAGATGAGCATCTTTGGCATTTGCAATGTTCAGAAAAGGAAAATAGTGACAAAGAAAATAGTGACATAAAAATACATAAAAAAACACAGTGACAAAAGTTCACCTGTTATATTTATGAAAATGAATATGCCAGGTATATTCATAGTCAATCAGAAGACAGTGACAAGAAAATACATTTTCAAAGTAAGTGAAATTGGAGATAATTATTACTATCTCTATTCCTGTGGGTAGAGAAAAAGAAGTTATAAACTCAGAAAATTATTTCAGATGATACCTGAGAGATTCTCAGAGGCCTATAATCTTCATTTCCCTTAGATATGATATAGCTACCTGCCTACTCATTTCCAAGATTTTTCTCTAGATGCCTTTAGTCTTTGTTTCCAAGTCTTAGAGAGTGAACAAATAATTTAATTCAGGCTATAGAATCATTACTTAAAGAGACCAAAAAATATTTCTTTTGGTTCTTTTTATTGTATTCAATGAAATTTAATTCAAATAGAACTCTTTTATATCCATGACTTTAATTTGCAATTAAAATTAGTTTTGAGACTGCTATACATATTTTTTCAACAACAATTTAAAGAGAATTGAAGACCCTATCAATGCTCATCTTTATGTACATATATTAGAATAAAATCTGTTTATATGTAGGTATAAATGATATTGGCTAACCCAAACTATATTACTTCATGTCAGTTTTGTTCAAAAGAGACAGTTTCGATGCCTGATAAAACAGATACATGAGACAAGTAGAAAAATCTCTAATACAAAACTCTTTGCAGACTAAGGTTGAGAGGAGATAGTCAAGAGCATTAAAAAAAAAAAGCAATGCTTCTAGTTGATAAGTATTAGTAATGTCTAAAATACAGGTACATTCCAATACACAGGAATCATTGTGTAGGCAGAATGACTAAGCTTAAGACATAGATGATTAAGAAAATGAATTATTTTTAATCTTACCCTTCTCAAAATTAAAAAAAACAAGATTTAAAAAAAGGCTGAATTTCTTTTCCTTTACAATTCTATGGTTAATCTGCTATTTTTCAACCTCCTTTCTTTTATCAGACTGAATTATGTGTTACTGGCTCACTGCCTGCTTTGTGAGGTAATTTCTCAATGTACTTGCTGAGGTCTCCTTGACTCATTTTTTGAAGGTAATTTTCTTACTTGGGGGCTACAATCTGCATTATTTGCATAGAAACCTTGTACCTTTTTTATTTTGACAACTCAAAGATAAATTATGAACTTTTTCCCCTCCCTCTCTCTTTCTTCATTATTTTTCTTTCCCTCCCTCCCTTTCTCTTTCCCCTCCTTCTCTTTTACTTTATTTTCCTTTCTTCCTTTTTTGTTTCCTTCTTCTTTCTCTTTTTCTCTATTTTTTCACTTTTGATACAAAATCATTGTGATATACATTGTCATTTCCCAAGTTCCACATAATTGCTCCAGATACATATTTTACAATGTCAACTCTCCAAGGGTGGTTGATGGCAATTTTGAGTAAGAATTCACTGATTTCC
This sequence comes from Spermophilus citellus, assembly GCF_964194105.1. NCBI lineage: Eukaryota > Metazoa > Chordata > Mammalia > Rodentia > Sciuridae > Spermophilus > Spermophilus citellus. The sequence continues at coordinate 52,799,990 of NC_138182.1, read as the reverse complement.
CCCATGACAATTAACACTATCAGCAACTGTGGTACCTTGAGTTTTGATTTTTTTTTTCTCAACTCTTCATCTGAAACACCAAAAGAGATAACTTGCTGTACAAAATTGAGCAACTAACTAGAATGACAAAGGTCCTGGGCAGAGGACCAGTAGGGACTGTAATGAGCAAGGTAGGTCTTCTCTCAGTGTTGGTCTAAGTGATGAAATGATGATGGAAGTTCAGGATCCACCAAGCCAAATCTGGACAGTCCAACAACTTGTACCAATGTCCTGGCCTCTGAATTTCCTTATTTCTAACTCTTTGGCCTCTATGGTGCACATGCTAGCTTTCATCTCTGCCTCATTTTTCTAACTTTACATTTCAGCCTGCATATCAATGCTTCCTCTGCAATCCTGGTGCAGAAGTTTCCAAAAAGATGCTAAGGCAGAGAGTAAGCTTTTTAAACTATAAACCTCTTAAGCTGTTCTTATTCTATTCGGAAAAGAAAGGCCTATAATTTACCCTTATATTCAGTTCATGATCACACTCAATATAGGTATCCATGTGTTATTATCTGTAACAGTTAATTTAATAATAAACAAAAAATTTCAGAGATAAGTCAATATAATCTTTCCATGTAATAAGAAAGAATCAAATGCTCAGAATTAGCAATTTCACACAGTTAGGGAGTATGCAAAACAGAGGCAGAACCTAAACCACCACTCTTTCAATACTATGCTGTTTTCATTATGAATAATAAATCTGTAGGTTTATTTGTTTGGCTTATGTCACCAGTGCTAAGAGTTATCAGTATTCGACCAGTACTGTGACTGATAGAAGACCCAATCTGATTTGAACTGAATACAAAAATTTTCCATAACTTTTATTATTTTATTATTACATAATTTTGTCATATAGGTATCATTAATTGAATTTTACATATTGGGAAACTGAGGATCAGTGTGCAAACTATTTTCCAAATATTATTTCAACTGGTAAAGGGGAAATTCTAACTTTGACACTAGTTCTTTCTGATCCTACCATATATTCACATGCATTCAATATTTAATTGGAATTTGACATTACATCTGTATTTCTAATGAATTGAAATAAAGTGGAATAAAAAATAGGTTTTATACTTGAAACTTCAAATTGTGTAATAGCTTACTTAATAATATGTAGAAATTAATCAGGGATTGGAATATGTAATTCAGAGGAATATATTAGAAGAATACTTCAGCTATACATCAGAATTGGCATCAGGCTTTTCCATTGTTAGAAATGTTATCACAGAAAGGCATAAAAGCAGTTATTAAAAACACCACAGAAGAAATAATGAAAATTAATGAGATGAAGTATCTATTTTATGACTTGCTTCTTGAAGTCATATTTTACAGATGAGGAATAATTTTAAATTAAGATATAATCAATTGGAACTGAGTTCTAGACATCAATGTTCAATATCAATATGGGAAAGAATATATTAATCATCCACATATTTATTGTTCAGTTCCATACTCAGTAATTTACTATGGAAGTTGAAGGGAAGAAATGACTCAAATCTGCAATTTTAATCTTCAATAAACACATGAACTTGAACAAACATAGCATGCAGGGGTTTTTTTTATCCCTTTCTTAGTAGCTATCCTTACTAAATGACTCATTTTAGTGGTGACACTCATTTTTCATGTATTATTCAAATCTCTTTTAAAATGTTTTTGTGACTAATTGTATTTTACACACACACATACAACTGATTAAATAAATGATAATAGATTACAAGTTAGAAATATGGCATTTTGATTAATAAGAATGAATAAACCTATAAAAACTAATAACAGAGTGGCTTGCATATTAAATGCATATTATTTTAAATGAATAAGCCACACAGATGGGTGAGCACAGCAGGTATTCCAAATGGACAGCCAGGGGCCACATGGGCACCCCCTGTGTGAGCATCATGTCTCTGGTGAAACTTAGGAGATGAATACAGTGCCTGCCTTTTGGAAGTAAATATTGATGTCAATCAAATAGTGATGTCAAGCAGGAGACTGATTTTTCTTTAGTATCTTTTGTACCATATAAAATTTTTTAAACATACACTTATATTGCAGTAAAAATAATATGGAAATTCCCAGTGTTTGTGGTCTATACGAAAGATCTTCCACTACATCTTTGTTCTGTATGATTCCAGGGCCTATCAAAGTTTCCAAGTGCTTGCTGATATAAATAAGTTTTAAAATGCTGTGAAAAAATATAATAATGAAATGTTTCAAAAATATTTTAATCTAAATATTCTATATTTTGATTTCAAAAGTTTATGACTAGATAGCTACCTCTATAGAGCATATAATAATAATACAAATATTAGTAAAAATAAATAAAAACTTCTAAAATTAGGATTTTAATTTGCCAAAATTCCTTGTCAGTGCTTAATGTTTTTCCTCTTCTATTCCATAGTAGATATCTCTCAAGATTCAATGCAAGTAATTTGGATGTCAGCTCCTATTTTAGATATATACCAAAAGGAAAGGGATTTATGGAGGACACAAAAAGTAATAAATGATCAAAAACTTTGAGTATATCACTGTAATCTTTTCATTATCACTGTTGGATTCTTCTTTGTTTCTTTTTGTGTTGTTTTCTGGGGGGAAGAGGTTGAGATTTTACCCAGGACCTCACTCATGCTAAGCACACACTTTATGCTACCCTCAACCCCATTACTTTATTCTTAATAGTAATACGTTCAAAGAGGTAATTGAAAAAACACAGTTTTCAGTGATTTATTTATGAAAGAACAAACCAAGTAATTAAAGTTTTCTAACTCAATTAATCTTACCTGTTATAAGCATTCTCCCAACTGCTGGTGTTTAGGAAAGGAATTCTTTCATTAAATGAACTTGATGTGATGCCTCAAGAAACTCCTAATCTCTGTGCTTGTGTTATGTTAGCTCTCATAAGCTCCAAAGTAGTTGCATTAGTTTCCTTTTGCTGCTGTAACAAACTACCACAAACTTAATAAATTAAACAACACACTTAGTTTCTTGTGTTTCTGGAAGTGGGAAGTTTAAAATTAGTCTCACTGAGTGAAAATCAAAATTTGATAGGACTGATTCCTTTTGGATACTCAGGAGAAAATGTGTGTTCTTCACCTTTGACCAGTCATATTTCTTGGCTTCTCTCATCTCAATTCAATGTCTTGCTTCTGTTCTCACTTCTACTATATTTTCTTTGACTCCTGATTCTTTCTTCATAAAAACTCGTGATTGCATTAGACCCACTAGAGTCAGCCAAAAAAACATCCTCCTCTCAAGATCATTAATTTTGTAACATCTACAAAATCTTATTGCACAAGGAAATACTAAACAGGTTTTGGGGACTATGGTATGGACATCTTTGGGGTGCCATTGGTCAGCCTACCACAGTAGCCTAACAGCAGCCAATGCACAAGTGTCCTGCAAAATGCCTCAGTATAGTCAGGCATTTAAAATTGTTCTTTTTTTAGGAAGCATGAGAAGCTGAATCCTCAAAATTATTTTTTCAAATGGAAGTTAATTCTGCTGTTAGTTTTGTATGCAATTCTGCTTTCATCCTTTCAGTTTAGAGGATTTACATCTTGTGAAGTCGGTAATGGGTAATAAACTGCCTTATTGTCTTCTTAAGTTACAACTACCATTATTATGGTAATTTAAAATCTCATAATCTATTCCTTTATAAATTTCATTGAGTTTGTATCAAGACCCAGGTTTAAAGCTTCCTGTAGCCACCAATTATTCTAAATAAAGAAACTTGAAACAATGTATGCATGTGGTCTTTTGTGCCCATGATATAGAAAAGTGACTCCCATCATGAGGAAGAACTAATCGCCATTAGTTTATATTATCTGTAAGTTCAGAATTGGAAAGAAGAGTTCAGATAATTATCATTTTCCAAAAATAAAGCAGATTTTTTTTGTATGAGCTCTCATCTTTCCAAGTGTTACAATATATTAGAAAGCAACCACAATCACAATTTCTTGCTTTTCAATAAAATTTAAAAACTGATTTAAAAACTTCAATTGTAACATATAAGTTAGGTCAAAGATATTGCAAAATAGAAGAAACACTGTGTGACTCATAGAAAAATATATAGATGTTAGTACTTGTCTAATTTAAAATCATGTCTTTAATAAATGAATTTATTTTACCTATATATTCTTATTGCTGAAACAAATATATTGTGTAAAAATTTTTCATTATTTTTTGTAAAGTGTAATTTAATATTTCCTAGATATTTCTTTGGATTCTATGTTTTGTGATTTTTTTTGTTGCTCTCCTGTTAAATTATTTGATTTCTTTTGTCTTAGTATAATTATGGATTGTTATTATTTTTATCTTACAGCAAGATAGAAACACATGCACATGATATGTAGTTCATTATTTTTCTATTAGTGTTACTAGTAGTGTTGCTTGTAGTGTTAAATGGTATGCTTAAAAATGATTTCTTCCAGGGCAGGAGTTGTGGCTTAGTGGGAGAACATTCATGTGTGAAGCATTGGGTTTGATCCTCAGTACCACATAAAAGTAAATAAATAAAATAAAGACATTGTGTCTGACTACAACTAAAAAAAATTTAAAATTAAAAAAAATGATTTCTTCCAGGTTTAATTATGACTTTTATTATTGTATTGTATATATACAAATAAATATATACATATACATGTATATCAAGTAAATTCAATTACTTTCAGATCAAAAGGAAAAATGTTAAAGAGAACACTATGAAAAAATTCATGTAAAATTTTGCTTTGAGATAAAGCAATGAATTAAGATTTAACCATTTTAATATTATGAAAAGATAAGCAAAAGTTAATACTTATTTAAGTAACTGTTTCCATAAATTTGAATCAAATGTCTATAGTTTATTTTTTACATAAAGAATGTTCCTCTAAAGTTCAGTTTTAATCACTTGTAGGACTGCTGACTTGAAATTTTGAGAACATGAATGCTTGTAAGTAAAGCTGCATGTATAAGAACGCTTGTTTTGCCAACGATTGTCGGCTACTTGTTTCTCCACTAAAGTGGGTGAACCATGCTGTCATTAAGCTACTGATTTAGTTCTGAAAACAGTACAGACAAGTGTAGAAACAAAGACATCTGCAATCATTACTCTTTGCAAAATCTATTTGTAGCTAAAATAAACTTTAGAGCAACATTGCAAATATAATTATTCCATGCCATTATTCTGTAATGATAATGAAGAAGTCCTCATACATGTTTTTAATCAAACTCCATTACCTAAGCCATATACTTACATCAAATGCCTCTCCATTTATATGAATGTGATTGTTAGTGTTAGCTTTCGATTGTTTCTCTAACATACTACCATACTTGTGGTGACTGAAAGCAGCATAAATGTATTATTTTACATCTCTGTAGTAAAATCTCTGATTTTACTGGGATAAAAATCAAGGTTCTGTAAGGGTTGTAATCATTTCTGGATCTTTCTGGGTAAGAACCCTTCCCTCACCTTTTCTTTTAGAACTCATTCCCATGCCTTTGCTTTTATTTCCCTTCCTTCTATCTTTAAGGTCAGTGTGATTTTCTTTGCTTCTTTAGCATTACACCTCCCTTCCACCTAAGCAGGGAAGGACTCTCTGCTTTTAAAAAGCCATATGATTTGATAGTATCCACTTATAATCCAGAATAACTGCTCCATATAAAGTTCCTTAATTCAGTTATACCTGAAAGGCACCCTCTGTCTCTTTTTTTCCCACTGAATACTCATAAATCTCTTTAATTAATACATTTTTCATTATAAGCCTGGGATGAACATTTACTTATAAGTGGCTACAACTAAGAAGTGCTCATTGTAGTCATTAGATGTTTTTAGAGGAGACTTAACTATGAAGCACATTAGCAGAGTTTGAGAACTGGTGCCTCAGTACCTAAATGATAAATTTCAAACCTTTTAGTATGGATGGCATAGAATATCTCCTATTCTAATCTGAGTAACATTACTTTGTGCTTGTCCCCACGCCTTCTGATCCAAGCTTATGAAACTATTCAATCCCTCAAGAATGTCACACTTGTGTACAAGATGTGTTAAGGCACATGGCCCAACCAGTTTTTTCTTCTAATTTAATTAGTGTACCAGAGCACCATGCTGCTCTTTACACCAGGTGACCACTACATATATATGTCAAAAAATACATATCTGTTGCAAGAAAACCACCTGAGGTGAACTGATGCAAAAAGGACTTAAACTTAGGGGCAAATAAAATGACCAAACCAATTAGCTGAAGCATTCTGAAATCAAGTTTAGAAACGTAATGCTGGTTGGCCATTCAATTGCAAAAGTATTGTAGCAAATTTCCACTGTAATTGAGGACATACATAAGACAAACTCTTCAACTGTGAGAGAAAAAGATGGAGAAAATTGTCAGTCTCCTGATGATTGTCTTACTTCCTTACAATTATTATTATTGCTATTATTAGTTAAATTCCTGATTATTTGTGTACTATTACCATATACTGCTAGACCTTTAATTTATGCTGAGGCATCAGCAAGTTTTCTATCATTAAATTTACACTATTAATACATATGCCAACTCAGGGGAAAATGACAAATAAGGTCTTGTTCTTATTAGAAAAATATTTTTTAACATATGCCTCTCCACCTCAAAAGCTATTGAAGCTTCCTAGCATACTATAAATAACACCTTGACACATTTTTTTTTAATTTAAAGTATATGTGACCCAAGTAAAGGGAATGGCCTAATTACCATCATTCAAATGATATTTCTCTAGCTGGAATATCTTTCTGCAAATGCTTCCAGAAACAAATTTTCATTGATCACTAGGCGAGGTGGCACATGCTTGTAATCCCAGCATCTTACGAGGCTGAGGCATGAGGATAGCAAGTTAAAGGGAAATTTTGAGAGGTCCTAAGCAAATTGGCAAGACCCTGTCTCAAAATAAAAATAAAAAGGTTTGGGGATGTGGCTCACTGGTAAAGTGCCTCTGGGTTCAAAACCCAGTACCAAAATAAAATAAAAAAATTTCCCCCATTGGTTAACTTTTAGACTAACTCAAGTGGCTTCTTCATTCTGTAAGCCATTTCTTTCTCCATAAATATAATTAATCATTAGGACTCTACATTTTGCAAATGGGAATAGGACTTTAGAATAGTTTTTTCTTAACAAATGATTAGGCAGTATTTTTAAAAACACAGAGCATAGAAAGAACTCCATTGCTGCCCTTTTGAGATCGATCTGCCATTACCACAAAAATATCATCAGCACAACCTGTTTACCTTGCTTATAAGTAGGTTTTAAGGTTGTTGTGAAAGATACCACTTCAGAGTTTCAAATAAGAGCTACATTATGCTTTCTCCTTCGAGCCTGGCATTGAATTGTAGACTATCACTTTAAAGAAGAAAGCTTCCTATCACTACATGCTTTGTCAAGGGTGCCGTTGGATGGGAAGGTTTAGACATTCATTTTAACTGAAGAATTATACAGCAGCATAATCCCTTTGAATGAAACATCCATGTCTATCCAGGGAAATTGTTTTTTTCCTATGTACAGCTCAAACATCTAATCCTTTAGAAAAAAAAGACCTTCTATAAAAATTATTGTACTATGGAATATAAAAACTAATTAATCACCTTTAGTCCATATTATTTTTTCTTCTATGAATTTCTTTGTTAACATCTGATGTGGGTAATGGAGATAACTTTTTAAGTTTAGTTTGGTTATTAAAAACAGAGTTCACTTCTAAGTGAAATTATTTTACTCAATTCAATAATTCTTTATTACCCTCAGTTTTTGTCAAGATTAGAGTTATAACGGATGCTTGACACTATGCTGCACACATCTGATAAAATTTGAAAAATATAAAAATATAAATATAGAATTTTGTAATTTAAAAGTAAAATGAATTATTTTAAAAATTACAAGAAAATTAATATTTTATTTATAGACTACCTGACGGCTTTTTAGAAAAAATAATGTAGGACAAATATATCTGTTATTTGCAAAATTCTAAATACATGTAGAAAGCATACCTTCCTTTGGAAATGCAAATTTCCATCCCTTTATGTTGTGTGTATGTGTGTGTGTGCTTTATGAATAAATAGAGAATTAATTCATAAGATTTAGATAAACAGCATCCATATCTTAAATTGTGCTTTGGTAGTAGTCACTAGAGCAATTAAATTTAAATTTCTTTGCTTACCAGACTGTCAAGTTGATCAATGTTTACACACAAATATATGGCTGTATTAGATAACCTCAAGTTGCAAAAGTGTGAAGCTTAGTTTAAACCATACAGGAAGGTTAAGGAAATGACATCATTGATTATGTAAGATATAAGGGAAAAATATGGAACATTATTGATTGGCCATATATAGCTATAATTAAGACCAATATCTTCTACTTTAGACTATTTAAATCCCATTTGTATCACATAATACATGTGAAATTTTAGCCAACTTAATCAGAGTTACAAGTTTTCTATCTTCATTATGTAAATATTAATAGCAACTTTCTCATACGGTTCATGTGGTATTAAAGGAGATCATGCATACAAAATATTAAGTTCAATTGGTTGAAAGTAGGTGCTCAATAAATATTACTAGATTTATTATTGTTATTTGGTAAGAGTAAAGAAAAGGCAATAAATAAGAAGAAGAAGAAAGGAAGCATAAATTTAAAACTCCAGCAAGATAACATAATTACAAAATGAAAAAAAAAAAGATTTACATAGTAAGGAAAATCAATGGTTGCAGAAAATGTCAAAGATAAAAGAATACAGAGAAGAAGTCATTGTTCTTGGTAAGTCATCAGAAAACTACAGAATGTTTCCACTGAGGATAAAGTTCTCAGTTTGGAGAATGAACAAATCACCTAGTGAGGGAGTTAAGGAACATCGTGGCAACAAGGGGTAAACCATAGAACATGGACAATTATTTTGAGGTTAGTACCAAAACCAAGAGGAAGAGACAAGACTAATAAAACAAACAAACAAACAACATTTTATTTATTTATTTATTTATTGAATTTTAATGTAAAGGAGAATTGAACCAATGGTCATTCATATAGAAAACGTCTTAGTAGAGGGTCTAGAATGAGAAAAGGATTGATAATAGATATACAATAGCAGGAACAGAAATGTAGAGTTTGGCTTTCATTATAAAGAGGAAGACACCACTTCTAAAATAGGAGAAAATGGAAGCAGAAACACACTTTAAAGAGATGAGAGAGTTTGCTGATAGCTGTAAGCTAAAAACATGGAACTCATATTTCATGATACTATCCTTCTCAGTAAATTACAGTGTTTAGCCAACTTTTGAGCATAAGGAGTATGGTGTGTTTACAGAATGTAAAAGATCTTATAAGAGCTGCTTTGAAAATAAACAATGGTGTTCTCAGTAGACAAATAAAAGACTCCAGCTGAAATAGGGTATTACAAATGATGTTGGATCTATTTAGTCATGTTCCTGATTTGCTTCAAGAAGCTTTCTACTTCTCGAACACAAGTGGGAGATCAAGTTCTAAAAGGTGACTTAACGTTTATTTGGTATTGATATGAGGATAACAGTGTAGTTTCAACCAAAATGATTTTATTGGGGCATTTGTTTGGTTGTGCTAAAAGGACTGAAATTTGGGTTCAAATGAACTAAGAGCAACACATGAATGGTGAGTGCCTATAAATTGAAGGAAAGGAATACAGGGATCAGAGAACTGGAAAAGGTCAAATTAGGGATCTAATAATTTTGAGAAATGGAAATAATGAATGTTGGAAGAACTACACTGTGTTGTCACTTAGTATTTACCATATGGATGTTTACAAAAGTTCTCCACCACTCTATCCATACTCTGTAATGGGACTCTACCACACCTCCCATCAAGAGGTAGTCTCCTACTCTACTTTTTGCATCTGAGTAGCCCTTATGGTGTGCACTAACTAATAGAAAACAGTAGAAGAGATACTGTGTTAGGTTTAAGCTTAAATCTCAGGTAGCCTTATATACTTTCATTTTCTCTCTTGCTTCTCTACATTCATCATGAAAACATGACTTGACCAGCCTTTGGGGGAGATTACATGAATAAAACAAAATAGTTGGCCCAGTTGGTTCAGTTGCACCTCAAGGTATGTGACATGCCAACCAAGTTCAGCTTAGCTGCCTAACACAACAACAACATAGTCATGAGTAGTTTTCTTCAAACTCTGCTCAGGATAGCAAACTCAGCACTCTACCCTGGATTTATGACCAAATAGTACTCTTTGCAGTTTTTCACTACATATTGCAATGCTTATTACACAACATGATTGTGATAATACATCATGTGGTATCTCCCTTTGACAGATTACTCTTGCCATGTATTTCATATGAAACACTGCTAAAATGTATGAGATGTGGTACAACCAGCACAGAGTATAATAGAATTGTCTTTTCCCATGAATAGAACACGGTGGATGCATTTAAGACTTGATTAGTCATTTGAAGGCAATTTCATGCTGCTGGGATATCCATAGGAAAAGGGATAAGCTGAGCTCTCGGCTCTCCAGTGTTTGAGGTGTGCTTTGAATAAGGGAACACCTAAGTTAAACATATCAAAAGGCATCATCTGAGCTTTTTGAATAGATACTATATTTGGAATAAGAAAGACCTAGGCAAATATTTCAGTACTTCCACTAACATTTTATATAACCTTAGCCAAATTAATTTATTCCTTTGAGCTTCAGTTTTCTCAGCTATAAAATAATTAGGAGTATGACTAGCCCAATTACTGATATTAAGTAGGCACTCAGTGTTTTGTAAGTATAGTTTTGTTAATGACCCACCTCACAACCTTTGATGAATTGGATCTTATAATTTTCATTTTAAATTCTTCAACTAAACTACAATTCCTTATAACTTATAGAATATGCCTGGTTTTATTGTTAAATGCTAGTATATTGTTATTCTTTATTTATGTGTGTCCTTTATTATTCCACAGAGAATTAAGAGAGTTCATGAAAATGCATAAAATCCATCAAAAATAATAGAAATATGTGTTCTGAAGGGATCATTAATAATGGTATAGAAATAAATAAACCTAGAAATGAGGTAGAACACAATTAGCTTGTTCACAGTTTGACCCTACTTTCCCCCTTTAGAAGAGGGAAAGAGAAAATAGGATAAGGGTTTGACCCGATGTGTGTAAAGAATTAATGAGTTTTTCCCAAGTTCTTCCCAAAGAGGACACTACATCCTAATGAACAAAATTTTCTAAGAGGCAAAGCTCTGAATTGCATAGTGCTACTTCTTATAATGTATGGCTAATAGAATTATGGTAAATCACAGTTTAATAAAACTAGTTCTGTGAAGAATAAATACAGTAGTCCTTTGATATACAGATGTCTGATGAAATGAATAAAGACATAGACATCAAGGTACCTTGGGAAATAGCCTACAGAATCTTCAGGCAATCCTTCCTAAATATTATTTTCTCTTAACCCAACTTTTGATATTGAGCACTAGTGAGTTTATTATTATATGTTCTTACAAAATACTAGAGTACAGATCATCTGTGTTGGCAGCTAAATATAACATGATGAGTTTGTCAGAGAGCCAAAATTGATATTGTATTAGCAAACCCAAGGAGGTCAGCAAAGGCATGTTCTGGTCCCTAAACACAACACAACACCATCAGGGCAAATGCAGGGAGCATCTGGTGGTAGTGCTGAGATTTTCCTTAGTTATTAATTTGGGGGCAGCATAATTCTTAGGTAGATAATAACTGGTTTTTTTGTACAAGAGAGCCATTACCTATGCAAAATTTTTCATACAAATTTATGCAGACAGCACTTCAGATCATTAGAAAAAATAATATATTTCTTTCTTATGAATTTACTAATAAGGAAAAATTTCCACATTTTATTTCTTATGTAGATCTATTTCTTCATCACCATTTTCTGCCATTTCTCTTTTTTTTTAATCAAAAAGCATTTATTAAATATCCATGTCTATGTCCCTTGCCAAGTATTATTGTTTAGAAACTCTCCTTCCCTTTGTTTTTGAGCATTTGCATTGTGAGTAAGATAATGATAATGTGAACAGACACATACAAGGCACACTGATAGAGAAAGAAACTCCCAACCACCAAAATGCTTTCAAGTACCGCCAGGCAGTCCTTTCTTTGAAACTATTCTTTGTGAACCCCATAAGTTTTCATGCTTTTCCGTTTCTTATGTTTTCCTTTCCTAGTCAGAAATGACAAGCCTTCATAATATGTGCTTTGCATATCTTGAGATGTCTTCTAGATATTTTAATCATAGAGTCAATGCATTTTATAAACACTTATTTTTATGAAATATTGGTACATTAATAACCCCCTAATTCTGCTAGTTCTATAGTATAAGCAAAGGCTGTTGCTGCCCCTCCAGGCACAGCTTCATCATCCAAAACAGATGGTTTACTTTACTTATGTCAAGGTATGAAAATGTTATTTAATGGTCCTTAGGGGTTTGAGAAATCAAAGCAGTTTCATCACAGAAATACTGGATATACTGTAAAAGAGGCTATCAAAAAGATTCTGTATACAATACCCATGATCTGCAGCTGCCAGCTTCTTTTTACATGCACACCAATTCCTCTACAATTTTATAATGCTGTCTGTTCACTTGGAAAAATACAACTACCAAATTCTCAAGTATTTACCAAGTGCAAGTTGTGGGTATGGGAATGAATGTATATAATATCTCTGGTCTCAAAAATTAAAAGGAAACTGACAAAATATACACTGGGCTATTCTATTTTGGGCTGATGTTTATAGTATAAGTCAAATTACCTTTTAGTCAGCTCTGAATTTGTAAGAAACATTGAAATGGTGATAACTACTCATTAGGTGTTTGACTATCAATGTTTGGAGATATACTATGAAAATACTACTTCTGTTCATATTTGCCTAATGGGAAAATTAATGTACATGAGGACAAAATGCAAATAAAGTGTACTGAAGTTTTATTTGAGTTAAAGCATCATGAATATAAATTAAAGCAAAGTTTATTATTTTTTGCATTATCATTCTGATCTTCTCCCAATGCAGACTCACATTACATTAAAATAAGTACTATATGGTAAAATATTAATTATTCCATAATATATAGTCATATCATTAATAGAATTTTATCATTTACAAATGATAAAAATCCATTGCAAACTGTTTGAAGCAAATTGATTAATCTATCCACCTATTCATTTAATCCATATTTATTACATATCTATCATCTACCTATGTATCTTGAGAAAACTGGAGAGTATACTTGGGAATAATATATGCTCACCCCAAACAATCTATTCAGGGAGAAAAATTAGAGCTGTTGCCAGAAAAGGGGTTATGGATGCAGGGATATAAACTAGTATCCACTGTAATGATGAAATTCAAACAGGCCAAATATAGTATTGGTGTTCCCACTAGTCTGTAACAGTGTAGAACAGAACAAAACGTAACAGCAACTAGCTGCTAGAACAAAGCAGATCAGTGTTCATGGGTTGACATATATTTACTTTTAAGGTCCCTAATCCCAGATGGGAATTGCATTCTAGAAGAATCCTCAAATATCCAGAGAATTGTTGCATTTAACCCTAATTAAAATTTAACCTTTCAGATAAATTCTACTAAAACATAAAATCTATTCTATAATCCCTAGAGATGCAGCATGGGTAATATATTATTAATAAGACTAAAGGAAATTTATGGAAAAATGCCTGAATAATCATCTGAAGCTTCAACATAAATATATGTAAATTTCCCAAACATTCATGTAAAATCCTGATAAGTGTCTTCAGGAATTTTCCTTTTTATTATGTTAATGGTCAAGATCAATTGAAACATGAAATGTATGGAAATTTATGGACTTTTATTTAATATAAATGCTGCTGGTTTTACAAGGCAAAATACTAAGAAAATCAATGTAGATTTGGATTTAATATGTAGATTTGTACTTAATATGTAAAAGTTGGGAGAAATTTGCTTACAACTATCTTTTTCAAGAAAGAGCTTATCAAAAAATTTAAACTCTAAACCAAGTTAGAGATTTCAAGGTTGAGGTTTAATTAAGGTTTTCTCATCATGGATCCAATTTATGACCATTGTACTGGATCCCACCTTATCCTCTAAAATATTGTCTTAGAGTTTAAAGTTGTTTTTTTTTTAATAAAATTTCATTAAAGGTGGCATTAAATTCAGCATAAGATCAGTTGTGAGGCCAACCTAAGCAACTTAGTGAGACGGTTAGCAAGATTCTATCTCAAAATAAGGGATAAAAAGAACTGGGGATGTAGCTCAGTGATAAAGCACCCCTGAGTTCAATTCCCAGTACCAAACAAAAACAATAACAAAAGGTAGTGTCTTCCTTCACAGAAGAGATGGAGCAATTACACCTCCCAGTCTTCCACACTGCTGCCCCTTGGGGCCACTTGGTGCAACAGCTTCTTCTACCTTAACCCATGCTGAGGACTGGTAGGCACTTGAAGCCTCAGGGTTTCCAATAACAGGATGAGTGCAAAAGAATGCATACATGTGGGAATTCATGTGAGAAATAGATTGAACAGCCTGGACATAAGAGAATGCAGAGGGTAGTACGAATATTCTTGCTAAAGAAAATTTAAAAATGTATAACAGCCACCTAAACTTACTTACTTACTTGTTCTGTTTTTCTTCCTTTCTTTCTTTCTTTCTCTTTCTCTCTCTTTCTTTCTTTCTTTCTTTGTTTTTTTTTTTTTTGGCAACAGACTATTTTGGCAGAAATGGGCTCACAGAAACAAACTACACATTTAATAAAGAAAAAAATTTTCCTGCCCTATTGATGAAATTCTTAAAAGAAATTTGAAGGTGAATGTGTAACTTGTACCAAATGTTTGTCAGCAATTGCCACCCCTGTGGGAGCCCTGGCCACATGAAAATCAGTAAACTTATATCAGGGCTAACATCTACTGTAGAAGTTAGTAGCCATTTAAATAGAATGTGCTCATTTTATTTAAAATGATGATTTAATAGACTATGTGTCTAAAGATATGTAAATATGTAATATCTATTTGTTCTGAAGGATGACTTTTCATGTGGATCAAATGACTTTTTTAATAAATTAATTTCACTTAATTTTAAGTTAGAGTACTGTTTATAGACATAAAATTCACACAGAAGTAGAACTTCTCATTCAATTTTTTTATCCCAAATTTTCTTATGTATCTAGAGAAAGTGAAATAAGTGGTAGCTAGTAATGTGTTGGCAGTGCGGCAGATGAAAATCTTCATGAGCAGTTATAAGGCTAACTTGCATAAGTGCTCTCAGAAGCCTCAAAGAGCAATATAAATTAAGTGTAGTAATAGTTTAGCCAATTAATGGAATAAGTGAAAACTTTTGGATGTTTCTTCTTTTAAGATAAAATATTTGATATAATTTCAAATGTTTTTGAAAAATTATTTTAAAATTCATCTCTGAACATAAGAATATTTATGTGATGAAAATACAAATATAAAATTCAGTAAAGTATTGCATAAAAGTGTGCAACTATTCTTACTATTTTAATAAACCTATGAAAAATATATTTGCAGTTGTTAGAATTGCTTTGGTGCAATCATCTAAGCAAACTGTGATGGACCACTGATCAAATGAAAGCTCTAACTGTCAAAACTTATAGATATGTTAAATTTAGTTGCATTTTATTAAAAATATTTTAATTGAGTTTTAATTGATAGATAACAATTATGTTTATTATTGTGGCACAGTGTGATATTTTGATTCATATCGAGATACATATATTGCTGTGTAATGATCAATTTAGGATATTCAGGTCAAACATCTATTATTTCTTTGTGATGAGAATGGTTAAAATATTTTCTTCTAGAAATTTTGGTTTATACAATATAAAAAAGGTTTTCTACCTATTTTGAGTTATACAAGGGGGAAAAGGGAGATGAAAAAGGGAGATGAAAAGAGATGGATCAAGAGGTATAAAATATTATTTATCAAATGTTCAACAAATGGAGAAGTAGAAAGCTTATTTTGAAAATCTAGTAAATTTCAGTCATTGAAACAAGTCTGCAAACAAACCAAAAGATGCTAAAATTTATTCTAATAAAGGAAAAGGAGGAAAAATGATTAAATTTTTGTTAGGGTAAGTGGAGTATAAAACTTAATTCAAGTTTATAATGTTTGGAATATCTTGACTTATGGGAGAAGTCTTTTCATAATATTTATATTTTTTAATTGGGTAAATTTATATTCCTTACTAAAATGGAACAAAGTAGATGAAGTGTATGACTTTATATTGTTTAAATTTAGAAAAACATAAATAAATTATAGAGACAACTTATTTATGTGCATTTTCTTATAAAATATTTATCAAAGAAAGGTATATTGAATGAAGGCCAAGGGTTAGTCTTTTGAAAACATCTTTAGACTGAAATATTTATACATTTCAATATGAAAAATATAAAGTAATAAGAATTTATTCCATTTTCCTGAATTTAGTTGGTTTTTTTCAGGTATTTCAGTACTTTAGAGACAGTATTTTTTCCATTAAAAATATTGAAAATATTATAGTGCTAGAGAGAACAGCCTTTTGAAGCTAGTGGCAATTTCAAACTCATTAACTATAAAATGTTGCTGTGAAGATGACTTATGAAAAATGTTTCGAAAAATCATATAAAAAACAAATTCTTCACAAGAGCACTTAATTTTATAAAAGAGGTAGTTACAGCTAAGTCACTGTAACCTAAATTTGTACAAAGTCTAATTACATATAAAACTCATTTTTGCTGTTATATTTTCAAAAATTTCAGAAAACTGAAATAACAACTTTTACTTAGTATGTATGGATACATATTTATGTATATTTGAAGAAATACCTTTTGTTTAGAAAATATAATATAGAAAATAAATTTATAGGTGAAGATTTTTAAAAATTCATAAATTAATATCTTAAAAAATATTTTTTCAGTATCCCACTTATGCTTACAAGTATTCTGGTTTGTTCTTTCAAAAATAAATTAGTAAAGCTAGACTCATACCAGTGTGTGCAGAGCTTTCTGTTAATCTGGTTTTACCTAGGATTACATTTAAAAGTAGATGAATGTCTGAGAGATATCTAAAACATGCTGTAACTCAGTAGAGCTTTTGATATAGATTTATATATCTCACATCGCATTGAGTTCAAAATTGTACTTCTTGTCAACTAGCCTGAGCACAACTAGCCCACATTGCAAGTAAGAGAATAGTTGAACTAGGGAGAGGTGGATATCTTGAGGGAATCAATGAGGGCAATAATACAGTTTCTAAAGATGAGTATGTTCTGGCTCTATTAAGAGGCTGAACAAATACATGGAATATATGTATGTTTTTTAATCAAAAAGATGACATGAAGAGAGTTGAAATATATGGAATCATAAACTAGGAGAACCTGCGTTTAACTTGAGCAAATCTCTATATTCGAATTGCACTTAATTTACTGTGGTAGTCCTCCAAGTGATTTAGTGACCTGTAGCTACATGTGAAAATGTGGAAATCACCCAGCCTAATTTTTAAGGCTAGGAATCAGGTCAAGCACTCATTTTTAAAATGTCATGGTTAAGCTAGATTTCCCACTCAGTTGCAGTTAAATTTCTTTTTATATATATTCCTCCTTGTGATGTTAGAATTTCATAGGCATGAGAGATACACTTAACAAGGAGAGTGTTATGGTGATGCCGGAGCATTAACACTAGTCTCTGTTAACTGTGGTTTATTTCTGATTCTGAAGCAAGTGAAATGATTTTAAAGGAGGACAACATTTTCACATTTACCCTGATATTCACTTGCATATTCAATAAATATTTCCTGAGCTCTTTTTGTAAATGTGTTAAAAGTGTTTATATCTCTGATAGTATGAAGAGATCTATTTGATAGCTATCTCACTTTCTTCCCACTTTTTCTATTATAGTAATTATAAAATGAATCACATTGAGGAAACAAAGACCATATTTAATTTTGAGTAACTGATTTAGGTTTAATGTTTGCAGAGTTTCTACAGAAAATTCTGGTAAAATAATTTGGCTCTGAAGAAAAAAGTGTTTTATGAACAAAACATGCTTCTGGAGTAGAAAGTGGAACATGAAAAAAGTCATTGGACTATGGCAAGAATGGCATCATTAGAAACCCCTGCCTTTGGATTTAAAAGCAGTTTAACATTACAGATATCCTTATTATGATGCTAATATGTCAAAAAATGGGTATGAGACTGGAAAGACCCAGGAGGCTGCAGGTGTGTTATTTTATTCATTGGATCCTTTTGTCAGTTTATCAATAATCACTGCACAATGGGGGAGTTGTTGTTTTTTTTTTAAGATAATGCTTAACTTGAAAATTGTCTTTGCCCTACTGAAATTATTGTGTACATAGAATCACTCATACTGGGACCATAAATGGCAGAGATAATCCATTTCCTAATAATTCTCAGGACATGGCAGGGTACCTGTTAGAAGAGAATAATATTCCTAAAATGGAGTATTTGTGACAATTTGCACAGTGAGTGAATACTAGAAACAACGACAAGACTGAAATTAAAAGTCTTCAGCATAAGCAATCATGAACGAGTTGAGAATTTTCTTACTACTTAATGGGAAAATCAGTGAATAACATGAAAATGAAAGGATGAAGCAAGAGGTAGAAACAGGTAAGTTCAAAACAATGTAGAGGTATTTCTGACAGAGGCTTTTTCTTTAGTGAGACGTTTAATGCTCAAATCTTGCTGTTTAGATTTTCCCCTATGTGTATGAACCTATCATTTATCTCTATTTTTTGTTTGTTTATCATTGACTTGAGTAATAACTTCTATTTCTCTTAAGATATATAATTTTTGAAAAGTTTTGGCAGACATGTGCCTTTGACATCATCACTGAAATGGAAATACAAAATATGTGCATCACCCTCAAGATGCCATCTAACTATGGCCCCAGACAATTGCTGATATTCTCTTTGTCACCTTAATTGCACATTTTGGAATTATGTATTTCTATACCTATGTCTGCATCTGGCTGGCTGTTTATTTACATATAGATGGAATTACATGACATATTCTCTTTGGGGATGGCTTCTTTCAGTCTGTACAATGATTTTGAGAGTCATTCATTTTATGGCCTATATCAGTAGTTTTTAGTTGTTTTCTAGTGTTACATATTGCATGAATATTTTTATATATTGCTTATTTATTCACCTATGTTTGTACATTTGATTTTTTATTGTGTTTTGACTATTGTGAATAAAACAAAGATGAAAATTCATGTACCAGTCTCTGTGTAAACATATGACCAAAAAGAAAAAAAGAATCCTGTAAAAATGAACCAGAGATTTGAAAATGAACCAATTTACAAAGAGTAATGGATGAATGACCAATGAATACACAAAGAGATGTTCAATATAATTAGTCATCAGAAGAAAGCAAATAAACTCTCAGTAAGATAGCATTACGTACCTACTACATTGGTTGAAATTTTAAATGATTGAAGATCCCGAGTCTGGTAAAAATGTGGTGGCACTGAAACACTCATATACTGCTGGTGAGAGTTTATAATTATAAAACCACTTGGAAATTTTCAGAATTACTAAAATGACTTAACATGCATCTATGATGTGATTCACCCACACTTTACCTAGGTATATACTCAAGAGAAACAGAATTTTATTTTAAATACAGCATATTGAATATGAAGTTGTTTTTTACTATGATTCTGTGACTTTGGGCAAGCTGACCAACCACTTTGAATTTCAATTTCCTTATTGTTAAAATTTGGAACAAATGACATACATTCAAAAAGAGCCTTGCTTAGAGCCTAGACTTTACCATTACTCAATAAATGTTATTTACCTTCCTATAATATGTGAATCATTTATTTGGCTTTGAAGCATTCAATCCATATTGTGGATTCATTCTTTCTAATTTATTTTATTCTATTATCTTAAGTTTGAACCTTAAAAAAAATCATAGTAGGCATAAAAATCTGAGTCAGGTGAATTATACCAAGGAAAAAGTCAAAATCCTGTAAGACCAAGCTAGATGTTTGTCACACAAGATGATCCAGCTATTGTTCTATGAGAACCAGACACAAAATAGGCCCATGGAGGAGGGAAAGATGATAGATGGGCAGCAGTAATTCACCTACCTCATGATTTTTCCTAATTATCTCTCTTGTAACCTTTATTAAGTGCAATTTGGAATGGTTGGAATATATTCTTGGCCTTATTTATATTAGCCACATCTCAAAGTTCATATAAGTCTATTCTGACTTAGTGACTGTTATTTGCCATTGGATGATGACTGGGGAACAGAGTGTACTTGGAAGATCAAGACATATGAATGGTTCCCCAGCTGCAGGACCTCACTTTGAGCTCAAGGAAATAGGACATGAGAATGTAAAACATATCATTAACAAGAAAAGCAGTGCTTTGAAAATCCAGCAGAAAATGTAATCATGTTTTTGTAGAATGTTTGAGAAAAATATCAATGAATAGGATGGATAAGAAGAAGCAGACATTTCATACATGTTTGAGTGTAGTTTTGTAAGAAAGGGTGGGAAGGTTCCAATGTTTAAGCCAAGCAGTAATAGCCCAAGGCAGCCTTGTTGAAGTGGAGACTGTGTAGTTGAGTGTGGAAGATGTACAGCAAGATAAGCAGTGGCCAGAAGGTTACACTCAGTTGCCAGGGGCTACTGAATATTTCATATGTGCCTGGAGCATCACCAAAGACATGTTTAGGAAAGAATGAATTTATAGACAGACTAAAGAGATGGAGCATCTGGAGACAGCACAGACACATGGAGAATACTTATATGCCTTTAGTGATAATTCCTGATCAGTGTTAATCTTTTCACTCAGTGCGTTTTGTTCTATTCCTGTTCTGTGGTCTTTCCTAGTCCTAGATTTGAAGTAATCCTTATTCCCCTGACTTTCAGTGAACTTAGCTTACTGTACCAAAGCTGAATTATAAGGAATGTGAGTTCAGATCCATTAACCTTAGAAGAATCTTACAAACATTAAGGATATATTGTGCCTTTTAGAAGAATGGAAATATGAAAATATACAGAATTATCAGCCACTGTCATTTTAGAAAAGATTTTTCTCTTTGCTTTTGTGTCCCCTGAGAAGCACCTGAGAGTCATGTTGTTAAAAGTGCTGGTATTGTTATAGCTGTTTGTGTCAGTTAATTCCATCTGTCACATCAAGCATCTTCTATTTTGCCTGACACTTTCTCTTCATTTCTCTGTTTCCATTCAGTAAATACATGGTAAAACAAAATAAACTGCAACTGTCAACTTCACCAAAATGATGCCAAATCATCACTTGTATGCTTTTTTTGCATTTGTTAATTTGAAATGAAACTTTTATTGGACTATTTTATATTTATAGTTATACTTATTAAAAAGCTACTAGGGGAATAATATAAAAGTAATGTGTTCAGTCTGGATTCATCAACCTGATTTATTCCTGAGAATTACCTGATTTCTTAAGCAGAACATATAGTGATAAACAATAAAGAAACTAACAGTGATGATCAGACTTTTCTTTTAAAAACTGTTAGATAAAACTAGCTCACTGGAACAGTTATCCAACTTAAGTCTTTGTGTTTATAATTTACTGTAGATATTTGGAATTTCTCAAATAATTACCCCAGAATAAACTCTAGAAAATACCAGGCTGTCTGGGAGGGTCACCCACACGATAATACAAACAACAGTCACATTCTCTGGTTGCTACCAGCATGTCTACAAAGTCTTATTCAGCACTACATTGATGTTAACCTTCTGCTTTATCAATTTATCTCAAAGAAAGTTTTACTGCCACCACTATCAAAACAGTGTCCTAGGAAATAAACTCATAAACTATGTGCTCCTTCTCCATCATGGTCCCCAAGTCTTTATCAATAAATTCAGTGGTGATCTTCTTCAATGAAGAGGAATTCCCATATAACTTGCACAAGCTTTCTGGGCCTTGAATTTTTTTTTTCATGTATGATCTTTGAGTCTTGACTGATTTCTAATTAAGCTTTTATTCTATTTTTTCAAAGAAATAAATTCTAAGTAACAAAAAGATTAAAGCATTGAAAGAAAAATTCTCATATAGGATGAAGACTTCAGGATGTTTGTGTCAACAGGAGCTCTTAATTCTTCCTGATCCTTTCCTTTTAGGGTTTAAACTTGATACAGTATAAGATACTGCTGCAGAAGGGACAAGAGGGGACTGCTTGCATCCTGTTCCCTAACTCTGGGCTACAAGTTACTCAAAAAAAATTGTTTTAATCTGTTCTGTGGTTGATGACCAATACTATTTGACCAATATTATTTCTCAAGATAATCTGGATACCATCCCAGAAATAAAGAGAACAGGAATTTAAGTGAGAGTGGGAAGAATCTTACACTT
Organism: Spermophilus citellus; assembly: GCF_964194105.1. Taxonomy (NCBI): domain Eukaryota; kingdom Metazoa; phylum Chordata; class Mammalia; order Rodentia; family Sciuridae; genus Spermophilus; species Spermophilus citellus. Next base: position 52,777,587 of record NC_138182.1, on the reverse strand, counting down.
AAATATGTTTCTGGTGCCACAGTTTGCCATCTCCAATAACCCTAAAAAATTGAACTACATGCTTATAATTCTATTGATACTGGATAAGAATATTCTTTCATGGCCTTGTGCTTAACCTTGAGGAGAGATTGTTCATAGTTTGTAATATATATATTCAGCATACTAACAGGTGCATACAGTTCATGTTAGAATCCAGAAGACAAGTTAGTAACTGATTAGTCAATTACTAACTATATAAATCTGGGTGTACAATTCTCTTTGTTATAGAAGATTATTATGTAATTCTATTAAAGCATAAGAAACCACACTTTTAAAAATAAGTCTTTAGGGGCTGGGGCTGTAGCTCTGTGGTTGAGCACTTGCCTTGCATGTGTGAGGCACTGGGTTCAATCCTCAGCACCACATAAAAATAAACAAATAAAGATATTATTTCCATTTAAAAGTAAAAAAAAACATTTAAAAACTAAGTGTTTGAATGAAATTAAACACAAAATATGAGCACCAAATCATAAAATTATCACCTACATTAGATTTTGTTTCCAAAGTTCTATGTTCTTTGTTCAAACTTACACTTTTTAATTTTTTTTAAATTTTTATTATTGGTTGTTCAAAACATTACATAGTTCTTGACATAACATATTTCATACATTTGATTCAAGTGGGTTATGAACTCCCATTTTTACCCCGTATACAGATTGCAGAATCACATCGGTTACACATCCACTGTTTTACATCTTACCATACTAGTGTCTGATGTGTTCTGCTACCTTTCCTATCCTCTACTACCCCGCCTTCCCTCCCCTCCCCTCCCATCTTCTCTCTCTACCCCATCTACTGTAATTCATTTCTCCCCCTTGTTTTTTTTCCCTTTCCCCTCACTTCCTCTTATATGCAATTTTGTATAACAATGAGAGTCTCCTTCCATTTCCATGCAATTTCCCTTTTCTCTCCCTTTCCCTCCCACCTCTCGTCCTTGTTTAATGTTAATCTTCTTCCCATGCTCTTCCTCCCTGCTCTGTTCTTAGTTGTTCTCCTTTAGAGCTTGATATAAAATCAGAGACTCTGTGTCTGATAGAAGAAAAAGTTGGCTCCAATCTACATATTGTGGGGTCAGGCTCCAAACTTACACTTTTAATTTTATTAATTGAAACTCCAAGTGCCCACTAGAAAGTTCACAACTGCTTTGCAATAGAATTTACAGTTATTAAATAGAATACTTCAAAAATATTTTCATAAAATGAGAACATGCCAATGATTCAATGAATACAAAATTCTATGAACAACACAATCCTATACATGTGTTAAATTTATTTATAAAATATTATCTATATATACAGACATGTTACATATAAATATTAAAAATGGTTACTTCTAAGCTAGGAGAGATTAGTTCATTTTGTTTATTATTATTGTATAGATTTTTAGATTCCCTAAATGTGTGCAATGAAGAAATACTAATTTACTATATGGAAAATAATATTTTAAGTCAAATCATGAATGCATAATGTGAAACCTCACATAATAGGTATTCAATAAACATTAGATCTTTCCTACTCAGAAAGGAAAGAAATGGGTAAAGATTCATTTTATTGTCAATCAAATATCTAGAAAGCAGCTGTACTCTAATATCTTACAGCCTTGGCTAAGAAGAACAGTATAAAATTTAGAGACAGAGGTTAGCCCTGGGCATGAAAAGCCTTCACAGAAGAGAGTTAAAATGACTCATTGATGCACTGGGGTCTAATTAAGCAAGTGAAGCATGAGGGTGATATCATCAAAAATTGTTCTAACGGTAGGGAAGCGATTATGGAAACTATTGCAATGGTCAAGTTCACTCATAATGAACACATGAATAAGAAACTGCATTAGCCACTGAAAGCAAAGTTTTATCTGAAATATATTTTTTTTCAGTGATAACAAGCAAAGTCAGTGCTTAGCCTAATTTTTTTTTTTGGAGGAGGGGATAATGAAAGGTAAAGTTCTTAAATGACCATAAAACTCAGTAAAAAATTCTGTCTGGTGCTTACCAAGGTCAGGGTTACCCAGACAACTTAGAAGTTGAAAAAAAAATACTCAAGCAATAATTTTAATTTCACCTAGACCACATAGTAAAATATAATGCAATTTGAGGAAAAGAATAATCACATGTTTGGTTTTGCCTCTCACACATCTCCCTTTCCACACCTCTGACTTTTTTGCTTTCCTCTTTCCTGTTTTCTCATGGACCATCCTACTTATAAACTAATGAAATGCAAAAATCAGAGGTAATGTCTTTAACCAGAACATTACTGCATTAGTTAATTCATTATTCATTTATTTATTCAATATATACTTATTGAGTTTGAGAATATTTTGGAGTGTATTCTAAGTGCTAGGTAGTATTCTAATGGTTATAGATAGAATAAAGCAGTTGTGTTAGAAAAATTCCTTTGTTCTTGGAAATACTCTGAAAGTTAGGAGATGAACAATAAATAACATAATTGGTTTGGAATATGCAGCTGCACATTTAGGAACACTTTAAAGAGGATGTATAAGGAATATTTGGTGCTGTCCCTGCAGTGTCCCCCTGATTGTATTACCCCTGCTGGCCTCAATGGTGCTATTAGGTGTTCACTATGGCTTGTCCCTTCAGCGTTGGGCAAGGCTTCTTGTAATGAGTCATCTCTCAAATCCCTTAGTCTTCATTCAATCTTCAATGTCTATGGATCTCAAACTTCTCTTTCCCTTCCCTATCCAGCTCAGGGAGTTGGGGGCCTATACCTCTTCTGTGAACTGATCTTGTTCTTCCAGGTTGACTGTAACAGACTGCTAATTTAAATGGGGGGTGGTGTCTTTTAATTTATACAGTGCTGAGAGTGACACAATCAAGCTAAACTTATTTGGCTAGCTGGGTCTAGCTTATTTTGCTATGTCTTAAATGTAGATATTGAGGGATAAAATTTCAGGAGATTTCAGTTATTATATATGCATATTTAATATGGTATTGGAAAATCAGGAGGCTCAATATAATAAATGTGACTTTAAAAAGTAGATAAATAATAATAATAAATAAAGTGGATCCTAAATAAAAATTAGAGACAAATCTAAATCAAATGTTCAAGTAGTGAAGTTTGCAAGTATCCATAAAAGTTCAAAAAAAAATGATGTTGTCAGACTAACTATAGCATTACATCATGTAGTACAAAATTATAATACTTTCTGAAGCTCTTTGATATTGTTGCATAAGTTAACAATTATAAAAGAAAAATACATAAACATATGCATATACATATAAAATTTAGTAAAAGATAAAGTTTCATTATGTAATAAATGCTATTTCAACAATTGTATAGACCTCTAGTAAATAAGTAAATTGGGATCTTATCTCAAATTTTCAGTTCATGAATTCCATTCATATTAAATACCAAAAAAAAAATAAAAATAAAACCACAAAAATTGTAGAAAAAACTATGATATGAATTTTTTAAAAGTGTTTCATAATGAAGAGGTTTTTTTTCTTAGCATGGCACAAAATTCAGAATTCATAAAACTAAAAAGAATAATTATAATATATACTTTTATAATTCATAGCAAAATCAGCTGATGTATAGTCTAAAAACAAATATTAATTAAAAATATTTGCAATTCACACCACACAAGACTAAGATCCAAACACACATAAAGCTTCTCTAACTAATGAAGAAGTAATACTTTTCAAACACATAACAAAGAATATGAACAGGCATCATCACAGAAAATTAATTAAAAAATTTAATAATATAAAATGTGCAAAATCACTAAAAATGTCATGCATACTAAAACTAGATAAATATAATTTATGTATTGCTATTCACTTCTTGTATTGGTCAAAAGTAAAACCTTGGTGAGGCTGTGGGGAATTAGAAGTTGTCATATATCACAGTTAGTCAATGGAGTTACACAAATTCTCCTTAATATTTCTCTTTAGCCTTGGTTTAATGTCCTCAAATGCCCAGTTTTCTTACCTTCTTTGTGAGCCTTCTCTCTTCCTGATGACTTTCCTTCATATCAAATCTCTCCTTCCTCTGAACTCTTCTTGAAGCTTCCCTAGCATTGTCTGTTTTTAATTATCTATGAAATTGTCAAAAGATACTATAATTATCATGAAGTCTGATTCTATCTTATTTATTTTTTAACCAAACCAGGTACATCAACTGTTCTTTACTAACAGTAAAAATATCTGTACAATGTTCACATATTTCAATTGTTTGTTTTATTTGGAACTGCAAAACACTCGGAGCTGGGCATCACTAGTTATTCTATTCTATTAATAAGAAAACCAAGACAGGCTGTGATCATATATTGATCAGGTAGCAGAACCTTTATTATAGCTGCTTTGGGATCAGAAGACCTATACATAGATCCTGATTCTTCCAATTATTGAGCCCTTGAGATTTATTATTTTCATTTCATTTGAGCTAGTTTCCTTATCTATAAAATGGGAATGATAATAATACACAGAGTTTCTGAGTAAAGCAAAGAATAAAATGAAAATAACATAGGTGGCATGTGACCAGTCACATAAAAATGCTCATCTATTATTATGATTATGATTATTTTTTCAATAACATACCTGTTGTTACCTGTACATATGGTTCACTTTACAGTGTGTCCTTACGATGTGGGCACCTTATAAGTGAGTGAAAATATTGGCAGTGATTTTTGGTGATGTATTATGGCCATTTCAATATTCTAAATATATTTAGTAATTTGCTGATGTGTGTTCTCATATATAATTCTACCAAAGAACCAGTAATAATCAGATAAAATGGGAGTTGACATGAAATAGCTTTATTATCCATTATTACTATAAAACCAGCCCTTCACATCTGTTCTTGGTTTCATTGTGTATAGTGCATGAATGATACTTAGTTTGATTAGTGTCTATTCTTTTTTTTCTAAGCCTTCATCAAAACATTTGTCTGATATCAATATGAATTTCTCTCTAGCTATTTTTTTGTGTGCAGAATTTAATCTTGCTCATCTACATGGTTTAATTTTCTGAATTACCAGATTTCTTTTCACTTTTCTTGTCAATACCCCAAACCCAATGAAATAATAGATCATCAATTCCTATTGTTAAAAGATTGGATATATAAAGTAGTTTCAATTTAGGAGTCAGTTTCTATTGGCATAAAAGAGAAAGTTCCTTTGTCTTTTTTAGCTACTTAGTTTTGGTCAAAATATACATAAAAGCTAGCAAGAACAATATTAAATGTAGGAATTTGGAGGCAAGAAATTATTTTATTTTGCTAATATTTTCCTTTTTATTATGAATAATGAAAACTATAATTATGCTATTAAAATAATGGTTTTAACAATAATTTTGTTATAATTTACTATATAACCATAGTAATAATATTTCCTTCTTGCATAATGACTTTCTAATGAAAAGTGATTCTATCATTTTTACAATAGCATGTGAACAAGGTAGCTATAAACTTCCATAAGAGAAGTGTTAAAAGTAAAATAAATTCCCCTTTTCACATAATATATCGACAATTGGGTGTAAAATGAGTTTTCTCTCTTTTATCATGGATTAAACAATTAAAAGTCAGTCAGACTAGCAGAAGTAGAAATCTCTAAGGAAAATATACAGATTAAAATGTGTTTCCTATAAACAATTTTCCTCAATCCAAAGACAAAGTTCTAAGAATCTGAGACAACATGATAATTTGCTTTCATAGGAAATGTCGTATGTTTAATTTGAATTAATGAATATATGCATTCCTCCAACAAATACTTTTAAATCTTACCCTGTCCCATATCGTTGTCCTAGAAGTTAAAAATTCTATGGTAAATAAAGGTAAAGTCTAATTTGGTTGTAAGTATCTACTTAGTTAAAAATAGTGTCAACATATCATTTTATAGCTGCATCTTCTTAGTAATATTAAGCAAACTGCACTGAGTGCTTATTATAATTCAAGCTCTAAATTAAGTATATTACTTATGTTAAAATTCCTCATGGCCCTTAGATGGACTGTATTGCTTTACTGATTTAAAATGAGAAAAATGAGGATGGAAGAAATTAGATAATATGCTTTATTCTTCCCAGCTAATCAAAGGAAATACTTGCAACTTGAATCCAGCCTAGTTTGATTTAAAGCCCACATAATTTTCCAATGAAATTAGTGTCTCTAATTGTAGCAATTTGCTTGTAGATTTTATAAAAGCAGATATTACTTGAGGGTTTTTTGTTTGTTTTGTTTTCTGATGAGATGTAGACCACCAATGCAAGAAAACTCATGACTAAGTACTCTATTAAAATTTCTGTAAAAAGTTAATCCCTCCAAAAAGAGGGTAACTCATTCTAACACCTCTAGTTATTTTTTATGCTTTGGTGCCTCTTATTTTGTTCTAATGCTTTTAGCTCCAGATATTCATACATTCATCTAAATGGGTATGTCTGAAAAAATGACATGTCCACACTTATAAGATTATTAGTAAGTAATGTAGCCTGTTTCTAGGGAAATTTCTTCTCTGTCCCATAGAACAAACATTGCCTCAGAGCATGCTAATTAAAATTGAATTTCAGATAAACAACAAATACTTTTTAAATATAAGTATATCTCATGCATTATATTAAACATGTACTTGAAATTTAAATTAAAATGAGCATTCTGTAATTTATCTGAGAACTCAAGTCCCATAACCTGTTCTCACAAATCTAGAAAAGCCCACTGGTCAGGTTCACAGTAGTTGTTTAATGGGTAATCAGTTTTCCATACGAGAAGAACTGATAAGAGTTAAATTGAACAAAGTTAACTTGAGCAAGAAAGGGTTACTAGAATTTGAAAGTACTTCCACCAAAGATGTTTCAGAATATCTCACTTACAAGCTGGTTAGCTATTTTCATAAGCAGAAAGGCAAGCAATGATTTATAGTCATTCCATGATTGGTGCCATACTACTGTGTTTGACTTGCTTGTGGTGTCATCTGTCAGCCTTCAGTCTCAGATTGGGAGTGGTTGTGTCAGTTGTTGTGACTGGCTGAAGCTTAGTTGCTTAGTTACAAGGGTGTACTTTTGAAGTACATTACAAATTAATTTGCACATCAAGTTAGGATGTAGTTACTATAATGGAGGCCACTTCAGGTGAAATTTTATCACACAAGCAGAGAGGTTGGCTCAGACTAAATTTATTTTACCCTAAGAGTTGCCACCAAAAATAAATAAATAAATAAATAAATAAATAAATAAATAACTGAAATTGCAACCAATCCCCCTTTAATGATCCCTAGAGAAAGTGTCTTCATGTTGTTCTGTGTATTCCTATGCAGAGTACTCCCATTATACCAAACGTCTGAGATGAATGGATCTTAGTATGTGTGCAAGATTTTATTAACAAGTGACCAGCAAGGAAACAAGCATGAGATGATTCAATAAATATTTTGGGGAAAGGATTTAAAGACCCGTGGGGTATATTGTTTGCATAAGAACACATGAATAGTTCCAGATTACTAGTTTATATTGAAAGATAGAAAATTTTCCTAGGGGCTGGGGACGTGGCTCAAGCGGTAGCGCGCTCACCTGGCATGCGTGCGGCCCGGGTTCGATCCTCAGCACCACATACCAACAAAGATGTTGTGTCCGCCGAGAACTAAAAAATAATAAATATTAAAAAATTCTCTCTCTCTCTCTCTCTCTCTCTCTCTCTCTCTCTCTTTAAAAAAAAAATTACTTTAAAAAAAAGAAAATTTTCCTATCTTTATCCTGATAAGGGTTAATGAGGATCATAGAAACTTGGAGCTGTTTCTTAAAGATGCTCTTGTGGACCATTATTAAAAAATAATAAACAATGAACCCATAGTTTTTAATAGGGTGTAATGAACAGCAATATATCTGTGTCTGTTATTGAGGAAGAAAATTTGTTCTCTAATATTATCAGATAAGGGCTAATTAATAAAGAGACACATTTTGAATTTCTTTACTCCTCATTCCCTCCATAGCAGCTATCAGAAAATTATTTAACAACAAAAATCATCAAAGTACATACTCTTGCCTGTTTCTTGGGTTTGGAAAAAGTTTTAATTTCACTAGTGAACAAATGATAAAATTTTACATATTTATTACTCTAAGCATTCTGGAATTGTACCTCAGCTATACAGTACAGGGAAGAGGTAAGTTGACAAACTGGGCCCTATTCTACTTCGCTGAATTGTAACCATATAGGAGAAAAGGATTTGGCTCTTCAGAATAAGACCCACTTAAATCTCCCTCAGATTTAATCACCCCTAACTCCTTTCTTTAAACAATCTCCACCCTATAAATATTTGCCTCTAGTGTTCCTGCTACCAGTTTCAAGCATCATCTCTTCAATCAAGAACCCAAATCTTTCATCTTTTATTTTTTCTAGAAAATTTTATAAATTTTACTTTTCCCTTGCAGAGTTTTTGTAGTTCTATTTATAATGGAAAAATAAAGCTTCTTTTTTGTTGTTTTTATTAATATTTATTAATTATACATAGGAATGGGTTTCAGTGTGATATTTCCACACATGCATACAGCATGCAATGATCCAATCAGGGTAAATAACATTTCCCCTTTCTTATCATTCCCTTATGTTTGGAGACTTTAAACAGGCATGAAGCCATGGGTTCAGTGTCTAGCACTGGAGGGGAAAGACTGAGGGAGGTTGAATGATGTTTACCAAAACACAGTTATATCTAGTTTTGGGTTGCAGGAAAATGCTGCACTCATATAAAGAATTTAGAAGGGTTCTCTTCTTTCAAGTCTTTAGAATAATTTGAGAAGAATTGGCATTATTCCTTCAAAAATTTGCCAAAATTCAGCTCTAAAGCTATCCAGGTCTAGATTTTAGGTGGAGACTTTTACTAATATTTAATCTCATTCCTTGCTATTGGTCTGTTCTGGTTGTGCATGTCCTCATGGTTTAATAAGCATGGTTACAGGTGTCCAGAAATTTATACATTTTTCCTCTAGGTTTTTCTAATTTGTTAACATATAATTGTTTGTAATAGTCCCTAATGGTTCTTTGCATTTCTATGCTATTATTTGTAATGTTTTGGTTTTTTATATCTATTTTATTTAGGTTTCTTTCTTTCTTTTTATAAAATGTGATGTCCCTACATTAGCTGCATTGATTGTATTTATATTAAAATTTATTTTATTGATGCTTTTTATTATTTATTTTATTTTCCCTTTATCAATTATTTCTGATCTTTGTTATTTCATATCCTAATCTTTGTTATTTCATTCCTTCTACTAATTTTTGGTTTGGTATTTCCTGCTTTTCTAGGTACTTGAGACACATCATTAGGTTCTTTATTTGAAACCATTCTAAGTTTTGATCCAGGTTGTTATTGTAATAAGCCTCTCTTTAGTTCTGCTTTGGCTGTGTCACATAACTTTTGGTATGTTGTGTTTCCATTTTCATTTGTTTCAAGAATTTTTTTTTCTTTTCAATTTCTTCAATAAGTTATTATTCTTCATTCAAAAACGTGTTCAGTGTCTATATATTTGTATAGCATTTAACTTTCTTTTGTGTTTTATTTCCAGTTTAATCCATCCTTGCTAGAAAAGATATGATTTTTTTAACATTTCTTAAGATTTTTTTTTGTGACCTAATGTATGATGTATTTTGGAGAATGTTCCATGTGCTTATGAAAACAATGTAGATTTTACAATTGTTAGATGAAATGTTCTATAAATATGTCTGTTAGGGTCATTCAGTTTAGGTCATTATAGATTAACTCTGATAAAAAATTTTAAAAAAATTTCTAATTCATTTTCTGGATTATTGATGAAAGTGAGGTATTGGAATTCTCACTGTTATTGTTTTGAAGTCCTTATGTAGTTCTATTTATAATGGAAAAAAATAAAGCTTCTTTTTTGTTGTTTTTATTAACATTTATTAATTGTATATAGGAATGGGTTTCAGTGAGATATTTCCACACATGCATAGAGCATGCACCTATATTTCATGTAGGTGGCATATTCTTAGGTCTTGTTTTACTCAATCCGTTCATCCAGTTTGTATCTTTTAATTGGATGATTTATTCTATTTTCTGATTAGTCCAGTTTACTAATTTTTTTGTTTGTTTTGAATAGTCTTTGACTATCCTTTGTTCTTCCTCTCTTATTCCTCCTTTGGGTTTGGTGCTTCACTGTACTGATGAAATATGATTATCTTCTGCTTCTCTTTTATGTATTTGCTCTTCTAGAAGGCTTTATACTTTCAGGTATTTACATAATGGTAGTTGTCTTTCTTTTCAGTAGGACTACCATACATATCTTTTGTAAACAGGTCTAGTGATTAATTCACTAAGGTTTGCCTGTCTTTGAAGGTCTTTTTCTTCATTTCTAAAGGATAGTTTTTCTGGGTATAGTATTCTTGGTTGGCAGTTATTTTCTTTCAGAACATGAAATATATTATTAATTTCCTCCTAATTTTTAAGGTTTATGCAGAGAAATCTGCTATCAGTTTAATTCAGGGCATGCTTAAATATGAGATGTTATTTTTCCCTCACAGTGTTTTAGAATTCTCTTTTCAATTTTTAATTTTTATTGATACATTACTATTATATATAATGATGGGATTCATGATGCCATATTCATGCATGCATATAGCATAATTTGATCAATCTCCTTTCTCAGTAGTACCTTCCTTTTTCCTCCCCTTCGTCAGACCACTTGCTCTACTGTAATGATCTCCATTTTAGCAGTTTGACTATAATATGCTACAATGAGAAACTTTTCAGGGCATGTCCATTTGAGCTCCTATGGGCCTCTGTGGCCTTCGAAAATAAGGAAGTTTTCAGTTACTACTTTATTAAATAGGATTTCCATGCCTTTTACTCTTCTCTTCCTTTTTCAGGCACATTCAAAATGTGAATATTGTTTCTTTAATAATACCCTAAAGTATTTGAATCCTGTCTTCATTTCAAAATTTTTGTCAGATTTTTTTATTTTAAAAGACCTGACCTCAAGTTCAGATATTCTTCCTTCTACGTGATATGCATGTTGAAGATTTCAATTGTATTTTTGATTTATTGAAATCTTTATTTCCAAGATTTCTGTTTGATTCTTTTTCAAGATCTCTTCTTTTGCTGAATTTGCCATTCAGCTTATAAACAATTTTACTTATTTAATTGTTTTCGTTTTTTATCTTGAATTTCATTCAGAATTTTTATAATTCTTTTGAGTTCATTATCAGACATTTCATTAATATTCTTTCCTTTAAGACTTATTACTGGAGAGCTATTATGCTCCTTTCAAGGAATCATGTCACCTTGTTTTTTCATATTTATTTGATATTTGCATTTGATGAATCAGTTGTCTCTACCATTTTTTATAAGGTGACTTTTATAGTAATCAGCTTTCTTCTGCAGATGTACATTGGGGTGTTGGTTTGCTAAGTTATGATGGCTTTAGTAATAGTTGGACATCATAGTGCAGTCTCTCTATTGCTTCTTCAGCTGGGTCTGTGTGTGGTATATGTGGTGGCAAGATTGGAGAACTGTTTGGTGTCCACAGAGGATACGATATTCAAGTGGCCCAGATCGTACCAGAAATGTGGAAAATAGCAGCAGTGGCTTGGGTTAATAGGAACGGAGTGTTGAAGCATACAATGCATAACTGATCTCAACAGTATTTGGGGCTGACTATGTGACTCAAGACTAATTAAGGTGATGATTTGGGTGAATTCATGGCTTGTATTGATTAAGGTGAAAGCTTGGTGGACCATACATACAGCTTAGGCAGATTATGGCATTAATAACCAAACAGGAATATAGTTATGTCCCCAAGATATCACATGTGCTCTGATAGCCTGGAGCTTGGTATATTAGGTGGAGACAATTTAAGCTCCTTACCTTGAGTAAAACTACAGTGTAGACTACAGGAATATCTCCCTTAACTGTAGTGCAAGTTTGTTCCTCTGTAACTAGAATAAGCCAGTGTTGTGGGAAGGTTGCCAGCATCAAAATCAATGGGACCTGCTGGGACTTTCCCATCCCCTCTTTTTTTTTCCCTGCAGTGGGGAGTACTCCACTGTGCTAAGGGAACTCTGTGTGGTGGCCAGTGTAATTCATTCCACTCTCTATGTCATTATTTCAGGTCTGTGTATTTTACAGACTCTCCCTGTTTGGCTTATAGGACCACTAACCTCAAACTACAACTATTTATTTGTTAATCTGATTCTTCTTTGTAGACAAGGAGGCAAATGTGGGCATCTCTATTTGACCATTTTGCTAGCTTCTGAGCTTTGTTTCTGAGAGCAGTATCAGAAATTCTGGAGAAAAACTATCATTAATAATATACTTCTCTAATAATATCAATAAACACCTAATTTAACATTTTGTTTTGAACTTCTCTTCATACTCTTGGTTTCATTTGAAAATAATAAAAGTTTCTCCAAAACAAACCTAACATTTAACAACTGGATTTATATTAAATATGCTTCCTGATAGATAAAAACCTGTATATTATATTCTCAACAAGCAATTTACTAACATACAAGGAAAGACGAAGAAATTCATTGATTTCCTTTGAGGTATTGCCTCTTTCCATTACATTTTTTAGCCTTAACTTTTCCTTTGTTACAATAGCAAGATGTTTTATTCTTTTTCACAAGGGAAGTATGTAATAAATTATTAATTCAAATTATGTATAAACATATGTGGGGTACCTTGGAGTTGCAGTAGTAGTTATTAGTTTTAAATAATAGGGAAAAAATTTAAAACTATATATCTGTGGAAGATGAAAAAATTAAAAGTGTATATCTATGATGATCCTTATAATGATAGGCTTCTAGAACTCAGCTCTTGCTTATAAGAAATAAAAATTTTCTAATATGACTTAAAAGACTATTACCTATATGAAAATAATTACTATTCTACTAATACTATATATTTTTGTGATTTCTATTAATTTTGCTTCAACCAATTTCTGCTGAACTTTTACTATAGGAAATGCAAGAAAGTGTTTGACAATATTCTCAGAAAAAATAATGTCAGACTTATTTTGAAATATCTGTATTTACTGACTATACTCCTACATATCATTGTATGGCTGCCTCTCATACATGACTTTGCCAAAGGAAGAGTATGCTAGATAAGACTTCTCAGGCAGAACCTTATAGGGCAAGAGGAAGTGGAGTTAAGAAATTAAAAATTTAGATGTTAGCATTTGATACATGAGGGTTGAAATCCCTGTTCCATCATTATATAGATGTTTGATATAATACAAAATTTTTCCAAGCCTTTATTTCTATATATGTAAAGTAAAAAGAAATACTATTGGGTCTTAAATTAATATTGTAGGATTAATAAAACAACATATTGTATGCATCTTTAGAACCTAAATGCAATAAGAATTGAGTAAATAATTTGCTCTTGCAGGTTTAAATTTGCCTGTTGCTACTGAGTATATGAGTAAGCTCTTTTATTTTATCTTCATTTTCTTTCAATTAGTTTAAATGTTTTCATTCTAAATATTGTTGTTTCAAGTATTAGTCCTGTCTGCTTACCTGAGGGGATCCTCGACACAAATCATAACTCTCAGATTTTAAAAAGGCTCATCAGACTGTCCTTTTAAATATTTTTGTGGCCCATTTTTTTTTTTTTTGTTTCTAACTAAAATCCATAACTGTTGTCTGTTGTTTATCTTATGCCTATTCAATCCAGCACTGTCCAGTAGAACTTTCTGTGACTTTAGAAATTTTCTAGAGCTCCATTTTTCAATATGCTAGATACTAACTACATGTTGATATGTAAATTTAATTGTTAAATTAATTATAATTAGAAACTCAGTTCTTTAATCATACTAGCCATGTTTCTAGTACAAAATAGCTACACACAACTACTGACTACCAATGTGGATGGTCTATTAAAAAGCAATCCATGTGCCTCCAATTTCTCTACAATCAGATCCATTTCACAAGAATAGTCTTGGTTTAATATTAATAATGAATTATTTTGATAACAATATTGTGCTCGATAATTTTTTACTAAAAGCATACTCTTTTTAAAAATATTTTTATTAGTGCATTAAACTTATGTATAATAGTGGGGTTCATTTTGACATAGTCACACAAACATGGAATTTATTCAGCTCCTTTTAGTCCCCAGTATTTCCTATTTCCTCTGTTTCTCCCTCCCCTTTCCTCCTTTTATTTATTTTCTGTTTTTTTAAAAAATGTGGTGCTGTGTGTGTGTGTGTGTGTGTGTGTGTGTATAGTGTGTGTATATATATATATATATGAATGTGGGATTCCCTGTGGCCTAAGTACATAGTGTAATTGTGCAATTTCATTCTTCTCTTCCTCCCTTTCCCCTTCCATTTCCCTCACCCTCAATCTTCTTTCTTTACTCCACTGATCTTCCCTCTACTTTCCTTTTTCTCCCCTTACTTTGCTCTTGCTTCTCCATGTGAGAGAAAACATTTGATGCTTGATTTTCTGACTCTGGCTTATTTCATTAATTTCATTTTACAAGACTAGTTCTGGTTTAATGTTAATAATGACTGATTTTAATAACTATTGTGCTCAAAGCCACTTTTATAAAGAGCATACTCTTTATCAGCATATAATTATGGGGGAAAATGTTCACAAAATATAGGGAGTAGAAATATTATTTATAAAATGGTAGGAGTATAAGTATAAAAGATTATGGTCTATGTTTTATTTCTATATTTGTAAAAATTCTTAAAATATTAAGAATGATTGTATGCATACCAAATTAAAAGTTATTAATATTTTATTTTTTTTCACTTGGAACTTCCCAGGTTATTCTAATGTTTAAAATATTTGGTCATTTTACTTTCAAATTATATTTCTAATGGTTTTTAACAGATAGTATGGTTTCCATAAGCCTCTCAGAGGTAGGTATCTTTTTAATTGGTGGCATTTAATAATGACCATACTCCCTTTGATGTGAAATAAAAAATATAAAATAATATTATTTTAAATAGTTCTGTGTTACTTAGACTTATATTAGTGTGGGTTTTTTTTTAATAATTTCACACACTTTGTTGAAATTTTTAATAGAATCAGGCTTGAAGAACTTTGTTACAGATATAGGAAGATTCTTGTCAACTGGTATCCTAATATTTTGTTGTCAACCAATATTTCCCCATTCTTTTCCAAGAATACCAATGAAGGAACTTTACTGAGGACAAACATAGCTTACTGAAACAAACAAAGTTTGTCTATAAAATTCACCTAATTTGCCAGTCTAGCAACTCTATCAAAAAAGAAGTTATTCTTTGTGAGCCCATGCTGGCTCTTAATGATCATTGCTTTCTCTTCCAAATGCTCTCAAAACATCTGTTTAATAACTTCCAGAATTTCACTAAGTCCTTTCATGACATGCCAAGAGGATTAGATTTTACCTTATGTACAATTGGAGAAGGATCTATGTTTTATAGCTAGTCTTATATTTCAATATCTCACATTAAAATGTAAATTTCATGAAATTAGGGATTATGCTTATTTATATACCAATCCAAGTATACAGACATGAGTCATAGTTTTGCTCTCAATTCCTACAAAATAGTGAATAAAAATTAAAGTAAGAATATTTGAAATATTTTGAGTGGATAGATGAAAAATAAGCATTTATTTAAGAAATACTATATTGAATATGGGATTGAGGGAAAATGAGATGAAAATGAGGGATAAAAAAGGTGAGACTGTGTTCTGGAAGACCAATTAAGAATACATTGAAAATGTTTAAGTAAGAAAAAATGGGCACCCAAAATTAATGATCATGAGACTGTACTGGAAAGAAATTAGACAAATAGATGACAGATAGCCATGCATATTCACACTGTTATGGTTTAGATGTGAGGTGTACCCTAAAAGCTCATGTGTAAGACAATACAAGAAAGTTTAGAGGTGGAATGATGGGGTTATGAGAGCTTTAACCTAATCAGCGCATTAATCCTCTATGGATTACTTGCATGGTAACTGTAGGCAGATAGGGTATGAATGAACGAGGTAGGTTTGTATCTTGTCCCTGGTCAGTAGAATTCTGTTTGCTTCCTGATTGCCATGTCTTGAACTGCTTTCCCCCTCCACACCCTTCCACCATGATATTCTGCTTCATTTGGGGTTCAGAGCAAAGGAATCAACCGTGTATGGACTGAGAGCTCTGAAACCATCAGTGACAAATAAGTTTTTCATCTTCTAAAATTGTTCTTGTAAGGTGTTTTGGACACAGTATTGAAAAGCTGACTAAAATGACACATATTCATGAACCCATGTATACATGACTGATTAGATCAGATAACTGTGCACATATCCATAATGACATCCAAGATTTGAACTTACATATTTTTATTTTTTAGAATATCCAAATTAATAATATCCCTAAAGTATCTGTGGCTTTAAAGACAATAGAAAGTTATTCCTTTCTTACAAAATGGAGTTGTATTTGTGCAGCTCTTTTTAAAACATGCATTTGAGTCCCAATGCTGACAGAAACTTTCAAACTTTCTATTTATGTCAAGGTTTTTTTTGTTTTTGTTTTTGTTTTTGTTTTTTTAAGATTTCTGCCCACTTAAAAAAATAGAATGAAACAGAATGCATAGGGCACATAGGGCAGGTCTGGGGCTATGTATGGAAATAGAACAGATTCCCTCTCCCATTATGTCAGTTAGAGCTCAGTCCTAGGGCCACACCTAAGAACAAAGGTGGCAAAAGCATTTTTTTTTAACTTGTTAAGGTTGAAGAAAAGGAAATGAATTTAGTTGAGTCATTGCCAAAAGCATCTGAATGGAAAGAAGTTCACCATCAAAGAGGAAGACTACATGTTACAATGGCCACAAGTTCATTTTTGAACCCCAGTTTGAGGAACCACTTAAACATTCACATATGGAGAAATCCACCTAGGAACTAGGAGTATGGTGCCTAAGCTCAAGTAGAAAGCTTTCTTTGAGTTGTAGGTTGAGAAACCATTCAATTCTTGAATTAAAGGAGCTCTTTTAATAAGGGTGTAAAATGAAAATAGCTAGGTGAGCAATAATAAGAAAAAAACTAATGGATAAATCTTAAAGCAAAAATAAAATCAAACTCTGTATAGGCAGAGAACTCTGAAAAGGGAAGAGAAAGATTAGGAAAAAGAAATCATGACAGATAAAGGACACAGATAACAAATAATAGTGTGGAAAGAGAGTCTCTCTTCCTCTGAGACTCACTTCAGCACTCTGAGATATAACTTCTTGGACTTTTAAACTTGGATTTATTTAAAATAGTTTGACTTGTATTTTTAAATTATCAAAATTTGTATAGTTATTCTAGTTACCTATCTTACTCATTTTTTTCCTGGTCAATAGCCTCAATCAATAGTCATATATTAAACACTTGTATGTTAGAAAAGAACTATTTTTTTAAGTGCCAAAAGAAATAAAAGGCACAGAAAATATTTCAATGATAATTATACAGAGTTACAGTTTAAAATATACACAGTTATAAAATATATAAATATTTAAATAATAATTCAGACATTAAGTTAGAGGAATTTTGGTATTAATGGTTATTATATTTTCCTTGGTATTTTTATTTTTAATAAAGTATATTTTTATAATGTTTGTGCTGGTTTCAGGTTATTGAATTTTTCAACCACCACATAAAGAGATTGCTCTTATATTTATCCTGTTCATTCAAATTCAATTATATTCACAGTGGTAAAGAATAGAGTAGTAGCTAATTGTTGGGTATGAAACTGAGAAGTTCCCACTTTTTATAGTTACCTGGGATGAACAACATAATGAGGTTTATTCTCTCCACCACAGGGTGCAGGGACTTAAACTTAGGAAGAAGAAAGAATTTTCAGAATCATAATAGATTAGAAAACTTCATGGTCATCTAGTTTAACCACATTTGCCAAAGGTTGGGTCAAGAGAGTTTGGGAAAATCAAAGAAACAAGTGTTTCAATCTGATTCTTGACTTCGCAGCAAGAAGGCAGAGGCAGGATGACTTCTTGGGTATGTAGGGACATTCCAAGTGGTACTGTCTGTTCTCTTCTACAATCTAAGATAAATGGGCTATAGATTAAGAGAATCCTAACAATTGTTGTCTTAAAGTAAACTTGTTACTGTTAAACTGGCACAATGGTAACTATTATTATATTGTATCATCTCTGCCCTTAGCTTCCTATATTTTTCTATTTTATACACGTTTTGACCTCCACCTTCTATTCACAGTATTGAAGAATAGCAGAGTTACACGGCCTCTTAGATTTGAATCTTATATTTCAACTTCTCTGGAATCAAGTATATGGTACTGGTAATTGAACTCAGGTTCATTCTACCAATGAGCCTCAAACTCAGACCCCTTTTGTAAATTTATTTTTTTAAGTTACAGAAATGGCCTTGCTATTGCTCAGACTTGCCTCAAACTTGCAATCCTCTGCCTCAGTCTCTAGCATATCTGGGATGAGAAAAATTGCACCAGTGCACCCAGCCAAATCTGTAGTATTCCTACAATGCATGGCCATAATAACTGGATAGTGGCCCAGCATGATGCCCTATTTCCTTGTATGTTCTCAGAAATACCATGACAAAGAAGTATACTATGCTAAGAAATACCTCTAAGGAAAGAAGGAAGGAGTCTGTAACAATTGTTTCAAAAACACACCATAACAGAAAATGCTTGTGGAAATTATCTTTTCAACTGAGAGTATGATTTCTAATGGAGACTAGAGTCCTAGTATCCCAGAAAATATACAGCTAAATGAATTTTGATCTCAACATTTATAGATTTTTTAATATGTTAATTATTGAAATGGTTTAAAACCATAGTTTCAATTTTACCAAATCAGACAACATATTAGTTTGCAGGACTAGAATTTAATGGTAGCTAAGCTAATTCAATTACACATTTTTGGTAAATGCAACATAGCTATTCCCTGTGACAGAAAGCAATACCTGTAACAACACATGTGTATTTTTTTTTTATTTTTACTGTTTTTTTTTCATATGTTCTTTTTTTTTATTGGTTGTTCACAACATTACAAAGCTCTTGACATATCATATTTCATACATTAGATTGAAGTGGGTTATGAACCCCTAATTTTACCCCAAATGCAGATTGCAGAATCACGTCGGTTACACATCCAAAATTTTACATAATGCCCTATTAGTAATTGTTGTATTCTGCTACCTTTCCTATCCCCTACTATCCCCCCTCCCCTTCCCTCCCATCTTCTCTCTCTACCCCATCTACTGTAATTCATTTCTCTCCTTGTTTATTTTCCCATTCCCCTCACAACCTCTTATATGTAATTTTGTATAGCAATGAGGGTCTCCCTTCATTTCCATGCAATTTCCATTTTCTCTCCCTTTCCCTCCCATCTCATGTCTCTGTTTAATGTTAATCTTTTCTTCCTGCTCTTCCTCCCTGCTCTGTTCATAGTTGCTCTCATTAGATCAAAGAAGACATTTGGTATTTGTTTTTTAGGGATTGGCTAGCTTCGCTAAGCATAATCTGCTCTAGTGCCATCCATTTCCCTGCAAATTCTATGATTTTGTCATTTTTTATTGCTGCATAGTATTCCATTATGTATAGATGCCACATTTTTTTTATCCATTCATCTATTGAAGGGCATCTGGGTTGGTAACACAGTCTAGCTATTGTGAATTGTGCTGCTATGAACATCGATGTGGCAGTATCCCTGTAGCATGCTCTTTTAAGGTCTTCAGGGAATAGTCCGAGAAGGGCAATAGCAGGGTCAAATGGTGGTTCCATTCCCAGCTTTCCCAGGAATCTCCAAACTGCTTTCCAAATTGGCTGCACCAATTTGCAGTCCCACCAGCAATGTACAAGTGTACCCTTTTCTCCACATCCTCGCCAGCACTTGTTGTTGTTTGACTTCATAATGGCTGCCAATCTTACTGGAGTGAGATGGTATCTTAGGGTGGTTTTGATTTGCATTTCTCTGACTGCTAGAGATGGTGAGCATTTTTTCATGTACTTGTTGATTGATTGTATGTCCTCCTCTGAGAAGTGTCTGTTCAGGTCCTTGGCCCATTTGTTAATTGGGTTATATGTTATCTTATTGTCTAATTTTTTGAGTTCTTTGTATACTCTGGATATTGGGGCTCTATCTGAAGTGTGAGGAGTAAAAATTTGTTCCCAGGATGTAGGCTCCCTATTTACCTCTCTTATTGTTTCTCTTGCTGAGAAAAAACTTTTTAGTTGAAGTAAGTCCCATTTGTTGATTCTTGTTATTAACTCTTGTGCTATGGGTGTCCTATTAAGGAATTTGGAGCCCGACCCCACAATATGTAGATCGGAGCCAACTTTTTCTTCTATCAGACGCAGAGGCTCTGATTTGATATCAAGCTCCTTGATCCATTTTGAGTTAACTTTTGTGCATGGCTAGAGAAAGAGATTCAGTTTCATTTTGTTGCATATGGATTTCCAGTTTTCCCAACACCATTTGTTGAAGATGCTATCCTTCCTCCATTGCATGTTTTTAGCACCTTTATCAAATATAAGATAGTTGTAACTTTGTGGATTAGTCTCTGTGTCCTCTATTCTATACCATTGGTCCACCCGCCTGTTTTGGTACCGGTACCATGCTTTTTTTGTCACTATTGCTCTGTAATATAGTTTGAAATCTGGTATCGCTATACCTCCAGATTCACATTTCCTGTTTAGAATTGCTTTTGCTATTGTGGGTCTTTTATTTTTCCATATGAATTTCATGATTGCTTTATCTATTTCTACAAGAAATGCCATTGGGATTTTGATTGGCATTGCATTAAACCTATAGAGAACGTTTGGTAATATCGCCATTTTGATAATGTTAGTTCTGCCTATCCATGAACAGGGTATATTTTTCCATCTTCTAAGATCTTCTTCTACTTCTCTCTTTAGGGTTCTGTAGTTTTCATTGTATAAATCTTTCACCTCTTTTGTTAGGTTGATTCCCAAGTATTTTTTTTTTTTTGAGGATATTGTGAATGGAGTGTTTTTCTTCATTTCTGTTTCAGAAGTTTTGTCGCTGATATACAGAAATGCCTTTGATTTATGCATGTTGATTTTATATCCTGCCACTTTGCTGAATTCATTCACTAGTTCTAGTAGTTTCTTAGTAGACCCTTTTGGGTCTTCTAGGTATAGAATCATGTCATCTGCAAATAGTGATAATTTAAGTTCTTCTTTTCCTATTTTTATGCTTTTAATTTCTTTCGTCTGTCTAATTCCTCTGGCCAGTGTTTCGAGAACTATATTGAATAGAAGTGGTGATAGAGGGCATCCCTGTCTTGTTCCAGATTTTAGAGGGAATGCCTTTAACTTTTGTCCATTCAGAATGACGCTAGCCTGAGGCTTAGCATAGATAGCTTTTACAATGTCAAGGTAAGTTCCTGTTATCCCTAGTTTTTCTAATGTTTTGAACATAAAGGGATGCTGTACTTTGTCGAATGCTTTCTCTGCGTCTATCGAGATGATCATATGGTTCTTATCTTTAAGTCTATTGATGTGGTGAATAACATTTATTGATTTCCGTATATTGAACCATCCTTGCATCCCAGGGATGAATCCTACTTGATCATGGTGCACAATTTTTTGATGTGTTTTTGTATTCGATTCGCCAGAATTTTATTGAGGATTTTTGCATCTAGGTTCATTAGAGATATTGGTCTGTAGTTTTCTTTCTTTGAGGTGTCTTTGTCTGGTTTCGGAATCAGGGTGATGTTGGCCTCATAGAATGAATTTGGAAGAGCTCCCTCTTTTTCTATTTCCTGAAATAACTTGAAAAGTATTGGTATTAATTCTTCTTTAAAGGTTTTGTAAAACTCAGCTGTATACCCATCCAGTCCTGGGCTTTTCTTGGTTGGTAGTCTTTTGATGGCTTCTTCAATTTCATCCATTGATATTGGTCTGTTCAAATTGTGTGTATACTCCTGACTCAGTCTGGGCAAATCATATGACTTAAGAAATTTATCGATGTCTTCACTATCTTCTATTTTATTGGAATATAGGTTTTCAAAATAATTTCTAATTGTCTTCTGTATTTCTGTAGCATCTGTTGTGATATTGCCTTTTTCATCCCATATGTTAGTAATTTGAGGTCTCTCTCTTCTTCTCTTCATTAGCATGGCTAAAGGTCTGTCGATCTTATTTATTTTTTTGAAGAACCAACTTTTAGTTTTGTTAAATTTTTCAATAGTTTCTTTTGTTTCAATTTCATTGATTTCCGCTCTGATTTTAATTATTTCTTGCCTTCTGCTACATTTGCTGTTGTTTTGCTCTTCCTTTTCTAGGGCTTTGAGATGAAGTGTGAGCTCATTTATTTGTTGTTTTTTTCTTTTTTTGAGGAATGACCACCAGGCGAAGAATTTTCCTCTTAAAACTGCTTTCATTGTGTCCCATAGATTCCGATATGTTGTGTCTGTATTTTCATTTATCTCTAAGAATTTTTTGATTTCCTCCTTTATGTCTTCTGTAACCCATTGATCATTCACTAACATATTGTTCATTTTCCATGTGATGTAGGATTTTTCCTTCCTTCTTTTATCATTGATTTCCAGTTTCATTCCATTATGATCAGATAAAATGCATGGTATTATCTCCACCCCTTTATATTTACTGAGGGTTGCCCTATGGCATAATATATGGTCTATTTTTGAGAAGGATCCATGTGCTGCTGAGAAAAAAGTATATCCATTTGATGATGGTTGATATATTCTGTATATGTCAGTTAAGTCTAGGTTATTGATTGTGATATTGAGTTCTATAGTTTCTTTATTCAACTTTTGTTTGGAGGATCTGTCCAATGGTGAGAGAGGTGTGTTGAAGTCACCCATAATTATTGTGTTGTGGTCTATTTGATTCTTGAACTTGAGGAGAATTTGTTTTATGAATGTCGCAGCACCATTATTTGGTGCATAAATATTGATAATTGTTATGTCTTGTTGGTGAATGGTTCCTTTTAACAGTATATAATGACCATCTTTATCCCTTTTGATTAACTTAGCCTTGAAGTCGATTTTATTCGATATGAGGATGGCCACCCCTGCTTGCTTACGAGGACCGTGTGCGTGGTATATTTTTTCCCATCCTTTCACCTTCAGCCTGTGTATGTCTTTTCCAATCAGATGTGTCTCCTGGAGGAAGCATATTGTTGGATTTGTTTTTTTAATCCATGATACCAGCCTATGTCGCTTTATTGGAGAGTTTAAGCCATTAGCATTCAGAGTTACTATTGATATATGGTTTGTACTTCCATCCATGTTTGATTATTTATCCTTTTTTAAAAAAATTTAATTTGTTTCTCCATGATTATCTTTCCCCTCGCCCTCTGTCTTTACTGAGGCACTTCCCACTGATGGTTTTGGTCATTGTTTTTCCTTTCTTCCTTGTGTAGTATTTTGCTCAAAATGCTTTGCAATGCTGGTTTTCTGGCTGCAAATTCTTTTAACTTTTGTTTTTCATGAAAGATTTTTATTTCATTGTCATACCTGAAGCTTAATTTTTCTGGATACAGAATTCTTGGTTGGCATCCATTGTCTTTCAGTGTTTGAAATACATTGTTCCTTGACCTTCTTGCTTTCAGTGTCTGTGATGAAAAATCCGTTGTTAACCTTATTGGTTTACCACTGAATGTAATCTGTCTCCTTTCTCTTGTAGCTTTTAATATTTTCTCTTTGTTCTCTATATTGGATATCTTCATAACAATGTGTCTTGGCGTTGGTCTACTGTGAATTTGTGTGCTCGGTGTCCTGTATGCATCTTCAATTTGTATATCTGTTTCCTTTTTTATTTCTGGAAAGTTTTCTGTATTTATTTCATTCAGCAGTTACTCATTCCCTTGGTTTGAATCTCTGTACCTTCTTCTATCCCGATGACTCGTAAGTTTGGTTTTTTTATGTTATCCCATAACTCTTGGATGTTTTTCTCGTGATTTTTTACCAGCCTTTCTGAGTTGGCTAGACTCTTTTCAAGATGATATATTTTGTCTTCATTATCTGACGTTCTGGCTTCTACTTGCTCCACTCTGTTAGTGATACTCTCAATTGAGTTTTTAATTTGGTTTATCGTTTCCTTCATTTCTAGAATTATTGTTTTATTATTTTCTATAATCTCTATCTCCTGATAAAGATGCTTAACTTCTTCTTTTATCTGTTTATGTAATTCATTCTCAATGTGTTCTTTCGCTGCTTGAATTTGCTGTCTCGTATCCTCTTTAAGGTTCCATTCCATCTGTCTAAGGTCTTCCTTGAGTTCTTTATATGACCATTTTTCTGATGACTCTAGGTCCTCCTGAATATTTAGGCTGTCCTGCATTGTTTGTACTCCTTTTCTTCCTTGCTTTTTGAAGCTGCTCATGTTACTTCTTGTTCTGTTTGACTGCTAAGTTACTGTTTACTCCTATAAATTTATTTGATGCTTGGGAGGAAAGGTATTAGAAGGGAAGGGAAGAAGTCACTGAAGAGAATGAGAGTAAGCAGGTAGAATTTAAGGAAGGGGGGATAAGATAATTGAAAAGAAATGAAAAGACAAAAGAAGAAAAAAAGGAAATAAAAAAAGAAAAAATAAATAAAAAAATAAAAAAAATAAAATTAAAATTAGAAGAAAAAAATTGTTTTTTAATTGTAAAAAAAAAAATTAAAAAAACAACAAGAAAGAAAAATGAAAATGAGAGAAAAACCCAAATCAAAAAAAAAAAGAGAAAAGAAAAAAGAAAAAAAAAACTAATAAATGCAGTCTTAGAGTTTGATTTACTTCTCTTCCAGTAGGTGGCGCTGTGCCCACCAGGCCAAGTTTCTCCTGTCAATACAGGGGAACCAATCACTGTGCAGCAGCTCCTCCCAGACTGGGCGAGTCTCCAATCCTGAGTGCCTAGGGCCTCCTCTTTTTCTAGTCACTTCCCACTTTGCCTCTAGCCAGGCCCCTCTCATGGGTGCCGCTCACCACAATACTGGCTACACGCCAGGTCTGCTGCTCCCGGGAGCCCTGTTTTCATGAACGACTGGGCACACTCTTCCAGTTTGCCATTCCCTCAGACCCTAAGTTTGTAGAGCTTGGGGCTGAGAATCCTCAGCGAATTTTACTTGCCCTCCGGTAGCCACGCCCCCGGTAGCTGGTGCAAGAGACCTCAGCTGTCAGCCCTGGTGGGAGTGGTAGTTCTGCGCCACGGGTCCCACGCCACCTCTGATTCCCTCGGTCTGGCTATCGCGCTCACGGGAGAGCTGGGAGGGGCCCTTATGGGAGAGCTGGGAGGGGCCCTAAAGGTTTCCCTGATGTGTGGAGAGAGAAGGCTAGGGAATTACACACCTGTATCCGCAGGTTTCAATGAAGTTATCTCCTCTGCCGCAGTCTGATGATGTCAGTTCTCTGCCATGGTGGTGTCTCTTGCAAATGGCGACAGTTCATTTCCCTTTGCCGGGCGACCAATGCAATGGGTGGGTCCTTACGGTCTCTCCGAAGCCCCGTTTCAAACCTGTGGCCACTACCTATGAAGGCTTGGTAGGCATTTACCTCCATAGGATAAGAAGGGCTGAGAAGTTGTTTCAGCTGGATGGATTAGTGCTGAGTCACAGCTGTTTGTCTGCGGGAAGCAGGCGAATGGGAGCTTGAATTCAGCCGATCCGGGCTCAGTGTGTGTTCTGAGAGGCCCAGACTGTTCACCCCAGATCCACATCAGCTCAGCATTGCCTAGTGGTCCTGAGCAAACAGATTTAGGTTGTTTATGACTCCCTATGCCTGCACAGCTGAAGAGGTCAGGGACTTGATCTCTCTGCGCCTGCCGCCATGTTGGAATCCAGGATCCTCACTTACTGTTTACTGGAGCTTCCTGAGGCGCCTGCTCCGGATCCTCACGTACCCTTGCTTCACTATGTCATTAAAATTGGAAGCCATCCCAGACAGCCGCTGACCCCCCTTAGCCAAGAGCATGCACCCCAAGTGGCTCCGGGGAGGGCTTAGGGCAGGGTGGAGAGAAAGAGCTGGGGGAGAAAGTTGAAGAGGCGAGCTGCTCGGGCTGCAGCTCGGCCAGGCGTCAGGAGGCGTGCATCACTTTCCGTGTCCCCCAACCCTCCACATGTGTATTTAAATGAAGTTCCTTCTTAATCTCTAGCCAAGAACATGGGTTATAAAGCTTTGAAAATTCACAAAAACATTTATTTCTGATTTTATTAAGAAAGAAAATAATTTTACCAAAATGTTTCAATTTTAGACAATATCAATATTTTAATATTGTATGTTGAATATTAAATTTTCTTTTTGAAAACAAAACAATCTATAAGCAAAATGAAAAATCTTTAGCCAAGTATGTATTCAGCAGTTATGATTGACTTAAACTAAGAATAAACATAAAATATTCAAGCAAAAACCATGCATATATACTCTCATCATATCCATAGATATTTTATTTATAATCCATTGATATATATACAATTAATATATAATATGCATAAAATATTTACTTGCATATTTATGGGATGTAAAGAAAATAAGTTTCCAGTGACTACCAAAATATTTTCTCTAACAATTTTAGAACACATTACAATGGATAATTAAGGAACAACTTCTCTCTCTTCTACCTGGCTTTTATAAAATTCATGTTCCTTAAAGTTTCTGTTCCATTTCCCCAACCCTCATTCTCCACAGAATTTTTCATTCCTCTCACTGCTAGTAACTGAGTCTTTCAAGGGGTCAGGAGTATTGTGGGGTATTATACAGAGTTAGACAATTCTCTCTAAATATAACTCTGCACTCATAATTTAGTTTTGTAAAATGATACTTTGTATACTTATTCAAATAAAGAACCAGGATTCACAATTAGAAAATTATCAGATTATGGAGAGTAAGATCATGGACAGTTGTGAAGAGGAAAATATAGCCAACACAGACTCCTAAACAGGATGGAGGGGGAGAAAATGTGCTAAGATATGAAATTTCAAGGCAGGAAGTTTTGCAAGGCATTCTGAAGAAAAAAACCATAATAAATTTAAGAGGCTGTTAAATTGTAACCAAGAAAAGCAGGGAGGGAGAGGAATGCTTCCTGAAACTAATGATTGAATGTTGATAAGTGACAAAAAGAAGACAAAACCTCTCAACTCTATTTTACTTGTCTTTTCTGTCATTGTGAGTGATCTGTGAACTAAAAAGGATAGAATGGAGGTTGTTAAGAGGGATTTAAGTTCAAAGTGGGTGAAGACATTGTAATAATTGCTCTGAATAAGTTCTATAATTCTGGCTCAGATGAAATTTATCCCTAAACAATGGAATTTGTCCATGAGAATGCCAGGTCACTGGAACTGACATTTGGAACTCTAAGGAGCAGAAAATAGAATTAGAGAAATTTTTTCCCCAAACTAACAATATCAATAATAATAATAATAATAACAGTAAATAAAATGAGAGAAGGAATAGAATTTAATGTCAATTTAAGACCAAATCTAGAACCAAGTTTTAAAGAATAACTGTGGAAAATAATGGATGTTCAAAACCAGCATGGAGTCATTGGGTGAACTATAGTAAACTGAGGTTGTAATTTTATCTTGGAACAATAAATATGTCTTGAATTGGTGCACTGGTAAAACCAGGATGTTTTTCTTTTTAAATTTAGAGGTAGAGGTTTCTGAGGATACATTACTTCCAAGAAATTTGGGGTAGTCAGGTAAAGCAAGTTATAGTGTACAAAGGCTATGTTATCCTGTCATAAGAAACCATCAATGTTCGTTCACTCTGAGTATGAAGAATGATCACTGGGGGTTACAGATAATAATAAATCTTTGGAATTCAGGATACAGCGAAACATCACTTCATATGCATAGGATTATAGTGATTTGGAGATATGGGTTATTTTTAAAAAAGGATATTGGGAAGACTAAGAGTGCTTTGTTATGAAATAGTAGAAGTAATTGAACACAGAAGTAGAAGTAGTAAGAGTAGTTTAACTGTATCATTATTAACAGCAACTTGGATCATAGTCAGGACTCTTATATATTTGAGAAGAATCTTCAGAAGGCTAATCAAAGTATCACTAAACACATGATCTTGGCCATAAGCCAAGTTTTTCTGCCTGGACTAATGTGAAGCATGGATTTCAATAGCATTAATTAATTAATTAATTTGAGACCATCCAGGAATTCAGCTTTATACTTATGTGCTAGCTAAAAAGCCAGGACGGATACATAAATAGGTAATATGGATCAAGTAGCTAAGAATGGGATTATATTCCTTGGGCTTTATAGGCTTGCTTGATTTTCTAATCAATTAGATAACAAGAAAATGAGGAGAAGACTATTTATACATATTAATTTTTTATTTCATCTGGTAAAGACTGAAATTAATAATGAAGAACATCAATCATTTTAATTGCAACGAACCTTGGATGGTGTAGGCAGGTGTAGAAAGGAGGTATTTTGCGTCTACTACTTATGAACTGTATGCCATTAGACAATTTAAAACCATTTTTAGTTTTGCATTTTGATATGCTAAACAGGAACAACAATATTGTATTTATTTTACTTTAACTATAAAATAAGTTTCTCTGTGCTAAAGCGCTTCGCAAAGGGCTATCATTCCTTCAGATGACAAGCTACATGACCACAAAGACCACATACATGATTTAAGTGTTACACAGCATCTTGGACATTGAAGATAGCAAATGAATATTTGTTAAGGAGCTCTATAATTTTCAAAATCTCTGTAAAATATTTGCATGAAGTTAGGATATTCATGTTTAAAGTGTAGATTACGCATATTTGGCCTACATACTAGGGTTTTGTAGAGACAACATTGTACGGAAGGGAAAATATGATCTTGGGAGTGAAAAGGAACAAAGAAAAACCCACGTGCTAGAATTAGATTCCACCAAAAACTGGCTCTGTGACCTTGGGTAGCATGTTAAGACCATGGAATTTCAAATTTTTGTTTTTTGTTAAGTTGTTAAAATGACATAATTTTAAAAATAATTTTCAAGCCTGAGATTTTGTGATTCTGATTTCATATCTTTTTCTGGCTTTGAAGAAAATGAACCTACTGGTTTTAACGAATTGCAATAATTCTTAAAGAAGGAATATTCTTTTCTATTGTAGGACATGGCTCACACTTATGTAAAACTATATGTTTATTATTACCTGTGTACTGCATATGCATATGCATATTTATCAGGTGTGTATTTTAAAATGTACCTGTGAAATACAATTCTGCCTTATCTCTGTATTTAATATTTTTTCTTTTGAGATATTTAAGAACCTTATAAGATATTCAAACATGAATTCATTTGTATGTGTTAATGGAAGTGAGGATTTTACAGGCAAATTTTATGTATTTTTTTGCAGAAAAAAGAAATATAATACATACTTTCTTATGAATAGAAACTGAAAATCTAATGTCAGTTCCTAAAATTATGATAAATTAAACCCTTCTATGTTTCACCTTTTATGGCATTGCTTAGTTGTTTTGAGGATTTTTTTTATCTAAAGTGTGTCAGAATGACTCACTAACTTACATTGAAAAACTGATGTCGGTTCCTCCAATGATACACCTCAATTTATTTCTGGCAACAGGAGACTGTGTTTATATATGGTTAAAAGTATTATATCAAAGTCATCTCAGGAAACATGGAGAAAATTATTATAATTGATGAGCACACTTCTTTCTTAATCAAGTAAATCTAAAATATTGATTGGAAAATGCTTTACTTGCAAGTAGATTTTGTTGTCTGTACATTGACTATATTAAATAATAATAACAATAAAATGGCAACATTAAAACTACATTAAGGACATGGCTTCAACTGACAGAGCTAGGAAATTTTAAGCTGATATGGAAATCCATCATTTATAGCAGTTCCTAACCATGAAGAACTCCCTTTGAAATCATGGTGACATTTCGGCTTTAAGCAGTGTAGAATCGAGACATTCAGCAAGTCCAGGCAGTGCTCAGAATCTACAAAGAGGGCAGGTGTTTTATGTGTCTGGCCACAGTGGATTAGTTGAAAGATGATGTTTCATTATGAATTCAGAGTTCCTCAAGCATTGCCACTTTCACACAGCATTGTTGACATTTGTATTAGAAATCCACGTTTTAAAGTGAAGTCCTTTACAAACTGTCTGCCTTCAATCTCTGTCATCTAGCCTGTCTCAACTGCTACTGTGGCATATCACTTCTCTGGCTCAGCCACTTTAAGGATCCCTATAAACACGGGGTCAAAGCTGCAGTTACCCTTTGTAAAATCATCTTCATTGGTCTTTAACATCTGATCACAGAAATAGTAATGGTAAACATTAATAATGACACATAAAAAGACACTTGTTCTTAATTATTCATTTTGGCAAGCACAGTTATTATAAACATAAATAGATAATGTTTATTGAGTGATAGCTTTATGCAAAGCCATGTCATGAGTGACTTAGAAAAACTTTCTCTTGTTATCCAAAAGATCCCTATCAAACTGATACCATTATAACTTACCTGAAAGCTTTGTTGGGTAGCACACTGAATTAATATAAATGCATGAATAGTTAATTAATTAGATATTTATCAAGGGCCTATTATAGATTCAAAATTTACTAGATAAAATGTAAATGAGTTTACAATGTAAGTTGTGAGATAAGATAATGAAATAATTAAGTTGATGCTCTTTTTCTTTTAAATGAGGGGAGGGGTTGTGGTTATGTGTATGTTAAAGACCTTAGAGACATGAAGCTGAGATGTGACTGATAGGCTGGCAATATTTAATGGTATTGAATTTTGTTAGTTTATGCCTGACATAAGAAATTTGGTAAGAACCTGATCTATTTCTACTGCCTAAAACCAAAGCAAAACAAAACTTGAAGCCTTAGAAAGACCTGTGGAGTAGTCATATCTTAGGACTCACAGACTTTGGGAAAGAATGAGAACAGGAAGCCAAACATTTTATTCATATCTGAGAACATCGATTTTCCAGTACTCTGGTTTATTATAATAAATAAATGATCTCCTGGCAAGAATTTGTTGCAACTCATGAAGATGAAGAAAATTGGAGTGATTGGCAGACTTGCTAATGTAATCAAAAAGGATCTAAACATGTATTCATGTGGAAACAAGAAAACTGTTATTTGAAATTAATGCTTTCCTGGTGTGTCTCACATATAGGCATGCACATGCATACATAGAAAAAGAGCATACTGGATGGCTAGTAATTTATAGAAATAAATATAAGAGGGTTTCAAAATAATTAAGCTATATTATAACTTAGATACTGGGTGTGTGTTACAGCATTCTGAAATTTACATATTAAGCAAGCTTGAGACTTTAATACTGTGTAAATTCATAGGTATGTATTTTACTCCCAGTACCAATTTCTGTTTTAATCTGTCCATGCTAGTATAATAAAATACCTAAGAATGAGTAACTTATAAAGAACATAAATTTATTTCTCACAGTTATAGAGAATGGAAGTCCAAGAAACTGGCATAAATTTGGTGTTTTATGAGAGCCAGATCTCTGCTTATACGATGGGGTATTATTGCAGCACCTTCACAGGGTGGAAGACAGAAGGAGAAAAAAGGGATAACCAGTTCTCTTGATTGCATTAATAAAGGTCCCAAACACATTCATGCCCTCATTAATCAGCTCCTAAAGGTTCCACTTAATACTATTACATTAGGTCTTTGGTTCCGACATGAGTTAGGGGGCACATACATTCATACTATAATAATGATGTTAATATGATCAGAGAAGCAGACCAATGGGAAAAGAGCAATGGGTGTTGCTATAGATTGAATGTTTGTATTTGCCAAAACTTCTTTTTTTAATTTTTTTTTATTGTTGGTTGTTCAAAACATTACATAGTTCTTGACATATCATATTTCACACTTTGATTCAAGTGGGTTATGAACTCCCATTTTTACCCCATATACAGATTGCAGAATCACGTCAGTTACACTTCCATTGATTTACACATTGCCATACTAGTGTCTGTTGTATTCTGCTGCCTTATATTGTGCCCTGACCCCTGAAGTGATAGCATTTAGAGATGAGGTCTTTGGGGTTTAGTTTAGAGTAGGTCATGAGGTGAACCCTTCTGATGTATTAGTGTCCCCATAAAAGACTTGTGAGAAAGTTCATTCTCTCTTCTTCTTCCATGTGAGAACACAGTGAGAAGGTTAAAATTTATAATACAAAATTTTAACCAAATACCAACCATACTGGACCTTGATCTTGGATTTACAGATTTCAGAACTGTAAGAAAATAATTTTCTGTTATTTAAACCAACCAATTTATAAGATTTTTGTTATGGCAGCTGTATTAGTCAGCTTTCAATTGCTGTGACCAAAATACAATAAACACGAGAGCATGGCCCCAATGACTTATTTCCTCCAGCTTGTCCCATGTGTTTACAGTAACCACCCAGTAATCCATTCAAATCATTAATCCATCAAATGGATTAATTCACTGAGTATGCCACAGTTCTCATATTCTAGTCACTTCACATTTAGACATTCCTGCATTGTCTAACATATGACATTTTTAGGGGACTCCTCAAAATCAAATGATAACAACAACCCAAGTAGACTAATATTGATAGCTCTATTTTATTCCAAAAGAGGGAGTACAAGCAGAGGAACATATTGAGAACATTCATAATTTTATACCTCATTTTGCATATGAGAATCATAAAGTAAGGTAGAGAATCTATGAATAAAGGTACAAATGAGAGAAGTGAGTAGGATTAATATTTTTATAGGCTAATACTTTGATCAAATCTGGCTGTTAGGAAGTAAAACATAAATACGAAATCAATATTTTGTAAGAATGACTGAGATACACACATACATACATTTTTCAAAAAAAATGAATAATATGGATAAAATTCACAGGTTTCCAAATTAACATGAATCCAACTACATGGAAATAATGAAGGACTTGAACTCTGTGAACATCTGTTAGAAATCTAATTCTTCTAAAAGGATGGAAATCTAATAAATTTGTTATTTACCATGTTGACAATTTTATTTTACATGAAGAAGCAAATGGGCAATTGCTGGATTTCATTCAGATGAGGGGAGAAAATTGAGTTTGGAAGTGGGAGTGATAGAAACTTTTCCATTAAAGTAGCTGTGCCTATTTGGAATTTAGAATTGTGAAGGACCGGATTGCTCAGCAGATTCAAAGACATATTCTTGACTTTAGGAAAGCTGAAAAAGGTAAATGTGACCCCATGATCTCATCTATAACTCTAAAGTGTATATGCGTCAAGAGTTTTGAAAGGCTCTGAAATAAATTCTGATGGTACATTTCTACATAACTTCAATGCAGAGGGGAAGTAGAAAACATCAAATGGATCCAATAGGACAGTTTGGGAAAATCTGCAATAAACTGAAATCCAAAGACATTTTCTAAAGATGAAAGGAAGGGCACAAATGTGAAAGGAAACCAAGAAATTCTAAGAATAGTTTCAAAGAAGTTAACTCCAGAAATAAGTAGAGCTAATGAGAAAAGTGCTAGAATCTGTTGTTGCAACAAGAGTATAAGTTAACAAGGTAATTGTCATCTCTTAGGGAAAGGTGCAATATTCATGGAGGCAAAGATAAAGACTAAATGCTCAATTTGGGAATAATTCTTGCTCAGAGCAGCAAGAGATCTGGTCTTCAATTCTCTCTTAATACATTTTTTTCACATACTAGTAATTCTGGATACAAGTTAAGAATGGTATTAGATTGGATTTCCCAGATACAGGTACTGACAAAAGATTTATATAAAAATGATTTGCTAAGGAAAATGCTCCTGGGAGTGTTGGGGAGGGAGTATGAATGGGTTACCTGACGGGGAACACATTAGTTCTCCCAGGCTGCTGTAACAAGTTATTACAAAACTGGTTGGCTTAAGCAACATAACTTCATTGCCTCAGTTTTGGATACTAGAGTCAGAAAGTGAGGTATTAGCATTGCTAGTTCTTTCTGAGGATCCTGAAGAAAAAATCTGTTTTTCTCCTGACTTCTAGTGCTTTGTTAACAATCATTGACCTTCCTTGACTTGAATATGCATCACCTCATTTTTGCCTTCATCTTCTCAAGGCATTCTTCCTGTGTAAATGTGACTCTGTCCAAATTCCCATTTTTAACAAGGACCCCAGTCATATTGAATTAGGGATCAATTTAGTAACATTAGTTTAATTTGTTTACCTCCATACAGGTCACATTCTGAAGTACTGTCTGATTAGGATCTTGAAATATCCTCTTTGAGCAACATAATTAAACCCATGATATGGTGGGAATACCTAAGCAAAGGTACAACATCAAGCACAGTTCCTTGTAAGATAATTTGATACAGTCCCATAGGAGCCAACAGACATGGTAGCCTATATTTCATGATTTTCCTGTTCAAAAACAAGAAAGTGAGAATATGATATTTCACTGGCATGCTTTGGCTAGTGATTAACTTGGATAGAACTTCCCAGGCCCTTCCAAATCTAGACCTAGCAATCTATTAACTTGATCATAATAAAGGGCTGCAGGTATGGCTTTTGAGGTTGCAATCATATTGAGATTGTGTATAAAAATGGTGAAGGGATTTGAGGGGCTGTGGGCAGAACCCAGAAAACGTCTGTTTCCAAGTACAAAAAATAGAATATAGTTCATAATTCAAATGCTATAACATCTTCATAATTGGAAGAATTATATTATAGGATTGAAATGCATTGTAATTTTAACTATAGAATCACTCTACATGATCTTTGAGAGACAAAAGGTTTACTAATATTGGTAATAAGCACATATTCTATTTTCTAAAAGGAAAATATCCATTCTGCTAAGTTTGACATATGTGTTGAGAGCAGTTAGAAATAAAATCATTTGTCACTGTTAGCCCACATGAATTCATCATGAACAATAAAAAGAAATAACATGATTTATTTTGAAATAGGTCTGCAGACATTTCAAGGGAATCTTTAGAGGATTGTCTGATTGAACAACATCATAGGTGACATTCAAATGATGCTCCTAGGAGTTATGCAGTGTACAGTCTATTTCATCATTTAAAGTGGCCTTATCCTATAGATGGGTGTAATAATTTAGCTTACCTTTAGAAGTCCATTTGATAAAATTTTGAATTAACATTTTGTTATGGTTTAGATGTGGTGACCCCCAAAGCTCAGATGTGAGAAAAAGCATGAAGGTTTGGAGGAGAAATGATTGGATCATATTCTTAACCTATTCAGTAAGTCAGTTAACAGTGGTGATTGAAGTGGTGGGGTGTGGCAGGAAGAGGTGGGGATTGGGGCGTGGCTTTGGGGCATATACTTTGTATCTGGTCAGTGCAGTCTCTCTCTGCTTTCTGATCAAGATGTGAGCTGCTTCCCTCTGCCACACCCTTCCACCATGATATCTGGCCTCATCTTGAGCCTTGAGGAATGGAGCCAGCTGCCTGTGGATTGAACTTCTGAAATTGTGAGCCCTCAAATAAACTTCTTTCTCTATAGCTATTCTAGTCAGGTCCTTTAGTCACAGCAGTGAAAAACCTGACTAAAACACATTTTTATAAACACAATAAGCAATTTGATAAAATTGTGAATAATATTCTTATAAATATATAATAGACAAAGACATTTTGATTTTATGTTGACTAATAGAGTTTGCATCAGTAGAAGAAGATCCTTGACAACATATACTTGGCCAGTTTTCAGATGTTTTCAAAAAATAATACTGATTACTTGGGTAAAGATGCATTTTATCAAATCGTATTCAATTATTTATTAAAAATGACTTGCTAAATACCTATGGTATAACCATAGGCTATTATTGAAGCTGAGAAACAAAATTGAAAGGACAATGTCCTTTTCCAAAGGCTCTTACAGTTTGGAAATTTATCTTAAGAATAAAAATAATATTAGATAAAATGTTACAATTCCTAATTCATAATGTAAGTTATAATGAGCAGTGGTTGCTAGGAGGAATTTCTTTACTACTTTTCTAAGAAGAAGTGATGCTGACTTTTATGGTGATGTCC
Source organism: Spermophilus citellus (assembly GCF_964194105.1). Taxonomy (NCBI): domain Eukaryota; kingdom Metazoa; phylum Chordata; class Mammalia; order Rodentia; family Sciuridae; genus Spermophilus; species Spermophilus citellus. The sequence continues at coordinate 52,741,655 of NC_138182.1, read as the reverse complement.
AAGGACATCCCCTAAATGGGCTAGATTTCTATAGGACCAAATATTAATAGCAGGGCAATAGGTCTTACCTGATCACATGCCCCTCGGTCATTTTGTCATTGTTGTTTTTATTTTTAAGAATATTGTGTACTATAAACTTGGAGTTGCAAGAACAGCCCACAGCTGCTAAGGGGCGTTGTGCTGTCCCTAGGTGCTGTCTTAGTTTCTTCTTAATGACTTGTTCATTCTGCCTTTGATAGGTTTTTCTGTTCCAAAAGATATAGAGAAATGAGATTAAGTTTTGGTCTTTAAAAGAATGAAGCAATATATTCTGCTGGCTTTAGGCTCAGTTCTAACTATTAAGCCTACCATCGGTATAAGTTAAAACAAACAAACAAACAAACTTTGATTCATTAGAGTTTCATTTCAAAGTTAGGGTAATACCCTTACTCCTAATAAAGCCTTCCTTTTATGTTCTCCATATATTTTAGATAATTCGAGGGTTGATGTCCTAGATGGGATTTTACGGAAACAGAGTTTAAGATGGATAGCAGCATGAAGATTCATAGAGGAGTAGTCTTATGTGATATATCCATAGTAAAGTGAGCAAAGAAAACTAGTCAGAAGGAAAAGTTGATTCTCCATATAGCTGCAATTGAAATCAGTTGTTAGTATACAGAGCCCTGGATCTGTGATAATTTCTTTTTCTGTATTGACTTCAGGAAATTGGATTAAACTTTAGTTTCTTTGAATCAACCTGTCATTGGCTGTAGGAAGTCCCTGAGCCAAGGGTTTCCTATGGCCAAGGGCAATTCTCAGTGAGGGGCAGACCTGCAGCTGTTCACAGTTAACTTTCACAGAATTTGGAGTCTGAGTAGATAGGCTGTCAACAGGGGTTCTGAATGAGACACTACTGTATTCATTACAGTTGGTTAAAACTACTTGAAAGAAAATAAGAAGGTAGGTGGAAACCTATTTCAGGTAATTCCCTTTTAATTTTTTTTTTTCTTTTTAGTTATACATGACAGTAGAATGTATTTTGACATATCACTCATATATGGAATATAGCTTCTCATTTTTGTGGTTGCACATGGTGTGGAGTTACACCGGTTGTGTTTTCTTATATGAATATAGAAAAATTATGTCCAAATCATTCAAATCATGCTACTCTCTTTCTCATTCATATCACCCCTTCTTCCCCTCCACTCCCTGCTTCCAATCCAGTAAACGTGCTCTCCTTCTTTCATCCACCAATTGTGAGTCAGCATCTGCATATCAGAGAGAACATTCAGCCTTTGTTTCTTTTTTTTTTTTTTTGAGATTGGCTTATTTCAGTTAGCATAATAGTCCCAGATCCATCCATTTACCTGCAAATGCCATAATTTCCTTCTTCATTATGGCTGAATAATATTCCACTGTGTGTAGGTACCACATTTTCTTTATCCATTCATCTATTGAAGGGCACTTAGGTTGGTTCATAGTTTAGCTATTGGGAATTGAGCTGCTATAAGCATTGATGTGGCAGCATTGATATAGTATGCTGATATTAAGTCTTTTGGGCACAATGAGGGGTGGGATAACTGGGTCAAATGGTGGTTTTATTCCAAGATTTCTGAGGAATCTCCATACTGCTTTCCATAATGGTTGCACAAATTTACGGTCCCACCAGCAATGTATGAGTCTGCCTTTCTGTTCACATTCTTGCCAACACTTATTGTAATTTGTGTTCTGAATAGTTGCCATTCTGAATGGAACGAGATGAAATCTCAGTGTAGTTTTAATTTACATTTCTATAATTGCTAGATATGTGGAACATATTTTTATATATTTGTTTACTTATTGTATCTTTTTCTGTGAAGTGCCTGTTCAGTTCCTGTGCCCATTTATTTATTGGGTTATTTTGTGTGTGTGTGTGTGTGTGTGTGTGTGTGTGTGTGTGAAGTTTTTTGCCATCTTTATACATCCTGGAGATTAATGCTTTCTATCTGAGGTGCAGCTGGCAAAGATTTTCTCCCATTCTGTAGGCTCTCTGTTCACATTCTTGTTTCCTTTTCTGTGAAGAAGCCTTTTAGTCTGATAACATCTCATTTATTGATTCTTGATTTTACTTCTTATGCTTTAGGAGTCTTGTTGAGGAATTCAGTTCCTAAGCTGACATGATGGAAATTTGGGCCTAGTTTTTTTTTTTTTTTTTTTCTTTCTTTTTTTTTTCCCTACTAGGCAAAGGGTTTCTGGTCTAATGCTTAAGTCCTTGATCCACTTTGAGCTGAGTTTTATGCAGAGTGAGAGATAAGGATCTAATTTTATTTTGTTACATATGAATTTTCAGTTTTCCCAACATAATTCCAAAAAGGAATGTTAATGCAACAAAACCAGTATTTTTGTTATGGGGAACATAAGATATGTTGAAGATAGGTTGAAAAATAATTGACACTAGACACAGAAGATTTTAACATCTAATGACTGATATGACTAGTAAAGTCAAACATTCACAATGAAACTGTGGAAAGTCATGTCTCCAGACACTGCAGATTGGTTCCCATGGACCTCAATGTGAATAGGAAAGGATGTATTTAGGGACAGTTGTTTTTGTTAACAAACTACAGTGATATTCACTATATAGAAAATTCCAGATATAGCTGTTGTGTCTCTAAGCCACTAAGCTCCTAGAGTCTAAAATCTGAATAGTTTTATGTTTCAATCTGAGTAAACACTTGCACAGGATCTGCTGTGTTAATGTGTGTCCTCAAGAAATTTTTCTCACATAGTCTGAATGCTAGGAAGACCAAGAAGAAGGCGCCAGAGATTAATATACAGTGAAGGCCTGTTTCCTGCTTCATAGATGGCCTACTTCATAGATGACCAACTTCATGTCTTCTTGCTGGGCCCTCACATGGCAAAAGGGAGAAGGGAGTTCTCTGGACTCTTTTACAGGGCACAAATCCTATTCTTGAGGACTCTGTCATTGTGCCCTAATCACCTTCCCAAAGCTTACAAATGCCATAACATTGGGGATTAAGTTTCAATAAATGAGGTACAGACATCCATTCTGCAGTTGTTGTTTATATTAAACATCTGAATTCTATTTATCTTGTATAAGTAGTTTATACCCAACACTAAAATGTGTGTAGAAATGATGTAGTGCCATTGTGGTGGCTGAGGCTGTAATCCCAGCTCAGGAGGCTGAGGCAGGAGGATCACAGGTTAAAAGCCAGCCTCAGCAAAAGCAAGGTACTAAGCAACTCAGTGAGACCTTGTCTCTAAATAAAATACAAAACAGGGCTGGGGATGTGACTCAGTGGCTGAGTGCCCCTTGCTCAATTCCTGGTACACACCCACCCCCGTGCCAAAAAGAAAGGAAGGAAGGAAGGAAGACAGAAAAAAAATATATAGTGACTCTTAATGCTTTCTATTAATTTTTTTAGAATTGAATATATTTTCTCTAATTTTATTTTAATTAATTTATGTGAGTAAACCTCAGGGTTGAACAATTCAATTTATGTTTAAGGTCCTTAACCAGTGGTAGACTACATTTTATTTATATTAATGTAGAAAAGTATGAGAATGCTAATCTTTATGTTATTTTATTATTGTTACTTATACCAAGGGATATTCATTAATTCCTGAAATTTCATAAATAAGAAATCAACAATGGTTTTTGTTTACTTGCATATTTAAAATAATCTGAAATGTTAGATTTTACATCTAGCTGTCTTTGAAAAGTGATAGGATATATTTAGAATAAATAATGTGTATTTCACTATGTAATAATTATGTGAGGGAAGCTATAAATAAAGGAGTAGTGAATGAGTAGAGCAGAGAACATAATTTATTTTAGTGAAATAGAAGTTCCTACTCCCAGGTTCTAATTATCTTTCTCTTCCTTTACTCTATAATCCTATCAGTTAAAATTTTACGTGGCTAAAAACAGTACAACATCTATAAGAGTGTGAAAAGAAGATCACACTGTCTAGTCAACCTCCAGATAGGCAATATTGGATACTTGAAATCACCATTATTGTTAACTAATTCTAGGGGTTTTTTTATACCATTGATACATATTCAGATTATTGAGATTCAAGACTACCAAAGGTGTAATCATGCAATTTATAAGCCAAGGAGTGCTGAATTCCTCGTCAAGTTCATTTGGTTATGTACAAAATTTATAAAATACCTGCATACTTGTTACAAAACCATTTTAGGTGTAATTAGTGTCTTTAAACTTGAAGTGTTGCCAAACCTTATTCGACAGTTACTGGGGAGTTAGTAGACATCCAGTTCTCCAAAAATACAAATAGCCTTCAAGAACAGAATTCTCAGGTACTGAAAAACTATAGCAGCATGGATGTTAGACCTGGGTGTTTTAAGGATAAAAATTGAAATGTTAAGATTTTGTTAGGTTAATTCCCAAGTATTTTATTTTTTGGGGGGATATTGTGAATGGAGTAGTTGTCCTCATTTCCGTTTCAGAGGATTTGTCACTGATATACAAGAATGCATTTCATTTATGCGTGTTGATTTTATATCCTGCCACTTTGCTGAATTCATTTATTAGCTCTAATAGTTTCTTTGTAGACCATTTTGGGTCTGTTAGGTATAGAATCATATCATCTGCAAATAGTGATAATTTAAGTTCTTCTTTTCCTATTTTTATGCCTTTAATTTCTTTCGTCTGTCTAATTGCTCTGGCCAGTGTTTCGAGGACTATGTTGAACAGAAGTGGTGAGAGAGGGCATCCCTGTCTTGTACCAGATCTTAGAGGGAATGCCTTCAATTTTTTTCCATTCAGAATGATGCTGGCCTGTGGCTTATCATAGATTGCTTTTACAATGTTGAGGTATGATCCTGTTATCCCTAATTTTTCTAGAGTTTTGAACATAAAGGGATGCTATACTTTGTCGAATGCTTTTTCTGCATCTATCGAGATGATCATATGGTTCTTATTTTTAAGTCTATTGATGTGGTGAATAACATTTATTGATTTCCGTATATTGAACCAGCCTTGCATCCCAGGGATGAATCCTACTTGATCATGGTGTATAATTTTTTTGATATGATTTTGAATCCGATTCGCCAGAATTTTATTGAGGATTTTTGCATCTAGGTTCATTAGAGACATTGGTCTGTAGTTTTCTTTCTTTGAAGTGTCTCTGTCTGGTTTAGGCATCAGGGTGATGTTGGCCTCGTAGAATGTATTTAGAAGTTCTCCCTCTTTTTCTATTTCCTGGAATAGCTTGAAAAGTATTGGTGTTAGTTCCTCTTTAAAGGTTTTGTAAAACTCTGGTGTATACCCATCCGGTCCTGGGCTTTTCTTAGTTGGTAGTCTTTTGATGGTTTCTTCTATTTCCTCTATTGTTATTGGTCTGTTTAGGTCGTCTATATCTTTCTGACTCAATCTAGGCAGATCATATGACTTAAGAAATTTATCGATGCCTTCATATCTTCTATTTTATTGGAGTATAAGGATTCAAAATAATTTCTGATTATCTTCTGTATTTCTGAAGTGTCTGTTGTGATATTGCCTTTTTCATCCCATATGCTAGTAATTTGGGTTCTCTCTCTTCTTCTCTTCGTTAGCATGGCTAAGGGTCTGTCGATTTTATTTATTTTTTCAAAGAACCAACTTTTGGTTTTGTCAATTTTTTCAATTGTTTCTTTTGGTTCGATTTCATTAATTTCTGCTCTGATTTTAATAATTTCTTGCATTCTACTTCTTTTGCTATTGTTTTGCTCTTCTTTTTCTAGGATTTTGAGATGAAATATGAGATCATTTATTTGTTGGTTTTTTCTTTTTTTAAGGAATGAGCTCCAAGCAATGAATTTTCCTCTTAGAACTGCTTTCAATGTGTCCCATAGATTCCGATATGTTGTGTCTGTGTTTTCATTTAACTCTAAGAAGTTTTCAATTTCCTCCCTAATGTCTTCTATAACCCATTGATCATTCAGTAACCTATTGTTCATTCTCCAAGTGATGCATGATTTTTCCTTCCTTCTTTTATCGTTGATTTTCAGTTTCATTCCATTATGATCAGATAAGATGCATGGTATTATCTCTACTCCTTTATATTGTCTAAGAGTTGCCCTGTGACATAATATATGATCTATTTTTGAGAAGGATCCATGTGCTGCTGAGAAAAAATGTAACTACTTGATGTTGGGTGGTATATTCTATATATGTCAATTAAGTCTAGGTTGTTAATTGTGTTATTGAGTTCTATAGTTTCCTTATTTAACTTTTTTTTTTTTTTAAGAAAGAGTGAGAGAGAATGAGAGAGAGAGAATTTTAATATTTATTTTTTAGTATTTGGTGGACACAACATCTTTGTTGGTATGTGGTGCTGAGGATCGAACCCAGGCCGCACGCATGCCAGGCGAGCGCGCTACCGCTTGAGCCACATCCCCAGCCCTTATTTAACTTTTGTTTGGAAGATCTGTCCAGTGGTGAGAGAGGTGTGTTGAAGTCTTCTAACAAAAGAGGTGAAAGACCTATACAATGAAAACTACAGAACCCTAAAGAGAGATATAGAAGAAGACCTCAGAAGATGGAAAAATATTCCCTGTTCATGGATAGGCAGAACTAACATCATCAAAATGGCGATATTACCAAAAGTTCTCTATAAGTTCAATGCTATCCCAATCAAAATCCCAACAGCATTTCTTGTAGAAATAGATAAAACAACCATGAAATTCATATGGAATAATAAAAGACCCAGAATAGCAAAAACAATGCTAAGCAGGAAGTGTGAATCAGGCGGTATAGCGATACCAGACTTCAAACTATACTACAGAGCAATAGTAACAAAAACAGCATGGTACTGGTACCAAAACAGGCGGGTGGACCAATGGTACAGAATAGAGGACACAGTAACCAATCCACAAAACTACAACTATCTTATATTTGATAAAGGGGCTAAAAGCATGCAATGGAGGAAGGATAGCATCTTCAACAAATGGTGCTGGTAAAACTGGAAATCCATTTGCATCAAAATGAAACTGAATCCCTTTCTCTCACCATGCACAAAAGTTAACTCAAAATGGATTAAGGAGCTCGATATTAAATCAGAGACACGGCGTCTGATAGAAGAAAAAGTTGGCTATGATCTACATACTGTGGGGTCGGGCTCCAAATTCCTCAATAGGACACCCATAGCGCAAGAGTTAACAACTAGAATCAACAAATGGGACTTACTCAAACTAAAAAGTTTTTTCTCAGCAAAAGAAACAATAAGAGAGATAAACAGGGAGCCTACATCCTGGGAACAAATCTTTACTCCACACACTTCAGATAGAGCCCTAATATCCAGAGTATACAAAGAACTCAAAAAATTAGATAATAAGATAACAAACAACCCAATCAACAAATGGGCCAAGGACCTGAACAGACACTTCTCAGAGGAGGACATTCAATCAATTAACAAGTACATGAAAAAATGCTCACCATCGCTAGCAGTCAGAGAAATGCAAATCAAAACCACCCTAAGATACCATCTCACTCCAGTAAGATTGGCAGCCATTATGAAGTCAAACAACAACAAGTGCTGGCGAGGATGCGGGGAAAAGGGTACACTTGTTCATTGTTGGTGGGACTGCAAATTGGTGCAGCCAATTTGGAAAGCAGTATGGAGATTTCTTGGAAAGCTGGGAATGGAACCACCATTTGACCCAGCTATTCCCCTTCTCGGTCTATTCCCTAAAGACCTAATAAGAGCATGCTACAGGGACACTGCTACATCGATGTTCATAGCAGCACAATTCACGATAGCAAGATTGTGGAACCAACCTAGACGCCCTTCAATAGATGAATGGATAAAAAAATGTGGCATTTATACACAATGGAGTATTACTCTGCATTAAGAAATGACAAAATCATAGAATTTGGAGGGAAATGGATGGCATTAGAGCAGATTATGCTAAGCGAAGCTAGCCAATCCTTAAAAAACAAATGCCAAATGACTTCTTTGATATAAGGGGAGTAACCAAGGACAGGGTAGGGACGAAGAGCTTGAGAAGATTAACATTAAACAGGGATGATAGGTGGGAGGGAAAGGGAGAGAGAAGGAAAATCGCATGGAATTGGAAGGTGAGCCTCAGGGTCATACACAATTACATATAAGAGGAAAGGAGGGGTAAGAGAAAAATAATACAAGTGAAGAAATGATTTACAGTAGAGGGGGTAGAGAGAGAAAAGGGGAGGGGAGGGGAGGGGAGGGGAAGGGGGATAGTAGAGAATAGGATAAACAGCAGAATACATCAGTCACTAGACTGGCAATATGTAAATCAATGGAAGTGTAACTGATGTGATACAGCAATCGGTATACGGGGTAAAAATGGGAGTTCATAACCCACTTGAATCAAAGTGTGAAATATGATATATTAAGAACTTTGTAATGTTTTGAACGACCAACAATAAAAAAAATAAAATAAAAATAAAAAAGAAAAAAAAGATTTTGTGTGTTTGTGTTTAACTTTAATAACTAGGCTAAATCAGATTGATGCTATAAGAGAACTATCTGGTAAGTATTAATTAATATGATAGTTTTTAAATAAGGAACCTTCCCTTTAGATAACAAGTTTTGCAGGACTGTTACTGTAAAATGAAATTGTTAAAACTTTGTGCAATTGGACTTGTAATATACTAGTTTTTTAGTAATGATGTGTGAGGGTAAGACCACAGTAGGTGACCTGAGGAAAATAATATGAGAAATCATATTCATTTCCAAAAGTGTTGAATGCCCTGCTGCTATCTACAAATCTGATTTTGTTTGTCAATAATATAACTGATCCTCATAAGCCCAAACTGTAGCTGAGCATTTCAACCCACAGCTGACTTTAATTTGATGGCTGATTAATTGGTTTGGTTAAAGTTAGGAAATTCAATCTTTTCTACCTTTATTAAATTGCAGGAGCCCAAGGGACCACTTCTAGTGTACTGAGCAACTCTAACAATGGACTGAACTTGGGGAAACTGGGGTCCTAGTATTTCTCTACCATTGACTTGGTCCAAATGACTACAGGGGTAAAAACGTTTTTCTTGATTAAAATGTCTTACAAAACTAGGTACTAGGCTAGCTAATGTAATATTTTTAGCACTGATACTTTTCTTTTGCTTTGTACAAGGACAAGGATGGTAGAAGGGTGCTCTTCAAAACAAAAGAGCTGAGGTGTTTAAAAATGGAAATAACATTTTATTCTAAGTTGTGCAAAACAAATTTTATTGGGAAGCAACTTAAATACATTAAGGTTGAGAAAATAAATTCATTTTCAGCATGAGAGCATGCTGCTTTTTATCAGGTAGGTAGAGCTATGCATCCGTGGAGATTCCTTCAGGGAAATAGAGTTGGGACTCACAAGCCACTCAAACTGTACTGGTAAGGAGAATCATTGTAAATCCAGGAAATTAAGGAGTCATTCATTCTCAGTTTCCTATCTTCCAACTGTGAATACGCACACCAGTGCAAGACTCTCAGAGCAGTGATAAAGGCCTAAGATAAATGTGTAGGGAGACACAAGTGGAAACATGACTGCTCACTGCTTGCCCGAGGCTGGCTCTTAGGGGGACAGTAGCATTTCCTGCCCCAGTATTCATTTGTACCCTTGCATTTTCCCATTACATCACCACCACCATCCTTCTAGAGGATCCTATAGTAGCTCAAATGGGTTTCATGTAGGTTTCATTCACTTTTGTTTCAGATAAAATTGTTATAGGATTGGATCACAGGGTATATACTATCGTGTTCAAAGGACCTGGGATGAGCCTTGATGAACCCCAGCTTTAAGAAATCACTATCATAGAGCAGTCTGAAAGGACACTGTGATAAGTGGTCAGAGAGATAGAGTCAGAAAGGTGTGGAGGTCATGGAAGCTCTAGCACTGTCCCACCCAACCCTTCCTCTAATTACTCCAATATTCCAACCTTATTTTTGATGCTGAAATTCACTTTTATTACATAGGAATTGTTATGTAAGTAAGTTCAGTTATAATGAATATCTGCTAGCAATATTTTTATAATCAACTTTTGGTCCCTAAGCCCCCTTATATATAGAAACTCTTGAGCTGTCACTGTAGACAAAACGGAGCAAAGTTTATTTTGCTTTGAAAGAAAGCAAGGGATAATACCATCAAAAATTGTTGAGAGGTCAGTAAGAGAAGATTCTTGAAATTATCTATGTGATTTAGCATCATGGAGGTGAGGGCAGTTTATTGTCTGGAGAAAGGAGGGAAATAGCCCAGGTGTAAAAACCTGATGGCTGAAATAGTAAACAATGACAGGTTAGAAGAGAAATGGTGCAAGGATTTTGTAAAGGAGAAAAATATAGGGCAGTGGAGATAAAAAAATCTAGAATCGCTTTTTATTTAGACAAGTTGAGCAGGCCTAAATAAATTCTAAGGAAATCAGTAGAAGAGAAAAGGACACACTGGAGAGTGAAATCATCATAGAGAAGTGTGGTTCTGGGGTGGACAAAGAAAGTGAGATTCAGAGCAGTATCAGGGATAATGTAGCTATACCAGCTTCTGAATTCAGGGGTGGAGAGTGAAACTCCAAGCCTATTGCTTTAAATCTACCACCTTTACCTTATGTCATTCCTCTATGGGAAACTTGTACCAGATATATCCACTTCCAGACATTTCGCTGGCAAGACTTTTGTTTTCAAAACCCCCTTCATCTTTTGAGGTATAATTCCTACCAGGAGCTATAAAATAAATAATCTGATCAGAGTTTGTATTAAGCTGTCATTTTAAATTCTGATTTTATAGAAAAAAATGATTATTGATTACTGAAGTGTCATCAAGTGTTAGTGTTCTACCTAACTACTTAAGGACCTACCAAGTGTTAGGTCCTTAAGTACAGAGATATATAATTTTAGTATACCACAGTTGTTGGGGTGTGACAGTTTATATCTCAGAATGAGGCACATACTTGGCTTGGTTTCTCAAGATCTTAACAATGTCATTTATTTCTAGGTTTCATTTATAGCATACTGAGATAGAACCTGTAAGACAATCTTACATTTAAAGCATGACTTTGAAATGAATTTTTACCAATTAGACATTTTTCTCAATTTCTGACTTTTTAAAATCACTAGCACATTACCAAATAATTACTATATTGGGAAAAAAGCAAATTATTGTGTATTTATACTTGTCTGGGTAAAATAAATCATGCAATATTAACAAGAAATTCTCTATGACATAATGAAAAGGATATTTCTTGTTTAATTGACCTGTTCATTGCAGTGAAATTGAGGGTCTTGCCTCACATCTTATTAATCTGTGCTATATAAGTCTTTCCACTCTTCCACCATTCCACAATCTAACTTCAATGGGGGCAGAATTACAATCCCATATCCTGTCTGGAAAATGCAGAACTGGAAATATTTGGCAAACAGCACCAGTGACAAAGTTATTCATAAACAAACTTGAGAATTTTTCAAGAACTCATGTGTATATAATTTTGGCATTCATGTATATCTTGAATATGTTTCTTTATATTCTGGATATAAAAGTAATTTGATATAACATGTTCTACAAATTTTCTTAATGTTTTCCAAATTATTTCTTTTCTTACTGAATTCCAAAATCTCTTTTTTATCTAATAAAATATAAAACTTACAATCAAATAATTTAAGATAAATAACAGCAAATATAATTTACAAATATTCATAATTCCTAAGTGTGTAACATTATTTTTGTACCAATTTGTTGATTGAACTAAGATGAAAGAAGAGGTTATTATTATATGTTGGGATCTCATTAATATGCATAACCATTGTTTTCCCTTTTTTAATTCAGTTTTGTCTGGATAACTGTAGGTGAACTTGTGTCATGTTTAAAGTTTCTCTTGGTTGTATAATTGCTAAATACAATCACTTTTTTTTTTCTATTTGATTCTTCCTTGTCAACCAGAATTCAAGCTTTGAAACTTATTTGAAGAAAGTTTGAATACAATTTTCTACGGGATTTTTAAGGAGATGAAGGAGTTAAAAATATCTGAACAAGCAAACTCAAGATGAAAAGCCCTCTTGGTGTTTATTAAGACTAATTTTCATATTCAAATTATCCAAGGAAGTGCATTTCTCCCACTTGAATATATGTATGCATATATCTCACATATTTATAAATACTTTCAATTTCATGTTCAATGAATTGAAATATCCGAAGCATTGAATGATACAGAGTTGTATGTTCATCTTTTCTATGGGTGTTTAAGAGCACTAAGCAATATGTGAAACAATTATGCTAATTTATGCACTAATATATTTAGAGTAATTAGATGCTGTGGAAAAGAAAGGAGACCTTCTGGTGTATGTTAATTCATTAGCTTTGCATTGATATATGATTAAAATCTAAATTTCTTTTTTTCTTTCAGCACTAATATATGTATATGGCATACATAAATTTGAGGAAGTATTTTAAAACTGAATTTGGAATATTTAAAGTTTGTAGAATGCCTGTGTGCAAAGCAATGATAAGGTATCAAGCAGTTTCTTCCATGTTTTTATTTCAGGTAATGCCTACCATATAGATATTATTTAGAATACAATTATATTTATTCTTGATCTATAAATAGTTTTTTGGCTTATTGCTAAATGCACACTGAATTTCATAAAATTCCCATGTATCCAAAGCCTATAATAGCATAAAAATAAGATTATTATTATCTATCTTAGTGTATTGGATCAGGGTTCCAGAGTTAGACATGCCTAGAATTCACCTACATAACCTTTCCAAATATTAACAACTTGACAGAAAATTGCTTAACCATTGTGAGAGCAAGTTTCTACCTTTGGAGAAGGATAATAGAATTGTTGAGAGAATCAAGAGTGATGACTTGAGACAGTGCACAATGTCTTGCCTATCACAGCCTACGGTAAACCTTAACTACCATTCCCCTAGGGAGAGATAAGTTGATCAGGTTGATACAAAATGCTTCCTACAAATTCCTAAAAACATCTATAATTGTATTCAATTTATATTTGCATTCATAAGGATTAGTCTGAAACTCTGGAATATAGGAAAGTACTTTCTGAATCATCTATCAGATTAATTTATATTCAATATAACAGTGTCCTTATGCACTTTAGTATGTCATAATTTTCAGTAAATATGTAACAATTGATTTCTATCAATGGCACACACATCAGAGTGACTGCTATGATTTAGTCAAAATAACAACTAAACCAATGATGCTCATCAAATGACTTAATGTCTCCATTTTCTTTTCTGAAAAATGAAGAAAATAATACATGCTGCATTAGGCAGGATTTATTTCAGCTGCAAATGAAAGAATCCCAACTCAAAGCAATTTAAATGAAGTGGTCTAGTAAAGATTTTGAAGTAGCTGAAGGAAGGACTATTGGAACTAGTAGTTTTATAACCTCCCAAAGAAATGAAATTAAAGACAGTTGATCACTTAAATTCTCTCTACTTTTTTGTCTCCATTTTGTTGTGGATATATATGACAGACTCCAAAGAAAGAGCGGACCATTGTCAACTCTGAGTAATCTCAGATGTAAGACTTCTCCCTCACAGTTGAAAATAATATACTCAGGGAATGGATCCACCTGATTGGTGTTGATTGCCCACTGTTGGATCAAATTCTTTGTTTGTGAAGTACTATATGACACCTAAGTCCACCTAATTTGACCCACAGAGAGCATCTTACCACTATTTTGAAACCCCAATGAACTTCTATACAATAAGGTACTGGATTTGGCTTCTTCAGCAGCTGCTCTGAGGGGCAGGTCACTCGGGAGTATTGTGAATAGAATTGAACCGCCCTCCCATCCTCATCACCCCCTTGGATGAACTTTGTCTAATAAGATGTAAACAACACTGGGTTGCCTTAAGATAAATGCTTTACTTTTCCTTCCCATCAGTGAATAGCTGTTATAGTTTTATTTAGATCTCTCCAGAACTACTCATCATCGACAAAGGATCATGACCATGTATCAGTGACCAAATCTATACACATCACCTTGTATCCCATCCCCCACAAAATCCTCAACTTTTCCTTCTCTCTCTGTTCTGTTTTTATACTTGCCTATGAATAAATAGCAATTACTCTTTAACTCTGGCTGTTTTTCAGCAACAGCAAGATAAGACAAATACATATACTATGTCTCTTATTTGTGTATTTTTTATAATATAAGCATTATGTTTTCTTCACTACTGAATCTTAAATGTCTCGATCTTCCTGACATGTGCTTTCCTTATGAATAATTATTTAATTTAAAATTGCTAGGCCCCACTGAGGTTACATGACCTAAGAAGTGCCTAGGAGAACACTTCTGGGATTGCAGTTTGATAACGACAGCACAAAGTGGAGACTCAAGAATTTCTCAACAACATTGGAAAAATGGGATTGATTTCATCCTGTGTGCACTGTGTATTATGTGCCACATGATGCAAGTTGCTCAAAATATGGTGAACATAAGACAGCATCCTTGCCTTCAGAAAATGTGGTCCAGTACCAGAATCATGTCTTGATAGTAGCCTTAAGATTTTCCAGGGGGGAAAAAAGGAATAAGTCATAATTGCCTTATTTTACAAATGAGAAAAAATTTACCTTATGTAGGTGATTGCCATCCTACTGCTACCTCCATTTCTAAGATGGTCACCAGAGATGGAAAGACCTCTCCAAACCAAACTACTTTGCTTAGATCACTGGAGCACTTTGCATATTGAAATCCTGCGGCAATCCAAGATGGAGTAGAAACATGATTCAGCAGCTTTTTCTCCCTGTCCTAGTATTTATTTCTTCTTTCGAATCTGGCAACAAGGGGAAATAAACAAAGGCAACAGCATCTGTTGCTCCTGCTGCTTTGAATTAAGCTGACTTAGTTAAATCAGTTTCCCCCACCAAATCCATTGCTATACCTTTCCAGGTATTAGCCTGACCTTTAATTTGACACTCCTGTTTGTTGTGTTTACTAGGTTTTTTAATAAAAGACATAAAACCCAGAGAGATTGCAATTAAAAAGCCCAGAACATTTAATAGTTTTTGCTTCAGTTCTATATGTGCATGTAAGCACAAGGTTTTTAAAATACAAATTTCCATATTAGTATCTATATTTAAAGCACACATAATAAGCCTCTGATATTAAAAACAAGGGATTGCCTAGAGATTTGTTTAAAATGATAGGCTTTGAAGCATTAGCAGTGGTTGTGGGGTGTTTCTCCTTGATAAGGAGATAGGATGTAAGAGAGATTACTAAATGATTTTGAGTTTCCGGAATGCACTGGTTTTATGTCGGTCTCGATATGCTTCAGCACACAAATACATTCCATAAATCTGTCTAAGTTCCCAGGATCTCAAGGGTAATGCATTTTCTCTTGAATTCCTGTCCTGATCAGCAAACCACACACACACACACACACACACACACACACACACACACACACACAATTCTCTCTCTCTCTCTCTCTCTCTCTCTCTCTCATAGCAACCCTAGTGCACAGAAGCAGGTGTGAGTCCTAACACATCAATCTAAAGAAGTACAAGAAAATCAGAGCAGTTTCTTCCCATAAAATTGTCTCTGGGTATTTAAATCTGTTCTCCTAACTATAAAGCCACAATATAGCTGCAAAATGTTTAGAAAGTTTGCTCTGTCTTTTGAAGTACTTAATTATAAGTGAGCTCAATATGAAAGGTGCTATGCAATTAAACTGACCATATTAACATTTAAATGAGAACAAGCAACATCAAGATATTCAGAATAAAAAGTTCAGAATAAAATTCTATCAAGGCTCTGACAAAGAAAGAGCATTTAATATATCTACTTATTTATAAAGTTCAGATGTTAATTATCAATTTCACTCATAAAAATATAGTTAGTAAACATTGCCCGAAAAATGTTCTAAATCTTAACCCTCAGTTTCAACAACTTCAAATTTAAACAGTATGTTTTGATCCATTAATGAACATAAAGTTTACCCAAGTTAAAGGTTATAATATATTGCAGTAACAGCTACCCATTTTCAGTAAATAGTTTTTTTTAAACTAACATTCTGTTACTTGCTACTGTTTTTCTTCTTCTTTTTTTTTTATAGCAACGAACAGTTGTGTTTTGCTTAAACAACAGTTGTGAAATGCCTTGTGCTGATACTTGATAAAAATGGAAATATCAACATTGTTTATGTAGAATTTTCAAACATAAATCAGTCAAAGGTATGCTCTGTTCTGTAGTCTACCTATCAAGGCTGAATGGGGTAGTCTGATTGGTGTGACATTTTTCTTGACATTGTCAGAAACCAAAAACAATAATACCCATTTAAAAGTAAAACAAAATGAAATGTTCATGGTTCTTGTCAAATGCAGAACAAATGATCCTTGTAAAAATAAAGCACTTTGCTATTCCCCAAATCGGCCAACATTCAAGAGCACATTTACCACTAGTCATTAAAGTAATTTTGTTATGAGAAATTTTTCTGTGTACTACTGACTTTTAGGCTTTTTATTAAGAGCATGAAGTATTTTATTCTTCAAACTGAAACTTACTAGGTCATAAATCAGCATCACTGAATGTTTTTTTTTTAAATGAATTTGTCTTCAGAATTCTTCCCACGGTTCTGAATCTCTTCCTGTTTAAAGACTCCTGAAATAAAGGCAAACCTAAATTTGCTAAGTGACTACTATTTGGCAGGCATTCCACCATATATATTGTCTCATATGTCCTTATCACCTACCCTATTATATATTGTTAATCCCATTTAATGAATGAGAAAATGGAGCCTCCTGAGGTAAAGGAAATTGCAAATGCTTTATGGGCTCCCTGCTCCCCTATTCTAGGTATGCAGGGAGCAGAGCCTGTGTATCATTATTTTTGTTTTCTCAAGAACAACTACCAGTTTTGCCTTGCAGGAGTGGGAACCTGGTGGTGGCTGAAAACTCAGACTCTTATAGGTTTAAACTGAACCATGTTCCCTAACATGGTGTTTTTTGATTGATCTACCATCAGCCACTGTAAAATGGGAATAATAAATCCATCAGGGATTCATATATAATAAACATGTTGTATACTTGTTACCAATTAAACATTCTACAAATAGTACTCATTATTTATATGATAATCTATACTTATTTTTTAATTCTGCTGAGGACAACATGAAAATACTTCTGATTTTCACACAGATTGAACTTCAGGGGGAGATTCTTATAAGATAAAAGATAATAACCAAACTGTTAAGGTAGTTAAGCCCTGTGCCAGAGCCTATTACTACAGATAGTTATGATACTGGAAGAAGAGACTCAAATATGGCCTGTTACCTTCAGGTTGGGTTATTCATTTCCATTTGTAGTATAGTATCAAATGAGGTTTCCAATGGAGGGGACCAAAATAGTAAATGAGTATTATCTTTCATTTTTTTTATAATTTTATAAAATAAAACAGTGTTTTCCTAAGGTATTTACATGAACATGTTTAAATTGGTGTGCTCAAAAACATATGATTTATTTACAAGAAATAATGGAAAATCTCACAAAATGGGATTCTCTTAATTGTGTATACATCTACAGTCTCATATAAGATAACATTTTTGGCTTCTGAGTTTGAGTGATAATTAACAGAATTTTACTTTTTAGAGTAGGAATCATACTTTAGCCTAATTTCTTACTAAATTTAATAATGAATTACATTTGCCATGTACTTCATCAATTCCCCGAAAAGAAATCACCAGAGTTTTAGTGTTTTTTGTACATCTAAATATTATAGGTTTTTTTTTTCATGAAAAAAGTAAATACATCCTGTTTGAAGAGCACATATATTGCAAGATCTTCTTTTAAATAAAATTAAATTTTAACTTAATATTTCTTCATATATTAGAAAGATATATAAAACATGTTTGTAAAGCATATAACATAGAAATGTGTACAGCACATTTTTTAGTTAAACATAAAGGTATAAATGCTACAAGTGACGGCAATGAAGAGTATGAAAGCATTTTTGAGTAGTGCACTTTATTTTATAAGTTCGTTCCTAGAGTATTCCTGACTTCTACTTTATTGGGAAGTACTAGTGTGGTAACTGTTGAAAATGATTAACAGAGATTCTGTTTAAAGATGAGATATAATGTTTATATCAAAATTAGTATAAATTTAGCCTTAAAACCTTCTATATGTATATAATGTATAATTAATGTAATACTTTGGGAATGCAGTGCTAATTTAAGAGTCATCCTTGAGGGTACTTTTGTTATTCAAAAACATTTTTTTATTTGGTTATGACTTATATGAAAATAAAATTCCAGAATATATAATTCACCTGTAAGTTCCATTTCACAAACTACTCTGGGTGAATAAACAGAAATTTAATATACTTGGAATATTTTTCTGTTTTTCTTGGAAGAATAAAACAATATCCATAAAACTGGCTAGTCAAATTCCTATAAAACCACATTAATAATTGCATAAAATAAAGATGGCTTAAGAAGATTTTGATAAATTGTTTCTATTCCAGTGATCTAAGGAGAAGGAAAAGTAGCAAAGAGTTAGGAAAACAAAATATCAATTAAGAATGGAATAGCACCAAAGTGAGTTTATTGAAAAGAGGCAGGAAGAATATTTTGTTTATGGAACATTCTGATTTTGTAATTTTGAAATAGTCACTATGAAAAACATCAAACATAAATAAGAGCTCAGTAATTCCCTAGACACATCACTCAGATGAAGCAACCATCCAGATTTTTTTGACCTCAATCTTGTCTCCTGGTGTATTACTTCTGATTTTTGTTATTACTGATAATGCCACTACAATTACCATTTTGCATAAGTATTTAATATTGCTGGAGCTGAACAATGCATGTTTTCTGTACATTATGGAGTATGTTACCAAACTTTGGAGTTTTGTTGATGTAATAAGTTAAACATGAGATATTGTGTTAATTTTCATTTATATATCTTATTTGAAATAATATGCCTTTTATGAATGGAAGAGACTTAGCTTTTTATTTATAATCCTGTAAATTGCTTTTTTTTGGATTTGAAGATCATTAAAACTGTAATTCTTCTCCAACTTAAGATGATCTTTAAAATGGGAATGTTATCCTTTGATCTGCACTAGAAATTGCATATATTCTTTCCTGTTTGTAATTATTTTTTTTTCCTTTTTATGTTGTTTATGTCTTTTGCCATATAATGAAATTTATCTAATTTCCTCTTTCATTGTCTCTATATTCTAGATGATATTTAATAGGAGCACTTTCCTTGATCTAGATTAAAGGGAAAACATTATTTTTTTTCTTCATAGGTCCTTGTATTATTGTTACTATCACTATTATTATATTTTTATTTCTATTTTTTATTTCTTTGAAATTTTCCTTACATACGTATGATATGTCAGATGCATTTTGAGCTGAAGCTTTTAATCCTCACGTGGGACCCCAAAGCAGGCTCCTAAGAGGGTTTGTGTCAGTAATGACCTATATATAGCTCCTAAGAAATGACCAGACACCAAATTGGGTTTATATTTCTGTACGATAACAATGCTTTTAATGGAAAAATGCAGTTGTCATCAGAACAACAACAACAAAAATACCTGCACAATTTCATTTGACTTTTCAGTTTTTTGTGTAAGAGAAAATATTTGGGGGCTTTTGGTGGTTATATAGCACCAAAGGTTCATAGGGCACATTTCCCCCAACTAGGTCTAATAGCCATTCAAAAAAAAATCTAAGGAAAACTTATGTTTATGGAAAATATTTACTTTAATATTTCCTTTAGCATTTAAAATACATTTTGCCAATGTAGTAAGAGGCACAGTTATGATCCATGATATTCTGAATTCCTCGTTTCCTGGATAATTTGTGGACACATTAAAATAAAATTCTGTAATTGTGGTTTTTCAATAATCTAGGAAAGTAAAATGTGAATTTCTCTAGGCTATCACAATCATACATCATCTCAGAAACAAAATATTAGGACATCTACTTTGCATTCCCTCTCCTTAAAAGTATTTCTGGCCTCCCTTGTAATGTCAATTGTCTATAGACTAATTAAAACATAGTCACGCATTCTATATCCCAATGTTTATATTATAAAGGTCAATGTAATAGCACAAAAACTGTAACTGTAAGATTTATTTTTAAATTGCTGAGAAATAATGACACCATATTCTCCATTCTACCCAAGCAGTTTTGTAATTTTCTAAGCAGCACTTAAGCTAGGGGCAGGGAACTGGTATCTTTTCTGGGAAGTCTTTCTTTTCTGTTTCAAATTCAAGTGAATTAACCCCAATAAACTTAATTTGAAAAGAGGAATTAAGAAAAAAATATTAGCACTAGAATGGATGTACTCGCTGACTTTTGCCTCTTTCAAAGTGAAGTGGCTCTGTAGAAATACTACTGACATGTTTTTTGATAGAATAAATTAAAAGATGAAGTCAAATAAAAGAAGAAATAACAAAAGGGGCCAAGTTATGCACAAAAGGGATAAATTTGATGTTAATTTAGTCTATTTGAGTCCTATTGTTGGTGCCTTTAGAGAAAGTATGTGCTAATATTTGCATGAGGTTCAATTTAGGTTTTATGTGTGTATTATTAATGATAAAAAATAACTAAAATCTGAAGTGTACATGACTGAGACATTTCAAAGGTATCTTAATGTTTTAGGTGGTGATTTGGGTGTCATTTTCAGTGCATTCATATTAAATTTAATCTACTATTTGCTCTTGTGTATTCTAATTATATCTTTTTCAACAACCTATCATTCTCATGATAAGAAGTGTGAAAAAATGTACTTGATTTTTACTCCCTTATACCCACCATCTAATCAATACCTAAGCCATCCTAAATATCATTTGATTTAGTCTCTTGACGACCTTACTAGAGCAATTGTAATTTGTTACTCAAACTCTTAAGACTGCTACCTACTTCGATCTGTATTCAAAAGACCTTTAACTAATCTATCATTTTCTAAATGATGGCTACCATTGTCCTACTGAAATGTGCTCACATATGCACATACACAGATTTCATCATAACATTATATCACAATATTTACCTAATCAGTATCTTCACTCACTCATATTTTGCTTCCCCCACCCCCACTCAATCACCAAAAGTCCAAAATCATTTGCTTGGCTTTATTTACCCTTTCTATATTTGAACTTTGACATTGGCTGATTGCCTCTATTCCTGCTTTCTCTTACCATCCTCATTCATTTAATTTGTGACAAGTGTCAGAGAACCCAAGAAATTGAGTGCTTTTCCTTTTGGTTCACACCTCTGCTCCTTCAGTGAGTATCCTTCCTATATCTCCAAGCCTCCTAAATACTTAGAAGTGAAATAGGAAAACTACATATCCTTAAAAATAGTCTGACTTTATGTAGTAGTAATTCACAGAAGTCCTACCATTGACAATGTAAAACAGTTTAGGCTGTACTAGTTATATTTTGTAGGACACCATATACAGGTAAATATACCTCTGTATCTGCCCTGAATCCTATTGCTTGTGACAGCCTATCACTCAATTTTCAAACATGGTGGACTAACATGATGGACTTTCCACCTGAACTTATCTATTTTTTTTTCATTTTTTCTCAGAGGAGAACGAAAAAGAGAAATGAAGACTTTGCTGCATCAATTATCCATTCTTTTTTGTATATCCACCTAAATGGCTTCAAGGCATGCTTTAAGACATGTATCTCCAATACTAAAAGAAAGAAAGAAAATGTGTCATATTTCTGTCACTGTGATAAAAAACAACTTAAAGGAGAAATGATTTATTTTGGTTCATGATTGTAGGGCATTTGGTTCATGGGTGGTTGACTCTGTTTCTTTTGGGCCCATGGCAGGGCAGAAAATCATGACGGGGGAGTACTTGAAGAAGCAAAACTGGTCACGTGATGGCAGCTGGGACGCAAACAGAGGAAGGAACTGGGGTGTCAACAACCTCTTCAAGGTTATGCCCTCCGAGATCTAACTTCCTTTCTCTAAGCCCACTTCATCACCTCCCAACAGCGCCACAGACTGAACCAAGCCTTCAACACATGGGCCTGGGAAAGACATTCAAGATCCAAACTACAGAAGGGAAAAGGGAGGAGAGAAGAGAGGGAAGGAAGTTGTCCTTTTGTGTTTTTCCTAATTATTACTCTATTTCCTCCTTGAAACACAATCTTGCTTCTAAAATGTTTGGAATATACTTATGTGTCCATTTTCTCATATCACTGAAATTACCTACAGTGGATATAATTGTCACAATCACAAAATCCTGCATGTCAAAATAAAACTATTTTTTTATGAGTCAAGTGGGAAGCCTGACAAAAGACTTTGTTTCTTGAATCTCTCAAATGAATACTTGAGTTTTACATCCAAACTCTTAGTGACATATTAGTTTCTAAATATTAGTTTTATCCCTTCATATTCTCTTTATCACAAAACATCCACTACCATATATCCCTGTTTGTGGTATTATCTCCTTTTGTTCTGGTCTGGGAAAAGCTAAGTTTTTTTCACATATTTTTCTGCACAATATGATTTATGAGACCTTTGGATTTTAAGTTTGATATGTAAAACCAAACTATTAAGATACACCAATGTATTTTGTTTCTCAAGTCTGCTTCTTAAAATTGGGAAACATGGCTTTAAAAATTGCTTTTTTTGCTACAGATTTGTAATTGTCTCCTGCAACATTTACACTTCATTGAATTTCTCTCATTAAGACAAACTATGACCTGCCAATAGGCAAATCCTGCGCATATGTTTAATCCTCGTTTTATTCGACATCTCTGGCCTTTGGCACTGTTAATGACTGTGCTCGAAATTTACTCTTTCTAGAAATCTGCAAGAATGTTCAGTCTTAATTATCCTCCTATTTCACAGACCACATACTCTAGCTCTTCCTCTGATCTGCACCACTTTGGTGTCTAAAAGGGAAATTCGAGCATTTGTTCCCTCTAATTTAGATATCTCAACCATGATTACAACTGACATTTGATATGCTGTGATCTAGATTTCCAGCACAGTCTCCCTTGAGTTCATATATGGAAGCATAACATATGGTTAAGGCTTCTTCACTTATTGTCTCATCCAGGTATCAAAGTGTTGTGATTGACATGATCCAGCTTTTCACCTGGCCAATCCCATATCCTCCCATTTTCCTCTGTATATTATGGTTCAACAAAAGTAAACTACTGTAGTTCCCTGGAAATACCATACTCCCTTGTTCTTTCATGCCTTTACAAAAATTGCTTCCTCTGTTAGGAATACCTTCTTCACCACTATTTACCACTGGGCACAAAATTTTTGTCTTCCAGTACTTGTAATTCTCCCTCCTAAATGAAGGAGAATGAAATATTTCAATCAAATGAAATATTCCTTTTAATAAACTTTTTTCTGTATCTTGCGTATAATCTTTGGTATAGCCATTAATATATTATATTATAATTGCTTATTTTCATATTTGTTTTTGTAACAGATTCTGAGGCATTTTAGAGCAACACAAATGCCTTTTATTTTGATATTTTTAAAAGCAAGCACGATTAAATAAATAGGATGGGTAAGCAGTAGATACTGCCTAAATGAATCAGTCATATTTGTTCCAGTCTTGTTCTAGACATCAGAATTGGTTCACATGGGTTTTTTCATTTATATTGTACTTTACTATATGTGTCATTACCTGTGTGTAGAGACTATTTTTTTCTTAGTTTGAAGATACACTTTTTTATTCCTCCAGTCAATCATTGATTATGGTTAGATGAGAATTTACTGAAAGAATTTTGGGTACCATATTCCTAGGATTACTTCTTATCAGGGTTGTAGTTAGTTATTTCTTAAGAAGTTCATAATTAAAAGCTTACACATATAGACCTAGTTGATCAATTCTAATCTGATCTCTTCATGTGTTTGAAAAGTTGAGATTTAGAAAAGCTTGAAAGAGTTATATTGAGAACTGTCATTATCAAAACTTTCAGTATAATTTTTAGGTTTGCAAAAATGTTTCTCTTGATTAACATGTCTTCCAGTACTTGTCTTCTGTTAAATAAGAAATTTGTCTGCTGTTAAATAAGAAGGCATGAGTCTATTCTAAAATAACACCTTCAGAAAATTAGTTATAGCATAGCATTTTGGAAATAACAGTAGTTTTGTAAAAATATAATTTTAAAGCTATATTAGTATATATACATGTATGTATATATATATATATATATATATATGCATGTGTGTGTGTGTGTGTATATATATATATATATATATATATATCTCATGTCTAAAAATATACAAGTACTAAATAATAAATAATTTATATGTATGAGTATAGAAATAAACACTAGTGGAAGTAGAAAAGTTTTATCAAAGAATCAATTCAAAACTTCTAATTGTCTTAGTAATTTTCTAGTGAGCAGTGCTTTTATTAGATTCTGTTTGTAGTTTATGTAAAGAAAGACCAAGTTATTTAAAAAATATATTCTTTATTTTATAATAGTAATACTGACATTTTCTTCTCTTTAGTTTTACCCTTATCTCTATTTTTATACCTATAACAAAGACTTATATAACTTGAAAACTATTTCAGAAATATTACTAAAATACAGACTCACATGGATAGTAACTAGTATACATATTAAGTAAATAAATCAAGTTGGAAGTTAAAATGGTGTAGCTGATATAGGAAACAAAAAAATCCTTAATTGATATCATAGCTTTTTTTGGACTATGAATTCTGATAATTTATGCCTCAGATTTATATGGACAACCTGGAGAAGTTGTTCATTTGTCCAAGGTTAAGGAGATTACACATTGTCTAGAAGGAGAGCTGTGGAAAAGCCATTGTGGGATGGAGCAGTTGGTCTTCTAAGCAGAGGGAATTCACCATGGTTTTTTAGCTGTGGGAAATTTCACAAGTCCATGGCAAAAACTTAAGAGTAAAACAAGTACATTTTATCCAGGAATATTAGCACTAGGAGATCTTCGGGGTTATATGGAAATAGTGTGCTAGATGCGTTTGATTTTCTTAATAACATGACCAAACTTCCCCCTTTCAATTTTATCCCTGTGAATGTTTTCTCTGTAAATCTTTCCTTGATTTTTTAAAATTAAAGATCATAGATCATATGATCACTTCTATTTTGAGTTGGTTTGACAATGTTAGTGTAAGAATGATTTTCATTTGTGTTCAAAACTTAATATTTCCCATGTATGGGAAAATTTACCAAAAATTTGGTAAGATTCAGTGCTTAGGTACTTAGAAGAGTGGGACAAATGTCAGAAACAAGGATGTTCAGATATAATCATGAAAATTATCCTTTCATCTAAACCTGAAACTGGCTGGATTCTACTCACAAACTTTATCAAAAGTAGGTGAAATCAAGCAATGATCAGCTTCATAATATTTTACCCTAAAGCATCAAACATTGACATAAATTTTTACCATTTCTTTCCTAATTAAATGCCTAGGTTAGAAATGACATGATGGGGGGAATCTCTGACAGCTCCTCTGAATCCCACTGGTGGCCTGATATGGCCCCTTGGTCAATCACATTCCCTGTAGCATGGCCCCTTGTAATCAAAGACAGAAAAAAGAATGCTGAATTCCCCCTACTTCCTGCTTTTTCAGCTTTCTTCAAGTTTTAGTTTCTACCTCATTTAGGAAATAAGAAAGAGTTCATTTCTGAAAATTGCTTATCTTATTTTGCTATAAATTTTAAGTTGTGTTTTTCTGTTCAATTTATTTATTGCTGAGTTGTTTTTTTGCTATGCTCTGTCATAAATATACTGCTGATATAATAGCGTGAAAACTGTACATATTTCTGTGTAAAGAGAAGCTGCTTGCTTAAAAATAGATTGGTGATTAAGAAATGATGCATTTAACTTCTTAACATAAGGGTTGTTATGTACATATAAATGTTGTACTGCATTTTAATTACATTTTAATATACTGCTTAGGTTTTCTTTTTAATATGTAATGAAACAATTTTCCCAATTTAAAGAAACCTGAGAAACAGGCTCTAGGTTGTCATTTTCAAGCAGATCATTTTATTTTCTTTAGGATGGGTTTAGGAATGTATTATTGATTCTAAACAACAGATATTTTATCTCTATTTTCCCTATATATTTATATATTTTTTCTTCTGCTAGAAAGAATGGCCTTACAAATTTAGAGATGACAGTGTCAACTGGGGAGGTCTGCATAATTTTTTTTTCCATTTCAGGGTGGGAGTTGAATTAAGACAGATATGACATGAATATTCTAAATTGAGCTCTGTATCTCTGAAGCAAGGTTGAGAAAAACTTGAGTAACAGTTTAGTCATTTTTTTTTTCCTAGTGACACAGGGCCAGAAGAGCCCACTAGAGGCAACATTTTACAACCCCCTGATTCCAGTAAGAATGAACCTAAATAATTTCAAACAGTTATTTCCGCTCCTAAAATATACCCAGGAAATGAGAATCTACCCTTTGGTAACTAGTTCCACTATCTCACAGTCATTATGCCAATATGTACTATTAAGAGGCCTAAATGCACACATTACTGACACAATAGGCTATAATTGTGCTTTTGAAACTGCTGCACAATATCCAATCTATGATTATTTAGGGAGTTTACATTCACCCATTATTGATGCAACAGCCCTTAATAGCACCTTTGTTGTCAGAGGGGGTTGTGTTGCTTAATATCCTCAGCACTGTTTGAAACAAATTGGTAGAGCACCACAAACAGTGGGAAGATTTCAGATATGTATGTGCAAGTATTATAGTCTTCACTTAAAACTAAATTTTTATATTATGTGGCTGGATGAGGACTTCAAGTTTTTGGAATATTTTGGAAGAATATTCTAATTGACAGAAACATTCAAATTAAGAAAGGTATGAAAAAACAAGCATCGGTGCCAGCAATAGGAGGAACTTTGGTCAGGATATTTTTAATAATTACATATCAAGTACAAAAGAAAAATAAAACAAAGAAAATTTTATTTAATTTTGCTTTATTCCCTTGATCTTCAAGTAGCAGCACTTGGCTAGAGAAAGCATATTTGTGTCAGTTCTTTCCTCTGCTTTATTAAGGCCCAAATAAAATAGCAGATCAAGTGTGAAAATTCATGAAAACTTTGTCACGGTATGTTTTTTTGTGTTGAAATTTAAGAGGCTCATAAAACAAAAGGTGCCAACAGCAGATATTTCAGAATCCACATTATTAAGAAATTTGGGGGTTTTTTTCCTATCAACGTTGTATTAATTTCAAAGATTTTTAAATGTTATGTCTCCTCTGATAATTTATTATTTTAGACACAAAATGGCAGCCATAGAAGTATGCAGAAGAGTCCTGATTTGTAGTGATAAAAGATAAAATAACAGGACAGAAGAGGACACAGGCAGAGAAGAGAGAGAGGGAGAACAAAAGGAAAAGAGGAAAGAAGACAGAAAAAAGAAAGAGGAAGGAAAGGAGGAAGAAAGAAAAGGAAGGAAGTAAGAAAAGGAAAAAAGAGACAGAGTAGTAGAAGTAAAGATGGACAGAGGGAAAGTTATACAGTGATTTGATTTGGTGATTTGATAAAGGTGGTAAGAATATTCCTAAAAGTGTAATTCCATTTATAGTTGTTTCAGTTCTTGTGGATCTGAGACTTATCTCCAACACATTCAGTTTTTTTTTCCTGAGTGAATCACAAAAGCAAATATAAGCCAAATATATGTACCTCATATAGATTTTTCTCAGAAAATTTTTTATAGCTTAGTCAAAATTGCACTTCATATTTTGTCTACATTTTGAAGTTGTTGGGTTCCTTTTAATTTTTAGAAGCCCAAGTTTAATTAGCTTATTCTCTTCTTCCTTTCTAATCTCTTCTTCAGTTCAGAGGCATGTAAAACCACAAAGCAAAATAAGTAATAAGTGGAATAATTAAGGCAACACATTGTAACTAATTTTAATTTACATTTCTTCTCACTTCTCACTGGGGATTGAAAAACTTGAAGTTCCAGAAGTTGAAATACTTCATTCCCAGTTATTTTGATCATAAAAAAACTCAAAAGTTTTCATAAAATTGGAACCTTTACAAATTTAAACTATAGTGGCAGAAAAAAAGTTAATGAACAATTTTTTTAGAAAGTATTTTAAAAGTGAATTGTAACCTTTCATATCTGCGAATACAGAGCAGATATACTTTTTCATTTTCCTCCTACAAAGTAAAGCTTTGATATTATATTTAAAGAATATATGGTATAATAAAACCTGGTATAATATATGAAAGACACAAAAGAAAAGTCTGAAAATTTTATAGAATAAAGGAGAACAATGATCAATCTTGAGACCAAGGAATATGTGGTAAGTTCCTTGGTAGGTTGTTTGTTTTGTTTTGTTTTGTTTTATTTTTCCCTTGCATATATTCCAGACTTGGAGATGTAGAAGCCAGTAATCCAGAAAATCCAACAGATGCGGACAACACCCCTCCAGAACAAAGCCCTGCTATCTGTAGCCAAAGGGCCAGCAAAAAGCAGTCTATAGGAATAAATACTTCTAGATAATGTCTTTTCTTCTCCAGCTTAACAAGAAAAATAAAAACCTCTGATCCCTCCACTACTCATACCAGGACAGGCTAAGAAGAGAGCATAGACTTCCATCTTTCCAAGCTGAAACAGGCACCTCAAACACCCCACTCACTGCTCATGCCAAAGAAGGTCCAGTAAAGAGCTGGGGCATTTGTCTCCAACAAGGAGCTAAGTCCTCATTTCACCTTCCTGAAACTTTCCCTTTAGTATCAGAAGAGATAACTTGTGGAGTGGGGATTTTTATCACCACTTGGAAATAAAAAGTTGCCATTGTTTCTCCAAATAAATATGAAGACTTAATTGAAAATCACAACTTTCCTACCTGCCCCCTGCGGCCCCTCCATAGTCTCTGGAGACCCTGTGGGAAGAAATACTGAAGCATGGCTCTCCATCCTTCTGCAGTGGCATCAGTGGAGGCCCAATTAGAGGTTCCACATACCCAGCCATTTGAGGAAACCTCAGACCTTGGTCATCAGTGAAGGCCAAATGGGATATCTAGTCTTCTAGCCACGGCTAGCAGTAACAAGGCAAATCCCTCCTCTTTCTATTTCCTAAGCATGGTTAGAGGAAGCCGGCTCCCATATTTCACTTCATAATCATTACACATTTTTATGCCAAAGTTTTTTTACAAAAAAGTGTGTCACAACCATTATATACAGCTTCAAAGAAATCATGACAGCATTACTTCAAAATCATTTATTATTAAAATTTGGTGTGTAAGTTTATTGCTAAGTCTTTGTTTCAAGATTAGGATTCATGGAATACTCATGAATATATATGAATGTGATAGCTACAATTATCACATTCTGGTTAAATACAGAAAGTGAAGGCTTAGATAAGATCCAGTTTCAAGATACAGTACTCCAAATGGCCAAACTTCAATTAGAATTTGCTAGTTATACCAAGAACTAGGAAGAGCTCAACCTGAATGAAAATGGGCAATTCTAGATGCCAGCAATGGTAAAGAAGCTAGAACTATCAAAAAAGATTTTAAGCAGTCATAAAAAGAAAAGTCGAGGTAATTACAGACAAAATTTAAAAACTGAAAAGATAAACTAATCAAAGAAATAGAAGTTTCAGGCAAGAAACAAGAGCTATGAGGAAGAGCTAAATGGAAATTTTAAAACTGAAGCATACAATAACTGAAATAAAATCTCAAGGGAGACTACAATAGCATGATGGAGAGAGAAGGGGCAGAGGAAAACATTCTATTAACTGGAAGATAGAAAAATAAAATTCACTAACTTGAGAAATATGGAAACGAAGGACTAAATAAAAATTAATAGAGATCCAAAAAAAAAAATGTTGGAGGTTAACCGAAACTCTAGTTAATATTAATGAAATCAGAGTTTAGCAAAGAAAGTGAAAGTTAAAAAAAAAAAAAACTACAGAAATAATGAAATCTCAATCTGTCAAGAGACATAAACCCACAGATTTAAGAAGTGGATCAACCTCCCTAACAGCAAACCTCCACAGATATCTATAACAAAACACAACACACTGTAACTTCTGAAGACTAAAGACAAAAATTTCTTAAATAATGAGAGAAAAATGACCTTTTTCCTGCAAGGAAAAAAGTCAATATAAATAACAGTGGATTTCTTATCAGGAACCATGTGGTCAGAAGGAAGAGGCACCACATTTTTCAGTTTTTCCAGAATCATACATCCGTTTAAAATATCATTTAGGAAAGAAGAATACTCTAAGACATTTTAAGATGAAAAGAATTGTTGAGAGATTTAGAAAAAAATTAGGGAATTTTCTCCAAATAGAAACAATATAATAAAAGATATAAATTTAGAACATAAGGAGGAAAGAAATATAATAGTAAGCAAGTACATGGGGAAATAAAATAACCTATATTTCCGTATTGAATTTCCTAAACATTTTTTGACCATTGGAGCCAAAATATTAAGTACTCTCTCCTGTGACTCCCAATGTATGAAGAAGAAATGTTTAAGAGAATTACAAAGAGGGGAGAGTAAATAGAGAAGGTAATGTTTTTAGAATTCATCTAAACTGAAGATGCCTCCAGTTTTCCTAGTTCATTTTCTGCTGCTATAACAGAAAAACAAAGACAAAGTAAATCATAGACAAAAGAAGTTTCTTTGATGCAAGCTTCTCAAGACTGAAAATCCCAAGACCCACATCTAATGATTTCCTTCTTTCTACATGATGACATGGTGGAAAAGGTGTTCAAGGTGCATGGGAGAGGATGAAGGAGAGGCAGAGGGAAAGAGAGAAGAGAGAGAGAGAGAGAGAGAGAGAGAGAGAGAGAGAGAGAGAGAGAGAGAAAGAGAGAGAGAGAGAGAGAGAGAGAGAGAACACTTGGAAGAGAGAACTCACTTTTAAAGTGAAGTTATGCCTATAGTAGTTGACCTATGCCCATGACAACAACATAATCTATTTATGAGAGTGTAGTACTCATTGCACCCTATGTAAGCCCTAACACATCAAAAAATGTATTACCTAAGGATGAACTGAATACACAGAGAAAAAGGCAAATTTTGGTAGAAGGACTAGAAGACACAACCCAATTATGTATTATCTACAAGATAACTCATTTCAAATACAAAAATACATGTACTTTTATATTAAGGATGAAATTAGATGTATTTATTTCAAACAATCAAAAGCAAGCAAGAATGTTTATATTAACATTGGCTCAAGTGGACTTTAGAGCAAAGAAAATTACTAGTGACAACGAAGGAAGTCATATAATTATGAAAGACTCTAACCTCCAAGAAGACATATCAATTCTAAAGTGCATGCACCAAAAAACAAAGTATCCAGCAAAATTTTAAAACAAAACAAAACAAAACAAATTAAAACAAAAACCCTAAGAGAAGTAAATAGATTGGAAATTATAGAAGGCTTTCAACCCCCTCTGCATTATTTTCTCATTGCTTCTGTTTCAGTTTTCCACAAATTAAGTTGCTTTAAACTATGCAAATATATTGTCTAATAATTCTGATAGTTACAAGTCTAAGATGATTTTTAGAAGGCTAAAATCCAGGTATAGGCAGGACTGGTTTTTTCAGACGTTTTAAGAAAGAATTTATTCCTAGTCTTGGTTTAGCTTCCAGAGTCTACTGATTCCTATTCTTTTTGCTGTATGAATCTAATGTGTGTCTCCACTTCATTACAAACTGTTTACTTACATTTTTTTCTCCTGCTTCTTTCTCATAAGGACTCTTAAGTTATATTGGACTCACCCAGATAATCCAGAGTAACCTCATCTCAAAATTCTTATCTTAATTTCAAAGAACCCCCTTTTGTATAATATAATTATTATGATTTGCATCTGGACTGTCTCAGGAGCTCAGATGTTGAAGGCTTGGTCCCCAGTGCAATACTGTTCAGAGGTGGGGTTTTGGAAATTGATTGCATCATGAGGGCTCTGAACTCATCCATGGATTAATTCATCTATAGTGGTATGGTTTACTGGGAGGTGATGGAAACTTGGCAGGTAGAGCACTTTTGGAGGAAGTAGTTTTTGGTAGTGTGTACCTGGGAAATATGTCTTGTGTCTACCCACCCTGCTGCCCATTCTGTTTCTTATTATCATGAGCTGATTCACTTTGCTCTGCTATATCCTTCCACCAAGATGTTTTACATTATCTCAGGCCAAAAATATGGGGACAGCTTGCCATGGACTGAAATGTCTAAAAGCATGAGAAAAAGATGAATCTTTCCTCTTTCTGGTTGTTTGTTTCAGGTACTTTTTCACAGACACAAAAAATTAACTAATATGACAACAGATCACAGTGAAGATGAGACAAAATTTCACCTCTACTTTCTTAAGAGTCCAGGCATTTGAGCATTAATTTGGTAAAGAGGCAGATTAATTGCATAAAACCACAACATTTATTGTAAATTTTATTTCATATGAGAGCCCTCATAAGGAATTGAAAGTTCAAAATAACTGGAACAGCCAAAATGTTTTTATACTAGGTTTAGAAAGTTCTGGAAAAGTTACATAGAGGCGAAAGATGATAAGAATTATTTTCACATGATCTGTTTGTACAGAAGTATCTCATCTCCACTTTCTATCCTTGGTGATATGAATATTTGTTTCTTTCTTTATTATCTCCTATAATTATATATATATATATATATATATATATATATATATATATATATATATATATATAGAGAGAGAGAGAGAGAGAGAGAGAGAGAGAGAGAATGTATTACAATTCTTATTACACATATAGAACACAATTTTTCATATCACTGGTTTTACACACAATATATTCATACCAATTTGTGTCTTCATAAGTGTACTTTGGATAATAATGAACAACACATTCCACCATCATTAATAACCTCATTCCCCCTCTCTTCCGCTCCAAACCCTCTGCCCTATCTCGAGTTCATCTATTCCTCCCATGCTCCTGCGCCCTATCCCACTAGTATCAGCCTCCTTATATCAAAGAAAATATTCTGCACTTGTTTTGGGGGGATTGCCTAACTTCAGTTAGCATTATCTTCTCTAACTCCATCCATTTACCTGCAAATGCCATGATTTTATTCTCTTTTATTGCTGAGTAATATTCCATTGGGTATATATGCCACATTTTTTTTATCCATTCATCTATTGAAGAGCATCTAGGTTGGTTCCCCAGTTTAGCTATTGTGAATTGTGCTGCTATAAACATTGATGTGGCTGTGTCCCTCTAGTGTGTTGTTTTTAAGTCCTTTGAGTAAAAAATTGACCCAGCTATCCCTCTCCTTGGTCTACACCCAAAGGAGTTATCTACTATAATTTTATCTGCTGTTTTTTATAAAAATAAGGCGATCAGAATGTACTTACATTTTCTTTTTTTCAAGTCCATTTAACTTAAAACAATCAATATGCCAGAATGTCATGTTTGAAGCAACATGTTATAAATGTCTTCAATAGGTTTAGGAGATTAGAAGATAGATATCTTTATTTTTTAGCCTGACATATCCAATGATAATGATTGGACAGAAAATTATCAAGGATATAGAACTCAGTAACATCACTTACTCACAGGATCTAATTGTCATTTAGAGAATCCTTTTACTGTCAACAGCAAGATATATGTTCCTTCCAAGTGTTTACAGAAAGATAGATCACATTCTAAACTACATTTCATACATTTAAAAAAAATAATGAAAGTATTTTTCAGGTTAATTTGTGTTTACTTGAGTAAGTAATGCCCATGTAGTTGATAAAACATTATTTGGGGTGTGTTTGTGAGGATTCTTCCAGAAGAAATTAACAAGTGAATAGGTAGACTGAATAAAGAAATTACTTTCACCAATATTGGTGAATGTGATCAAATTCACTGAGTGTTGAAATTTTTAAAAAATATATATTTTTAGTGAGGAAAGCTCGAATTTGGTCTCTTATCATTAAGTTGGGACATCTATCAACTTCTGCTCTATGATATTATTGCAGATTTACATTGGGAATTACACTAAGTGTCTCTGGTTCACAGGCCTTTAGACTTGTACTGGAGGAATACCATTGGCTTTTCTGGGCCTCCAGCTTGCAGATGATAGTTTGTGGAAATTTTGGCTTCCATAATTGTGTGAGATAATCCCTCACCTTTTTTATCTATCTATCTATCTATCTATCTATCTATCTATCTATCTATCTATCTATCTCTTATTGAGTTTGTTTCTCTAGAAAACCCTAATAAAAGTATATCCTCTGAGAACCGTGGAATCAAATTAAAAACCAATTATTGATTGTTTTCTAAAAGACAGTAAAGGCAATGCAGAGCTGGAATAATGATGCACACCTGTAATCCCAGAAACATGAGAGGCTGATGCAGGAGATGCACAAGTTGGAGGTCAGCCTTAGAAACTTAGTGAGAACCTGTCTTCAAATGAAAAGGGGGCAGGTCTGGTAATGTGGCTCAGTTCTTAAGAGTCCTTGGGTTCAATCCCAAGTATAATCATCATCATCATCATCATCATCATCATCATCATCATCTCTGTTTCAAAGTAGAAATAAAAAATATTGACTTTATAAATGAGTAAGCAACATATTCAGATTGTGGGCTATAATTAATGCTCTAATGAGTGGAAATTTTATACTCTAACTATATGCATTGCAAGAAAGAAAATTCCTCAGAAAATTCAAAAAGAAAACTCTTTAAACAGATAATCTTAAGTCTCACTTTAAGAAATAGAAAAAAAGGAGAGCAAAAATAAATTCCAAACAAGCAGAGAGAAGAAAATGATAAAGGTAAGTGGGCAAATCACAGAGTAATTGAAAACAGAAAAATCAATGAAAAAAAATGGTTCTTTGAAAAGATAATTAAAATGACATACTTCTAGCAAAATCACAAAGAAAAAAAAGAAATTACTAATATTAGCAATTAAACGTGATACATTACAGACATTGTAAATCTGAAAAGATAAAAAACTACTAATAAGTTGATTCACAAATTTGAAGACTTAGATGAAATAAAACATCATTTTAAAACTAATTCCAACTACCACAACTTACCCAACATGAAATAATGTATTTCTAGAATTATTATCGAATTAAAGTTGCAATTAGAAATCTCTCAAGTAAGAAACATCTGTCAAGAGTTTGCCAAACATGTAAAGAATTATTCCTAAATAATTTCTACCACACAATAGAAGACTAGTTTCAAATTATTTTAAAAAATTAATGTTACTCTGACTGTAAAACCAAAAAAGACAAAATCATCACAACAAAACTATAGAACAATATTCCCCCAAAATATAAAAGTTCTTAACAAAATATTAGGAGATAGTCTGAAGCAATAAATGAAAAGAATTATATGCCATCACCAAATTATGTTTATGTCTGGAATGTAAAGTTAAATTGTTATTTGAAAATCAATATAAACAAGAAAAATTTGATGACTGGGTTAACTGAAACTGAAAAGGCCTTTGACAAAATTTGAAACTCTTGATAAATATTTGGAATAGAGGGAAATTCCCTCAATTTTGGATAAGAAATAATTTAATAAAAAAATATTTAGTATTACACTTAGTTATAAGACTAACTGCTTTACCCCTAAAAATAGAAAAAAAAAAAAAGCAAGGATAGTAAACACGAGGAAGGAAGATTTTGCCTGCAATACATTTAAAAAATTATAACAAAAAATGAATCACATAAAATGCATATAGATCAAAAAGGAAGAAATTAATGTGTTCCTACTAGTTAAGTTCAAGAATTCTAAAACAACAACAAAAGGCCAAAAACAAGCAAAGAAAAAAAATTCCCCCAAAACAGAAAGCCTCCAAGAACTGATAAGTAAATTCAACAAGTTTGTAGGATGCAAATGAACAAAAATGAATTGTAATTTTTTATATAAACACTAAACATGTAAATGTAGAGTAATACCATTTATAATTGCTTAATAAAACATGAAATAATTTGGTTTGAATTTGAAAATTTTATTCTAAAAACTATAACATTTTGATTAAAGAAATAAGAAAATAAATGGGTGGCCAAAGGATGTTCATACACTGGAAGACAAAGTAGCAAAGATGTCAGTTTCTCCAAATTGTATACATACATTTATGTACAGGATTAAATCAAAGCTTCAGAAAGATGTGTGGGTCTATGTGTTGGTATGTATGTGTGTGTGTGCGTGTGTGTGTGTAGAGATCAACAAGATTATTCTGAATTTTATACGGAAAAGCAAAAAATATATAAAGTTAAAATAATTCTAAAAAATAATAATAAAGTTGAAGAGTCGGTATTTTCAGAATTATTATGTAGCTGCAGTCAATATGACTGAGTGGTATTGGTGGATGGAAGATAGATAATTAGAACCACATATAAAACCTACAAATAGACTTCACACAATATGTTCAACATAATTTTGACAAAATTCCAGAAGCAATTTAATAAAGATAGTTTTTTTTTTCAACAAATGTGCTGAAGCAATCCATGAGCAAAATAAAGGAACATTGTCTCACATCTTATGCAAAAATTAACTCTCCAAATTCATCATTGACTTAGGTATAAAAAAAACGCTGCAAAACTTTTAGAAATAAAAAAGCATAATATAATCTGCCCTTAAATCTAATATGGATCTTTTCACATTGTCTATAATTTTGGGGAGTAGTAAATTGGTTGGCTGATAGGTCTGGGTCTAAAAGAAGAAAGATTGGAAGATCAGGAATGTAAAAGTCTGGGGAAGAGATAAGTAAGTGAGTCTATGGAAAGATGAGATCTTTGTATCACTTGTGGACATCCGCCAGAAAGCATCCACCACTAGTGCCTTCACTTACTTGTACCCTTTGGCCCTGCTCTTCTTTGATTCAGGATATACCACTTCTGTGTCAGTTATAAATTGTTTTGGATTAGCATGATCTCATGAAATAGTAGTTTTGATGAAATTCAGCTTATTATGGGCGATTCGAGATATATGATTAATTGAAGCTGTAAAGTTAGTTGTCTCATCTCTCTTAGGGCCTAGTAGTACAGCAACAGCTATGTTTTTATTGTATACTTCTCTGAA
Organism: Spermophilus citellus; assembly: GCF_964194105.1. Lineage (NCBI taxonomy): Eukaryota > Metazoa > Chordata > Mammalia > Rodentia > Sciuridae > Spermophilus > Spermophilus citellus. Next base: position 52,704,719 of record NC_138182.1, on the reverse strand, counting down.
GATCACACAGCGTTGTTCTGAAATTCCATAAAACCTATATTGTGACTTTCCTCTTGTTACTTGCTCTGAACTCTGTATTCCAAATAGATCTAATACCATAGGATCTTTTATATTGCATGTAATCATATTGCCTGGAACAAATAGAAAGACTGAACTCCCAACTGGACTCTCTTTTGTTAATTTGGCATCAGTGAAGTTGGTAGTTATCAGAGTTCTTCAGTAAATGAATCACAGTTTTCTTCAGTTTGAAATCTTTATTCCCAGAACCTAAAGAAGACTACCAGGCAATTATTCTTGTTCTTAAAAGTTATGGTTTCAAGAAACATTTATATTTTTACCTTGAGAAAATATTCTAGGATGTTCCAGACCATTTGATATCTAAAAGCTTCTTATATGGAATATTCTCTGACTTTTTATCATGTTTATCTCCCATTCTGTAGAACATTTGTCTTGTATTTGACATATCTTTCTCTTCATTCTCATTAACTCATTGCTATAACATGGTCAACCAATGTTATTTTCTATTAATTCCCGGGTGGTTCAAGCCTCTCCATACTACATTATGATAGAAGATGTAGTAAACTCTTGCCCTCTCACATGAATCCAAAGCATTCCATTTCTCCTGATGAGAGCAAAAATGAATACACACCTTCAAATCAATGACTGCCATTCCCAGTATCTGAAGGAAACTTGATCAGCTTTAACAAAATAGCTACACCTAGCACAGTACCTGCTATTAAGGGTTATACTTAGTTGAATTAGTTCATTGTCATCCTTTGAGATCTGTCTTTTTTTGGAGAAACATTAAATGTAATGTGATAAAGGCCAACATATCTAACCCTTTAAGTATGGCCCTAGTTGTTTCCTTTATTCCTAAAGGAAATTATCTTTTCAAGAAGCTTGGCTTTCCCCAAGATTGTAGCTGTAGCCTCACAAACTAAAGAAGCAGTATGAGATCCTGCCAAATGCCAAGAATTTCCATTCCAATCATGCACAGAGTGAATCTACTGTGCCTCAGACTTCTGCCAAGTATCAATTTATTACATTAGCTTCGTATGCTCCTTCTCTAACATCAGGTTAATGATGAAATGTTGAATATCTTTTTTCAATGTAAGCATTTAAGGCCATAATTTTTCTTTTAAATATTGGGATAAGTCTACATATAATCTGTTTTCAAATCTACTATTTTTATTTTCATATAGTTTAAAATATTTTGTTTTTCATTATAATTTTATCTTTGGTCAATAGTTCATGTGCATATATATACATACACAGATGTCAACATTTGTAATTTTCTAAAATATTATACTTATTACTTTCTAACTAATAGCATTTTGGTCAGTGATTTAACTTATGCAAATTTCAATATTTAAAATTTGTGGACATTTGTTTTCAGGAATAGGGTATCATCTGATTTTATGAATATTCTATGTATTTCTGAAAGAAATAATAAATTCTGTACTTTGAGAAAATATTCCATAATATGTCCAGAATGTCAAGTTCATTCATATTTTATTTTTTTTTCTTGCCTTCTATATTAGTTTGCTTTGGCTACTATAATAATGTATCACAGACTAGGTGGCTTATGCAAATTCTGAAGGCTACAAATCCAAGATCAAGATCATGAATGTTGCTTCTTCTGAAGCCTCTCTTTTTGCCTTGTAGATGGTTATCTTCTATCACTGCAGTCTTCCTTTGTGTATATTTGTGTCCTAAGGTTTTAATCTTAAAAGAATAACAGCAATATTAGAGGTGGGTCCTCTCTGATTTCCTCATTATAGCTTAATAAAAGACCTCACATCCAAATATAGTGGTAATCTGAGACATTGAGGATTAGCATTTCAACATATGAATTTTGAGAGTTTAAAATCCAGACCCATGTAACCTATGACACTGTCTCCTGTGGTCTGAATGTGTCTCCTTCAAAATTCAGGTATTGCCAGTGTGATGATATAAAGAGCAAGGGCCTTTCTAGGGTGGTAAGGTCATGAGAGCTCCTTATGCATAGGAATGAGGCTCTTATTAAAGAAGTTCTACACAGCATCCAGGTCTCTTGATCTGCAGCCTTCTGCAAAGTGAAGATGCAGCACAAAGTCTCTCACCAAACACCAAAGGATGGCACTTTGATCTTGAATTTCGCTGACTCCAGAACTGTGAAAAATATTTTTTTTGTTAAAGATTAAGACAACTATGCTCATTTAACTAATTTTAATCTAGTTTTCCCTGACATACTCAGAGAGTGAGAGAAAAAGAGAGAGAGAGGTGGAGTAAAACATCCTATAAAAGTGCACAGATACTCTCATACATTTCAGGTAAGAGGTATAATGGTACAGACCCTCTAAATTGCAATATCTAATAAAAGTACTTGTGCATTGACTCTTTGTTGAAGTAATCCTACTTCTGGAAATTTCCCTTTATAATATACGTTCAATAACTAGAAAATATGTCTGATAACTAGAAAACACATATGTGTAAGTTTTGGGGGTATTTTTGGTACTAGGGATTGAACCCAGGGGTACTTAGCCACTGAGGCAATTCTTTGGTCCTTTTTTATTTTGAGACAGTCTTGTCATGTTGCTCAGGGCTTCACTGAGTTGCTGAGTATGACCTTGAACTTGCAATTCTCCTGCCTCAGCTCCCAACCTACTGGACTACAGGCATGTGTCATTGTGTTCAGTTGTATATTTTTTTTATTACAAATTACACCACTGTTTGTAATTTTGAAATGTTGGAAATAAGTTAAATACCCCAATACATAGTATTTTCATTTCATAGGGGCAAGAAACAACTAATCTAAAAAATAACTTATGAATATTTATTTTCTCAATCCTGGGCTAGGTGGACTTGTGATAGAGACTTGCATACAAATTCTTTATCTCCATATATCAAGTTTTCATGCTTCCTCATTACAAGCATTTAAAGTTGTGCACATTATCACTTCTTTACCAATGTGTGTTGACATTTATTATTTAATTGTTTTTATTCTAACAATTTAACATTTCTTTATATCATCTTAAAGATGCAAATTACTTTCAAATGTGTATGAACTCATGCCATATGCATGCTTCTTTTAAATTGGCTTTATGCTATTTACTAATTTCAATGCATTTTTATTTGGAAACACTAAACCCAAATGTAGTCTATATCGTGTGAAGGGTTTTCCCTATAACCTTATGAAAAGAATGGTATTGTGAGAATGGTAACACAGAAAACTCAGAAGAGCTGATTGGTGAATCATTTTAACTTTTTTATTTTGAAATTATTTTTAGGCTACCAATTAGTTGCAAAAGTCGTATATGCATTTGCAGATCTTCTTCAATTAACTTTGTACATGATACCATGATAATTTACACAAATGTAGTATAATAATATCAAAACTAGGAAATTAACATTGACACACTACTAACAACAATTTTACTCATAAAAACTTTATCAATTTGTTCACTAATACCTCTTCTCCACGTCTGTATCGAGTCCAAGTACTCATCTTTTGTTTAACTATGTCTCTTCAATTTTCAACAATCTATAATTGATCCTTGGTCTTTGTAGAGTACTGGCAATTTTGAAGAATACTGGCCAAATATTTTGTAGAATCTCCTTCAATTTAGGTTTATATTAATGCTTTCTCCTGGTTGAAGTAATGCATTTCTCTGTGCACTATAGAAATGATGTGCTATCAGTTCATCATATCAGGAGCTTCCCAAGATGAAGGACCCAGAGAGCTTCATTATTAGTGATAGGAGATGTTAACTTGGCTTGCCAGCTTAAGTGGTGTGTGCCAGGTCATGATTGTAAATTTACTACATTTCCCTTTTAATTAATCAGCATATTTTATGGAGGTACTTTGAAACATTAAAAATATCCTCTTTTGTTTCAAACTGTTGTGCATTAATTTGGGTATCCATAGTTGATTCATGCCTGGAACAATTTTTATTACATTCTTTGCCAACTGATCATTTTCCTTTTTTATTATTTCTCCTACATTTATTAATGGAAAATGTATTTTGAGAAGAAACTATACATTTTCTGTATTTATTTATTTATCCGTTATTTACTTACATTGGTTTTGATTTATGGATACTTTCTGGTGTTATGGTTATAATCCATCTCTTAGTTATTTGTTTTGATGGTCCAGTAGACCTAGCATCTACCACTGGCATTCCATTTGAGTTAGTTACTGCAAGACTGGTAAGAGTTCCTATATATTGGAAGAGTCTTTAACAAAAGCTTTAATATAGATGGAATATTAAAATATTAGCAAAAAATGAAAACATCTTTATTGAATTTAACACAATGTGTTCCCCAAATTTAAATGATTATAAGAAACACATTCAAAATCAAGATCATTTAAAATTAACAGTTGGTATGATTATTAATTATTTTAATAATAAAAGAAATGTACATTTAAACAAAAATATAATTTTTAACATTTATTCTGGAAAAGATTTTCAGCAAGACAAAAATATGTGTCTGTGGAAGCAAATGCAAGCTGACAAGGTGGCAGTTTAAGTTGGAACAAATTTTTGAAGATAAACAGGGTAATATTAAAATTCTGCCTTAAATTAATACTAGTTTATAGGAATAGCTTCTCAGGAAATAATCGTGGGCTTGTGTAAAAACTTACCTAAAATAATTTTTTATCCCAGTATTGTCAATTGACAAACATTGGGCCAAAGTCAAACATTTAACCAGATGAGATTTATCAAATATATCTTGATATAGCAACATGAGGATTCATAAATGGCAGATATGCACAAACATTCCTGTTATTGGTTAGGTGAATGCTAATATTTTGGGTGATTTGAATTCTCTTTCTTTTGCATATAGTGACTTTCAAAATTGTATTCATGTTTTATTTTTAATAAGATTATAACAATGATTCCCCAAAATCTTATTTTTGGTAGATCAAGACTTTCCTTTGCTCTCCATTATTTTATCTATTAAAGGAATATAATGCCAAAAATAAGCGATGCCACCAAATTGAGATTTCCATAAAATTCTGCCTTCCTACGTTTGGAAAAAAAAAAGTCATTTTCAAGTAAGTATTAGTGTATGTGTTTTTTCCTGGGTACTTTCTTCTATAGATGAGATAGTGACACACCTGTATATAATCAGAGCAGGCTTTGGATTGTGTGATCCTTAAATCATGCAAGAACTTCACAAACAAATTTAAAGACTTTTTTGATGTTGATTTGACAAAATCTGGGTCTAAATCTTCTGGTTGTTAATTATGTTAGAAGCTAGTACACTGTGAAACATGATTCACTTGTCTTAGAGGTCTACTTTCTAATAACAATAAATGTCTGCAGCAGGTACTTGACTGGAAGGTGGCAAAGTCATAAAAATGAGCTTCTCTTCCCTTATGATTTCTGATGACTTTTCTCCGCGTTCAGGCCTCTCTCATCCTCATGCTACAAATGTTATCTGTAATCAGCAGTGAAGGGATGGATGCACACCGCGGGCTATCACCTGAGTGATTGCAGCAGTTAGACCGGATAATAATACTTGGAAGTAGTCAGTGTAAAAGAAATGTCCTATAGTGTTTTTCTTCCAAAATACATATATAATATACAAAATCATTAATGCCTGGAGTTTTCTTCGCCTTCAGTCAAAATGTCCATTTCTAAGGTCATGTAAGGTGAGCTATTTAATTCAGCCAATCTTTCAACCTTCCATCTCTAGTAGACCATTTGGCGATGTAATTCTAAAGACTGTCATGTTCAGCAATTGGACTGGACAGAGCCTTATTAGAGAAGGGCTTTTCCCTGATTAATCACAATCAGTTCCCATGTTCTGAAGAGCACTAGAAATTTGTGGAACTAGTTTTCAGAGATACTCAAGACAGATGTTCTTATCAGAAGTGGTGCCTTTTATACCTACAAAATTAGAACCTGAAATTCATTGTATCATTTTTTCCATGAAATAAGCTCTTACACTATCAAAGTCTATAAAGCATATGGAGTATTTTTTCCTATTTGAATTCTGCATAAAATAATCTGCAACTTTAATATCAGAGTTTATATCTCTATACACTAATGAGTTATATATCATAAACAAAGCAGTCACTTGCTTGGTCAATAAAACAATAAATGTTACCATTAAATATTTAATGAAACTGAGTGTAACAAAATTATTTATGTTCTTTAAAATTTATTAATGTTTTTATTAAATTGTATAGATATTCGGTTTAGATATTTAAAATATTCACTTATATATGTTAACAATCACTTTTCTACACTTGATCTCCAATTTTTACCTACCTTTCCCAAGTTTAAACATTATTGTTAGTTTACTGGATATTCTTTGAGAGTTCATACACAATAAAATATCTGTACAAGTATTTTTCTTCTTTTTCTTAATAATACAGCATTTCAAACATCTTTCTGTACCTTATGCTTCTTTGTTCATTGGACACTATATCTTGGATATTTTCACACACATATAGAGGACTTTTTATGGCTACATGATATTCTCTTCTTTTTTTTCTTTTTTTTTTATTGATTGTTCAAAACATTACAGAGCTCATGATATATCATCTTTCATACAATAGACTCAATTGGGTTTTGAACTCCCATTTTTACCCCAAATACACATACTCACATACTCACATTATTACATAATGGCATATTAGTGACTGTTGTATTCTGCTACCTTTCCTATCCCCTACTATCCCCCCTCCCCTCCCCTCCCCTCCCATCTTCCCTCTCTATCTCCTCTGCTGTTGTTCAATTCTCTCCCCTTTTTCCCCCCTCCCCCTTGCCCCTCATAACCTCTTATAATTTTGTGTATCATTGAAGGTCTCCTACCATTTCCATATGCTTTCCTTTCTCTCTCCCTTTCTCTCCCCCCATTCGTCTTTGTTTACTGTTAGTCTTTTCCTCGTGCTCTTCCTTCCTGTTCTGTTCTTATTTGCTCTCTTTATATCAAAGAAGACATTTAGCATTTGTTTTTTAGGGCTTGGCTAGCTTCACTTAGCATAATCTGCTCTAATGCCATCCATTTCCCTGCAAATTCTATGATTTTGTCATTTCTTAGTGCTGCATAATACTCCATTGTGTATACATGCCACATTTTTTTTATCCATTCATCTATTGAAGGGCATCTAGGTTGGTTCCACAGTCTAGCTATTGTGAATTGTGTCGCTATAATCATTGATGTGGCCGTATCCCTATAGTGCGCTCTTTTAAGGTCCTCAGGGAATAGTCTGAGAAGGGTAATAGCAGGGTCAAATGGTGGTTCCATTCCCAGCTTTCCCAGGAATCTCCAAACTGCTTTCAAAATTGGCCGCACCAATTTGCAGTCCCACAAGCAGTATACAAGTGTACCCTTTTCCCAACATCCCCGCCAACACTTATTGTTGTTTGACTTCATAATGGCTGCTAATCTTACTGGAGTGAGATGGTATCTTAGGGTGGTTTTGATTTGCATTTCTCTGATTGCTAGAGATGGTGAGCATTTTTTCATGTACTTGTTGATTGATTGTATGTCCTCCTCTGAGAAGTGTCAGTTCAGGTCCTTGGCCCATTTGTTGATTGGGTTATTTGCTATCTTATTGTTTAATTTTTTGAGTTCTTTGTCCATTCTGGATATTAGGGCTCTATCTGAGGTGTGAGGGGTAAAAATTGGTTCCCAGGATGTAGGCTCTCTATTTACCTCTTTTATTGTTTCCCTTGCTGAGAAAAAACTTTTTAGTTTAAGTAAGTCCCATTTGTTTATTCTTGTTATAAACTCTTGGGCTATGGGCGTCCTATTAAGGAATTAGGAGCACGACCTCACTATATGTAGATCGGAGCCAACTTTTTCTTCTATCAGACGCAGCGTCTCTGATTTGATATCTAGCTCCTTGATCCATTTTGAGTTAACTTTTGTGGATGGCAAGAGAAAGGGATTCAATTTCATTTTGTTGCATATGGATTTCCAATTTTCCCAGCACCATTTGTTGAAGATGCTATCCTTCCTCCATTGCATGTTTTTAGCCCCTTTATCAAATATAAGATAGTTGTAACTTTGTGGATTAGTCTCTGTGTCTTATATTCTGTACCATTGGTCCACCTACCTGTTTTGGTACCAGTACCATGCTGTTTTTGTTACTATTGCTTTGTAGTACAGTTTGAACTCTGGTATCGCTATACCTCCAGATTCACATTTCCTTCTAAGAATTGCTTTTGCTATTCTGGGTCTTTTGTTTTTCCACATGAATTTCATGATTGCTTTATCTATTTCTACAAGAAATACCATTGGGATTTTTATTGGCATCGCATTTTTATTGGCATCTCTGTAGAGAACTTTGGGTAATATCGCCATTTTTATGATGTTAGTTCTGCCTATCCATGAACACGGTACATTTTTCCATCTTCTGAGATCTTCTTCTATCTCTCTCTTTAGGGTTCTGTAGTTTTCATTGTATAAATCTTTCACATCTTTTGTTAGGTTGATTCCCAAGTATCTTATTTTCTTTGAGGATGTTGTGAATGGAGTGGTTTTCCTTATTTCCATTTCAGAGGTTTTGTTGCTGATATACAGGAATGCCTTTGATTCATGCGTGTTGATTTTATAACCTGCCACTTTGCTGAATTCATTTATTAACTCTAGCAGCTTCTTTGTAGACCCTTTTGGGTCTGTTAAGTATATTATCATGTCATCCGCAAATAGCTCTAATTTAATTTCTTCTTTTCCTATTTTTATGCCTTTAATTTCTTTTGTCTGTCTAATTGCTCTGGCTAGTACTTCGAGAACTAAATTGAATAGAAGTGGTGATAGAGGGCATCCCTGTCTTGTTCCAGATTTTAGAGGGAATGCCTTCAGTTTTTCTCCATTTAGGATGATGCTAGCCAGAGGTTTAGCATATATAACTTTTACAATATTGAGGTAAGTTCCTGTTATCCCTAGTTTTTCTAGTGTTTTGAACATAAAGGGATGCTGTACTTTGTCAAATGCTTTTTCTGCATCTATCGAGATGATCATATGGTTCTTGTCTTTAAGTGTATTGAGGTGGTGAATAGCATTTATTGATTTCCTTATATTGAACCATCCTTGCATCCCAGGGGTGAATCCTACTTGATCATGGTGCACAAGTTTTTTGATATGTTTTTGTATTCGATTCACCAGAATTTTATTGAGAATTTTTGCATCCAAGTTCATTAGGGATATTGGTCTGTAGTTTTCTTTCTTTGAAATGTCTTTGGTTTTGGGATCAGAGTGATGTTGGCCTCATAGAATGAATTTGGAAGAGCTCCTTCTTTTTCTATTTCTTGAAATAGCTTGAAAAGTATTGGTATTAATTCTTCTTTGAAGGTTTTGTAGAACTCCACTGTATACCCATCCGGTCCAGGGCTTTTCTTGGTTGGTAGTATTTTGATAGCTTCTTCTATTTCTTCCTTTGTTATTGGTCTGTTTAAATTGTGTGTGTCTTCCTTTCTCAATCTGGGCAGATCATATGCCTAAAGAAATTTATCGATATCTTCACTATCTTCTATTTTATTGGAATATAGGGTTTCAAAATACTTTCTAATTATCTTCTGTATTTCTGTAGTATCTGTTGTGATATTGCCTTTTTCATCCCGTATGTTGGTAATTTGAGTTCTCTCTCTTCTTCTCTTCATTAGCATGGCTATCTTATTTATTTTTTCAAAGAACCAACTTTTAGTTTTATCAATTTTTTCAATGGTTTTTTTTGTTTCAATTTCATTGATTTCTGCTCTAATTTTAATTATTTCTTGTCTTCTACTACATTTGCTGTTGTTTTGCTCTTCCTTTTCTAGGTTTTTGAGGTGTAGTGTGAGTTCATTTATTTGTTGGTTATTTCTTTTTTTGAGGAAAGAACTCCAAGAAATGAATTTTCCTCTTAAAACTGTTTTCATTGTGTCCCATAGATTCCGGTATGTTGTGTCTGTATTATCATTTGTCTCTAAGAACTTTTTCATCTCCTCCTTTATGTCTTCTGTAACCCATTGATCATTCAGTAACATATTGTTCATTTTCCATGTGTTGTAGGATTTTCCCTTCCTTCTTTTATCATTGATTTCCAATTTCATTCCATTGTGATCAGATATGGTGCATGGTATTATCTCCACGCCTTTATATTTACTAAGCGTTGCCTTATGTCATAATATATGGTCTATCTTTGAGTAGGATCCATGTGCTGCTGAGAAGAACGTGTATCCACTTGATGATGGTTGATATATTCTATATATGTCGGTTAACTCTAGGTTATTGATTGTGCTGTTGAGTTCTATAGTTTCTTTATTCAGTTTTTGTCTAGAGGATCTGTCTAATGGCGAGAGCGGTGTGTTGAAGTCACCCATAATTATTGTGTTGTGGTCTATTTGACTCTTGAACTTGAGGAGAGTTTGTTTTATGAATGTTGCAGCTCCATTGTTTGGTGCATACAAATTGATAATTGTTATGTCATGTTGGTGGATGGTTCCTTTTAACAGGATATAGTGTCCTTCTTTATCCTTCTTGATTAACTTAGGTTTAAAGTTGATTTTATTCGATATGAGTATGGCCACTCCTGCTTGCTTCCGAGGGCCATGTGAGTGGTATGATTTTTTCCCAACCTTTTACCTTCAGCCTGTGTATGTCTTTTCCTATCATATGAATCTCTTGAAGGCAGCATATTGTTGGATTTGTTTTTTTGATCCAGGTTACTAGCCTATGTCTCTTGATTGGTGAGTTTAGGCCATTAACATTTAAGGTTACAATTGAGATATGATTTGTACTTCCAGTCATGCTTCTTTATTTATTATTTTAGTTTGGCTGGTTTTACTTTTTGGTTATTTTCCTCCCCCTTTATTGAGACACCTCCTGCTGTTAGTTTTGGGCACTATTTTTCAATTCCACTTCTTGTAGTATTTTGCTCAAAATGCTTTGCAGTGCTGGTTTTCTTGCTGCAAATTCTTTTAGCTTTGTTTATCGTGAAAGATTTTAATTTCATTGTCAAATCTGAAGCTTAATTTTGCTGGATACAGTATTCTTGGTTGGAATCCATTATTTTTCAGCATTTGAAATACATTGTTCCCGGATCTTCTCGCTTTCAAAGTCTATGATGAGAAATCAGTCGTTAACCTAATTGGTTTACCCCTGAATGTAATCTGCCTCTTTTCTCTCGTAGCTTTTAATATTCTCTCCTTGTTCTGTACATTGGCTATCTTCATAATTATATGTCTTGGAGTTGGTCTATTATGGTTTTGAATGTTTGGGGTCCTGTAGGCTTCCAGGATTTGGCAATCCATTTCATCTTTCATCTCTTGGAAGTTTTCTAGAATTATTTCATTTAATATGCTGTCCATTCCTTTGGTTTGAGTCTCTGTGCCTTCTTCTATCCCGATGACCCTCAAATTTGGTTTTTTTATGACATCCCATATCTCTTGAATAGATTGCTCATGGGATTTAAGCATCTTTTCTGTGTTGACTATATTCTTTTCAAGTTGATAAACCTTGTCTTCATTATCTGATGTTCTGACTTCTACTTGATCAAGTCTGTTTGTAATGTTCTCATTTGAGTTTTTAATTTGGTTTATATTTCCTGCAATTCTAGGCTTATTGTTTGATTTTTTTTAAGATCTCTATCTCCTGGTAGAGCTCGTTCTTTGCCATTTGAATTTGTTTGTTTAATTCATTTTCAAAATATACTTTTATTGCTTGGACTTGCTGTCTCATGTCTACCCTAATATTCCTTTCCATTCAAGTTAGGTATGCCTTGAGTTCTTTCCCTATCCCTGCTTCTGAGGTTTCTATGTCCTCCTGTAGAATTAAGTTGTCCTGCATTGTTTGTACTCCTTTTTTCCCTTGTTTTCACATGTTGTCCACATTACTTTCTAGTTCTATTTGATTGCCGTGTTTCTGCTATCTTCTATAGATTTGTTTTGGTTCTGTATTACTCTGTTCTTTCTCCTTTGTGTTGTTAAACTGTGCCTGCTAACGTTGATTCTGCTGGGAAGGAATTCCGATGGCCGAGCTCCAGTGACGTCACTACTCTGCTATGACGGGCCCCAGGCTCCTTGCTGGGGTGTCCTAATGGGGCTGTGTGACTGGATTGTCTCTGTTTGGTTTCAGCTCCCCGTCAAGGCAGGCAGGCAGTCTCCAGCCGCCCAGTATCTCAGGCAGCGGGCGGGTGACCGGTCGCGGCGGGGGAGTTGACTCTGGCCGCCCAGTCTCGCGGGCAGCGGGCCGGCTGTCACCGGTGGGCGGACGATCTGTAGGCACCCAGTCCAGCGGTCGGTAGTCGGCGGGCAGGCATTCTCCTACCGCCCAGTTTCGCGGGCAGTGGGTGAACTGTCGCCGGCGGGCCTGCAGTTTACAGTCGCCCAGTCGCGAGGGCCTGGCCTCTAGTCCCCTGGTTTCTAATGCTAGTCTTTGTTTCTCCTGCTAGACCAGATTTCCCCTGAGTGATGGCTCTCGGCAGTTCAAACTGTACTCTGGACCTGCCGTTTGTTGGGTGTGGAGGGTGTCTATTGGGGACCCTGGCACTCTGTTGTTTTGTTTCCGTTGTGGGGGATAGAACTGTACTGCTTCCTTCCCCCTCTGAAATCCCGCACTCAGCCCGGGGGTCAGTGTGGGCTCATCCGGCAGGATTCCACAGAATTGCAGCCACTTTTCTCCATGCTTGCTAATTAATCGCTTCTCTGTGGCGCCCTGCCTTCTGTAGCTGCGGGGAAGGCCGGGCGAATCAGTCAGCCCGGATCCCCGGGGTCGCACAATTGGCTATTGGGATCCCTGGCACTCTATCGTTTTGATTTTTTCTGCTTGCCCCTCCCCCAGTGCTGGCTAGACAGGTTTCGTTTTGGCTGTTGATGGGAGGGGGAGTTGAAGGTCAGGTGTCTCTAGTTTTCCCCTAGTCTTTATGCGGGCTCACTCTGATACTCCCTCCCCCGGAAAGCCTAGGAGAGGTTTTATGCGGATTCCCTGATGTATGGGGGATGGGCTGAGTGACACAGACCTGTTTTATTGTTGCAGTCTGTCGGAGAGTGGCGGTGGATACTTTAGCTCTCCAAGATGGTGGCTGCTGATTGCCTTGGTGGAGTTTCCGTTTCTCTTCTTTTTTTTTAAGTAGTCAGAGTCTAGTAGGTTATGGCTTAGTGTCAGAGATTCAATATTTCGAATGGCAAAATGGAAAATGAGTCTATATATATGCGAACATGTGCCACAAAAAAATCTTCCACTGTCATCCACCACAATGCCTTGATATTACTATCACCCCAAATAAGACACAATGAGAGGAGAAGAGGAAAAAAATCTGTGAATACGTATCTGGAATGGGAAATTCTGAGGAGCTCACAAACTTGGGTGTGGCAGAAGAGATCCCAAAAGTAGGGGACAAGGGTAAACATTCCACAAACATGGAGCTATGCTGGCCTAATGACTTGTTGACTATCTATCTGCCTCTGACATTTTTTTTATTGGTTGTTCAAAACATTACAAAGCTCTTGACATATCATATTTCATGCATTAGATTCAAGTGAGTTATAAACTCCCATTTTTACCCCAAATATAGATTGCAGAATCACATCGGTTACACATCCACATTTTTACATAATGCCATATTAGTAACTGTTGTATTCTGCTACCTTTCCTATCCTCTACTAGATCTTCTCTTCTTGAAAGACAATATAATATAATTTTATATGTTTAACATTTTTATATACTCTGTGTGTAGATATGATTGTACCTGTTGTGGTTTTAAAAATTATTATAATTTTTTACTTCAATGAACACTGCTAACATAAGTGAAATTTCACTTATAAGTATATCTGTAGGAATAATTATCCAGAAATTAAATTTCTGGATTAAATTGTACATGTAGTTGACATTTTGATGGGTTTTGCAACATTGCTTGACAGTTCCCATATACACTCTCATTGAGAGTATATGGGAGATCTTGCTATATTGCTATATAGGTATATTAGGCATGTATCTAAATCTTTTGGTTGAACATTATTCTTCAAAACTAAGTTTGTCTTGCTAGAAATCTTGTGCTTCTCTGAGACTTGATGACTTGAATCCTGCATGAGAAGCAATTGACAAGAGGACTTGTAAGGTCTTAATATTCCATGCTTGGAATCTAGTGCTGGTCTTCTTTTCTTCTTCCTTAATATATGAAGGGATATGGATACCATCAGTAATGGTGGTCTAATACAGCAATTTTTCTTAAGGATAGGAAGACAAAAAACAGGATGTTTCCATAGGGCTTATATCAGGGATTTGGTGAAAGGAGGTAGCAAAAATTGCATATTAGACTTCGTTCCACCAAAAATACACATACCCTTTCTTACCTTGTGAACAAGTGTGACCTTCTCAGTATGACTATGACTGTCTAAGAAACTAATTTTATTAAAGATTAGTCATTTATCCACATTAACCTCAAAGACAGACCCATGACAGAAATGTGTTAATGAAGTACCAACACTGTGGACATCAATCAGTGTGGAAAAAAAAATGAGTTTTATGAAAAATGAAATTTATTTTTTTAACAGAACCATCTTCACTGATTGCCTACCACATGGAAGTTATTTTATAAAAATATTAAAGAAACAGCTTTCTGATAATGTTATAGTATAGTAGAAAACAGCGGCCTTTTAAATGATATTGATCCAGGTTCACTAGATCTCACTCAGCCATGTGCTAGGTGTCCCTGAAAAAAGATACTTAAACTCTGGGTTTCAGTTGCTAATCTCTAAGATGAAGGTATAAATAATAGCATATTTTTAATTATGCTTGAAATAAAATTTCACTATTTAGTTTTCTGGGGCCATGAATTGATTAATCTCAGCAAGTACTTTAAACCAGAAACTTCCACATCAGGCCAATTTCCCAAGGTCCCTGAGTATTCACTACAACAGAGTTGTCACTTATCTGTCAGATCTATTAAAATGCAGTGTAGGAAGGCCTCACCTATCCTTCTGGTGCACCAAAGGGCTGCATTCTCAATTACATTAATACAATCATTTAAAAAAAGTGAACAATATCAACATTTGGTTTTTTGTTAGAAAACAATGATTGGATTTAATATTCTTCAAGAAGGCTGTATGGCAAAGGCATTACTTTTTTGGTGACATGTCTGTATCTAGCCTAGTTCATTCACCAAAGGTTTCCTCTATGTATAACCTTCTAAGGTTTTCTTAACTGTTTTTACACACTGTAAATAAGTCTCTGATACTCTCAAACCCAAGAGGATACTGACTCAGATTTATTTTGAGAAAGAATCTTGATTTTCCTAGAAGTACTGAGATGGCTTTACAAGTCCTAAGCTTATCTCATAAGTAAATACCATGCATTTTTAGCCTTATTCCCAATCTCCCATGGCTAAAGAAATTAAATATCAACATTATATTTAACTAATGTTAAGACTTCAATACATATCAGCACATGCTAGCAAATTTGTTTAACTGACATAGTTCTTATCCATATATTTAAATCACATTTAAGAGTATAAATCTAAAATTTATCATTGGCTGTTTTATTTTCCCTAAACTTAATATGTTTGGCGTAATTTAGAATTTGTATGTGTATCCTATATTTTTCTCTATATAATTATATATAAGATGTTCAATGATGTTATATAGAAACTGACAGGACTTTTTTCTAGACTCCGTCATCCTGCTGGCTTTGCTTCCCTCTGGTCCCAGGATCCCGGGTTACTCTGCTGTGCCGTGCTGAAGTTTACAAGGGAGCAGGTCTGGCTGCTGAACACCAGGAAATGGATCACTAGGCAATGCTGAGCTGATGTGGATCTGGGGCGAACAGTCTGGGCCTCTCAGAACACACACTGAGCCCGGATCGGCTGAATTCAAGCTCCCATTCGCCTGCTTCCCGCAGACAAACAGCTGTGACTCAGCACGAATCCATCAGGCTGAAAAAACTGGTCAGCCCTTCTCATCCTACGGAGGTAAATGCCTACCGAGCCTTCATAGGTAGTGGCCACAGGTTTGAAACGGGGCTTGGGAGAGACAGTAAGGACCCACCCGTTGCATTGGTCACCCGGCAAAGGGAAATGAACTGTCGCCATTTGCAAGAGACACCACCATGGCAGAGAACTCACATCATCAGACTGCGGCGGAGGAGATAACTTCATTGAAACATGCGGCTACAGGTGTGTAATTCCCTTGCCTTCCCTCTCCACACATCGGGGAAACCTTAAGGGCCCCTCCCAGCTCTCCCGTTAGGGCCCCTCCCAACTCTCCCGTGATCGCGATAGCCAGCCCGAGGGAATCAGAGGTGGAGCAGGACCTGCGGCGCGGAACTACCGCTCCCACCAGGGCTGACAGCTGAGACCTCTTGCACCAGCTACCGGGGGCGTGACTACTGGAGGGCAAGTAAAATTCGCTGAGGATTCTCAGCCCCAAGCTCTACAAACTTAGGGTCTGAGGGAATGGCAAACTGGAAGAGTGTGCCCAGTCGTTCATGAAAACAGGTCTCCCGGGAGCACCAGACCTGGCGTGTAGCCAGTATTGAGGTGAGTGGCACCCATGAGAGGGGCCTGGCTAGAGGAAAAGTGGGAATTGACTAGACACAAGAGGAGGCCCTAGGCACTCAGGATTGGAGACTCGCCCAGTCTGGGAGGAGCTGCTGCACAGTGATTGGTTCCCGCGTATTGACAGGAGAAACTTGGCCTGGTGGGCACAGCGCCACCTACTGGAAGAGAAGTAAATCAAACTCTAAGACTGCATTTATTAGTTTTTTTTTCTTTTTTCTTTTCTTTTTTTGATTAGGGTTTTTCTTTCATTTTCATTTTTTCTTTCTTGTTTTTTAAATTTTTTTTTACAATTTTTTAAAAAATTTTTTTTCTTCTAATTTTAATTTTAATTTTTTTTTCATTATTTTGTTTTTTTTTAAATTTTTTTTTCTTTTTTTTATTTCCTATTTTTTTCTTCTTTTGTCTTTTCATTTCTCTTATCCCCCCTTCCTTGAATTCTACCTGCTTACTCTCATTCTCTTTAGTGACTTCTTCCTTTCCCTTCTAATACCTTTCCTCCCAAGCATCAAACAAATTTATAGGAGTAAACAGTAACTCAGCAGTCAAACAGAACAAGAAGTAACATGAGCAGCTTTAAAAAGCAAGGAAGAAAAGGAGTACAAACAATGCAGGACAGCCTAAATATTCAGGAGGACCTAGAGTCATCAGAAAAATGGTCATATAAAGAACTCAAGGAACACCTTAGACAGATGGAATGGAACCTTAAAGAGGATACAAGACAGCAAATTCAAGCAGTGAAAGAACACATTGAGAATGAATTATATAAACAGATAAAAGAAGAAGTTAAGAATCTTTATCAGGAGATAGAGATTATAAAAAATAATCAAACAATAATTCTAGAAATGAAGGAAACGATAAACCAAATTAAAAACTCAATTGAGAGTATCACTAACAGAGTGGAGCAAGTAGAAGCCAGAACGTCAGATAATGAAGACAAAATATATCATCTTGAAAAGAGTCTAGCCAACTCAGAAAGGCTGGTAAAAAATCACGAGAAAAACATCCAAGAGTTATGGGATAACATAAAAAAACCAAACTTACGAGTCATCGGGATAGAAGAAGGTACAGAGATTCAAACCAAGGGAATGAGTAACTTGCTGAATGAAATAATTACAGAAAACTTTCCAGAAATAAAAAAGGAAACAGATATACAAATTGAAGATGCATACAGGACACCGAGCACACAAATTCACAGTAGACCAACGCCAAGACACATTGTTATGAAGATATCCAATATACAGAACAAAGAGAAAATATTAAAAGCTACAAGAGAAAGGAGACAGATTACATTTAGGGGTAAACCAATACGGTTAACCACGGATTTTTCATCACAGACACTGAAAGCAAGAAGGTCATGGAACAATGTATTTCAAACACTGAAAGACAATGGATGCCAACCAAGAATTCTGTATCCAGCAAAATTAAGCTTCAGGTATGACAACGAAATAAAAATCTTTCATGATAAACAAAAGTCAAAAGAATTTGCAGCCAGAAAACCAGCATTGCAAAGCATTTTGAGCAAAACACTACACGAGGAAGAAATGAAAAACAATAACCAAAACCATCAGTGGGAAGTGTCTCAGTAAAGGCAGAGGGTGAGGGGAAAGATAATCATGGAGAAACAAACTAAATTTTTTTAAAAAAAGGATAAATAATCAAACATGGCTGGAAGTACAAACCATATATCAATAGTAACTCTGAATGTTAATGGCTTAAACTCTCCAATAAAGCGACATAGGCTGGTATCATGGATTAAAAAAACAAATCCAACAATATGCTGCCTCCAGGAGACACATCTGATTGGAAAAGACATACATAGGCTGAAGGTGAAAGGATGGGAAAAAATATACCACGCACACGGTCCTCGTAAGCAAGCAGGGGTGGCCATCCTCATATCGAATAAAATCGACTTCAAGACTAAGTTAATCAAAAGGGATAAAGAAGGTCATTATATACTGTTAAAAGGAACCATTCACCAACAAGACATAACAATTATCAATATTTATGCACCAAATAATGGTGCTGCGACATTCATAAAACAAATTCTCCTCAAGTTCAAGAATCAAATAGACCACAACACAATAATTATGGGTGACTTCAACACACCTCTCTCACCATGGGACAGATCCTCCAAACAAAAGTTGAATAAAGAAACTATAGAACTCAATATCACAATCAATAACCTAGACTTAACTGACATATATAGAATATATCAATCATCATCAAATGGATATACTTTTTTCTCAGCAGCACATGGATCCTTCTCAAAAATAGACCATATATTATGCCATAGGGCAACCCTCAGTAACTATAAAGGGGTGGAGATAATACCATGCATTTTATCTGATCATAATGGAATGAAACTGGAAATCAATGATAAAAGAAGGAAGGAAAAATCCTACATCACATGGACAATGAACAATTCGTTACTAAATGATCAATGGGTTACAGAAGACATAAAGGAGGAAATCAAATAATTCTTAGAGATAAATGGAAATACAGACACAACATATCGGAATCTATGGGACACAATTAAAGCAGTTTTAAGAGGAAAATTCATCGCCTGGTGGTCATTCCTCAAAAAAAGAAAAAAACAACAAATAAATGAGCTCACACTTCATCTCAAAGCCCTAGAAAAGGAAGAGCAAAACAACAGCAAATGTAGCAGAAGGCAAGAAATAATTAAAATCAGAGCGGAAATCAATGAAATTGAAACAAAAGAAACTATTGAAAAATTTAACAAAACTAAAAGTTGGTTCTTCAAAAAAATAAATAAGATCGACAGACCTTTAGCCATGCTAATGAAGAGAAGAAGAGAGAGACCTCAAATTACTAAAATATGGGATGAAAAAGGCAATATCACAACAGATGCTACAGAAACACAGAAGACAATTAGAAATTATTTTGAAAACCTATATTCCAATAAAATAGAAGATAGCGAAGACATCGATAAATTTCTTAAGTCATATGATTTGCCCAGACTGAGTCAGGAGTATACACACAATTTGAACAGACCAATATCAATGGATGAAATTGAAGAAGCCATCAAAAGACTACCAACCAAGAAAAGCCCAGGACCGGATGGGAATACAGCGGAGTTTTACAAAACCTTTAAAGAAGAATTAATACCAGTACTTTTCAAGTTATTTCAGGAAATAGAAAAAGAGGGAGCTCTTCCAAATTCATTCTATGAGGCCAACATCACCCTGATTCCGAAACCAGACAAAGACGCCTCAAAGAAAGAAAACTACAGACCAATATCTCTAATGAACCTAGATGCAAAAATCCTCAATAAAATTCTGGCGAATCGAATACAAAAACACATCAAAAAAATTGTGCACCATGATCAAGTAGGATTCATCCCTGGGATGCAAGGATGGTTCAATATACGGAAATCAATAAATGTTATTCACCACATCAATAGACTTAAAGATAAGAACCATATGATCATCTCGATAGACGCAGAGAAAGCATTCGACAAAGTACAGCGTCCCTTTATGTTCAAAACATTAGAAAAACTAGGGATAACAGGAACTTACCTTGACATTGTAAAAGCTATCTATGCTAAGCCTCAGGCTAGCGTCATTCTGAATGGACAAAAGTTAAAGGCATTCCCTCTAAAATCTGAAACAAGACAGGGATGCCCTCTATCACCACTTCTATTCAATATAGTTCTCGAAACACTGGCCAGTAGAATTAGACAGACGAAAGAAATTAAAAGCATAAAAATTGGAAAAGAAGAACTTAAATTATCACTATTTGCAGATGACATGATTCTATACCTAGAAGACCCAAAAGGGTCTACAAAGAAACTACTAGAACTAATAAATGAATTCAGCAAAGTGGCAGGATATAAAATCAACACACATAAATCAAAGGCATTTCTGTATATCAGCGACAAAACTTCTGAAACGGAAATGAGGAAAAACACTCCATTCACAATATCCTCAAAAAAATATAAAATACTTGGGAATCAACCTAACAAAAGAGGTGAAAGATTTATACAATGAAAACTACAGAACCCTAAAGAGAGAAGTAGAAGAAGATCTTAGAAGATGGAAAAATATGCCCTGTTCATGGATAGGCAGAACTAACATTATCAAAATGGTGATATTACCAAAAGTTCTCTATAGGTTTAATGCAATGCCAATCAAAAACCAATGGCATTTCTTGTAGAAATAGATAAAGCAATCATGAAATTCATATGGAAAAATAAAAGACCCAGAATAGGAAAAGCAATTCTAAACAGGAAGTGTGAATCAGGCGGTATAGCGATACCAGATTTCAAACTATATTACAGAGCAATAGTGACAAAAACAGCATGGTACTGGTACCGAAACAGTTGGGTGGTCCAATGGTATAGAATATTGGACACAGAGACTAATCCACAAAGTTACAACTATCTTATATTTGATAAAGGGGCTAAAAGCATGCAATGGACGAAGGATAGCATCCTCAACAAATGGTGTTGGGAAAACTGGAAATCCATATGCAACAAAATGAAACTGAATCCCTTTCTCTCGCCATGCACAAAAGTTAACTCAAAATGGATCAAGGAGCTTGATATCAAATCAGAGACTCTGCGTCTGATAGAAGAAAAAGTTGGCTCTGATCTACATATTGTGGGTTCAGGCTCCAAATTCCTTAATAGGACACCCATAGCACAAGAGTTAATAACAAGAATCAACAAATGGGACTTACTTAAACTAAAAAGTTTTTTTCTCAGCAAGAGAAACAATAAGAGAGGTAAATAGGGAGCCTACATCCTGGGAACAAATTTTTAGTCCTCACACTTCAGATAGAGCCCTAATATCCAGAGTATACAAAGAACTCAAAAAATTAGACAACAAGATAACAAATAACCCAATCAACAAATGGGCCAAGGACCTGAACAGACACTTCTCAGAGGAGGATATACAATCAATCAACAAGTACATGAAAAAATGCTCACCATCTCTAGCAGTCAGAGAAATGCAAATCAAAACCACTCTAAGATACCATCTCACTCCAGTAAGATTGGCAGCCACTATGAAGTCAAACAACAACAAGTGCTGGCGAGGATGTGGAGAAAAGGGTACACTTGTACATTGCTGGGGGGACTGCAAATTGGTGTGGCCAATTTGGAAAGCAGTTTGGAGATTCCTGGGAAAGCTGGGAATGGAACCACCATTTGACCCTGCTATTGCCCTTCTCGGACTATTCCCTGAAGACCTTAAAAGAGCATGCTACAGGGATACTGCCACATCGATGTTCATAGCAGCACAATTCACAATAGCTAGACTGTGGAACCAACTCAGATGCCCTTCAATGGATGAATGGATAAAAAAAATGTGGCATCTATACACAATGGAGTACTATGCAGCAATAAAAAGTGACAAAATCATAGAATTTGCAGGGAAATGGATGGCACTAGAGCAGATTATGCTTAGTGAAGCTAGCCAATCCCTAAAAAACAAATACCAAATGTCTTCTTTGATATAATGAGAGCAACTATGAACAGAGCAGGGATGAACAGATTAACATTAAACAGAGACATGAGATAGGAGGGAAAGGGAGAGAAAAGGGAAATTGCATGGAAATGAAGGGAGACCCTCATTGCTATACAAAATTACATATAAGAGGTTGTGAGGGGAATGGGAAAATAAATAAGGAGAGAAATGAATTACAGTAGATGGCGTAGAGAGAGAAGATGGGAGGGGAGGGGAGGGGGGATAGTAGGGGATAGGAAGGGTAGCAGAATACAACAATTACTAATAGGGCATTATGTAAAATTGTGGATGTGTAACCGACGTGATTCTGCAATCTGCATTTGGGGTAAAAATTGGGGGTTCATAACCCACTTCAATCTAATGTATGAAATATGATATGTCAAGAGCTTTGTAATGTTGTGAACAACCAATAAAAAAAATAAAAAAAAAATAAAAGTATACATAGGGAAAAAAAAAGAAACTGACAGGAACACGTACAGAAAACAATATAAAAAAGTGGTTCAGAAAATATAAAATACCTAAAATGACACCTAGGACCTATGATAAACTAGTGTGCACCTGAGAATCTCACAAAGCAAAATACAGCAGAAATAGAATTGCTTTCATGTTTATAACAATTTTTATTTCAAGAGTCATTCTGCTTTTAACTAAGAAGACAAATATATTAACTAGGATGCTGGCACTAAATGATCTCAGATACTTTAAAAGAACATATGCAAAAGTTCCTTTGACTCAGTGTTTTGAATGTCTCTCCTCTGTGCACAGAAAGGCAGAATGTTGATGAAAAAAAAAATTAAAATGACAATTTTATGGATACATAACTAACAACAATATCTAAGTCTGTCCATGGTTCATATTCCCTTTTGAGAAGTTCAGTGTCTTGGTGACCATCTCTAATTTTGATCAACTATGTATAGCACTAGTGGCTCAATCAATTAAAAAAAAGTTTCTGCTGCTATGTTCCTGGTCTCCTGGCTGTCTGCCCAAAGAAATCTCCTCCTCCTCCTCCTCCTCCTCCTCCTCCTCCTCCTCCTCCTCCTCCTCCTCCTCCTCCTCCTCCTCCTCCTCCTCCTCCTCCTTCTCCTCCTCCTCCTCCTCTTCTTCTCCTCCTCCTCCTTCTTTTTTGGATTCCTTCTTGGTGTGCAGTTAATGCAATTAACTTTAAATAGAAAAAGTGATATAGAGATCAAAGGAAAATGTTTAAGTATAAATTACCTGCACGTCTCTTGAGAAAGGATTATTTCCCTTTAGATTAAGTGTGAAAGTGTTTCCTTCTGTTATACCCATTTTGAATGCCTCCAGTGTAATTTTCAGAAGAAATTCAGTCAGAAAACTGTCTGTCTTCTTGTTACTGATTTTATCCAGGCATTTGTCACCAAGATGCATGAGATAATTTCTGAAGTGATATAGAATAACCACATTAAAGATTCAAGAATAGATTTACAGAATATCCTGTTTTCATACATTATTCTCATTTTTATGACATTCGTTGATGTAGTATGAATGATTTTGTAGACCAGGGAATACTCTTAGATTACATTTTAGTTTAAATTAATTAATGACAAATTGTGTTCCTCTTATTTTCATAAAAATGTGTTAATGATGTTGTTACTTTTCTTCCTGGTTTGGTGCCCACATTCCCAAACCATCTCTAGGATTGACACTAATTGGCAAGTCTTTTGGCAGTCACAGCAAGGAGACAAATGACCACTGGACATAGAAACTAAACAATATATTACCTGCAGGTTAAGGTTAAAGTGCAGTGAGTTGGGAATGTATGCTGCCATTACATTTGCTTCCACTAGGTGTCAAGGAGTGGAGACAGAATATCTAGGCTGTCAATTTAAAATTGATCATCGGTATTCTAAATATAAATTTATAAAATGATGATTTCTTTATGAAATGACCAGAATTAATAGGGTTAATAAGTAAATGATACAACTTCATCATTATTAACAAAATTCTATCAAGTTTGAAATTCTTTCTTGCCTACAATTAAGTGTTGTCATTATTAATTTATTCAAAATATGATAACAGCATGGTCCCCACTCTCCTAGATACAAATTTCCAAGTAAGTGGGACAGATTGGAACTGTCAGTGCTGTGGACAGTTTCAGGAAGATCCACATAAATGATTAGTCTCTGTCGAATTGGGCTTTATCCTAGAGAAGATTTTAAAACTGAACTATTGCAAATGCTATTTACAAGGCACACTAGAAAACATTGATTTTAAATTGAGAACACAGGGATGGCAAAATTATACAAGTAACGAGAGTCAGAGATTTTTGGTAGCTTAAATAAGGTGTCTGAGTTTCCCTTTCTATTTATAATTATCAATTTTTCTTTAAGAATTGTTCAAAATAGCATATTTTTGGAAGGTGTCCATGAAGCAGGAGCAGCAATGATAGAGATGGGCACTAAAGAATAAAGAAACCTCGTATATCTTTAAGGTAGTCTCCTGAGATTTCTATTTCACTTGACTTTCTCACTAGAGTAAGAGGATTCAATCCAGCAATCTCACTTTTGTAATATTTAATTAGAAAACAAAAAAGCCTAAATCAGTATATTGAAGAGGTACACGTTCACTCCTATGTTCTTTGCAGCCTCATTCATAGTAGCCAAGATATGAAGTCAGCCTAAAGGTCCATTAACAGATGCACTGACAGAGAGGTTATGGTATATATACTCAATGGGGCACTATTCAGCCTTTAAAAGCAAGAAAATATTGATATTTGTAACAACATGGATGAAACAGAGTACATTACAGGTGAAATAAGGCAGACACCAAAAGATAAATACAACATGGTCCCATTTACATGTGAAATCTAAAAAAAAAATTCAAACTCAGAAGCAGAGAATAGAATGGTGAGTGCCAGGGGACTGATGTGGGTGGCAAGGATGGTTGGCAAAGACACAAAATTTCATATAGGAAGAATAAGCTCAAGAGATCTATTGTACAACATGGTGACTACAGTTACCAATATACTGTGCTCTTGAAAACTGCTAAGAGAGTGAAGTGTTCTCACCACAAAAATGATGACTATTTGATGAATGCATGTGTTAATTAGCTAGATATAGTTACTCCAAAATGTATATATACTTAAAAATATTGGTTGTACTGGTAGATATACACAATTTTGCCAGTGTGGTATTTGGAAACAATGTGAATCTAGATATGCTTTTGAATTCTGCCCCAACCACTTAAAAACTAGGTGAACCTGGGGCAAGTAATTCATATTAGAGTTTTATTTTCCTAACCTCTATAATGGAGATAATGCCAATCTTTTGATTTTGTTATGATGAAAAATAGAATATCATATATAAAAATAATGCCTATTATATTGAAAATTTACAGCAGATTTTTTTGTTAAAAAAAAGTGGAAAACCATATCTGGCATTTTCCCCCTCACTATCTTATGGCTCAAATGAGTTTATTTAAGTGAGCTGACTTGAAAGTTGGTGATTTAAGTAGTCTGTGAGTGTATAAGCAAACATTTCAGCTCTCATAAGATATAGAGGACTATAATAACAACACCTTAGGAATGTGCAATTATTCTCCTCCATCTCATAGTTTTAGAAACAATAATCATAAATCTGAGTCTTATAAAGCACTTTTAGATTCATAATTTAATGTAATTTTTATTAAAATACTGTATTTCCACTCAAATACACCACAGAACTCAAGAACAATTAAAAATTGAGATTTTTCTTATTGACAGAACAGTAAGTGATTCTCTTTATTTCTACCTCTCTACTCCTCTCTCTCTCCCCCATCTCTCTTTATATATATACATATATATACACACACATACATAGATATGTATGTGTATATATATATATATATATATATATATATATATATATATATTTCTAAAATGACGGAATATATGTTAACCCAGGTAATTTAATGATGCTTGCAATTTATGAATTGATATAATACTCTGCAATTATCAATAGATTTCAACAGCTTTGTTCAAAAATTATAAATTTATCAGTTACTTATGATTAAAAAAAACAATATTAGATAAGTACCATCTAATCAAAAATTGCTGTTTCATAGTTCCAAGCATAAAAAAGGAAATGGAAGGGATTGAATATTTTTTTTCTACTAGTTAGTAATGTGAGATTTAATGGCAGTAGGTCTAACAGGTTTATAAAATAGGTTGGCCTTTAACTCATGCATATTTCAGATGTCAGCATTCAGGAACTGGTGAAGAGTATGGCAGCCACCTCAAGGAATTTGATTGACAAAGATATGTTTCCCAAATAAGCAATATTGATTTGATTATAAATAACTGACAGATTGTTTAATATCATTCAAGTCTTAGTAGCTTTAATTCTACAAGATGCAGATGCAGTATATTGATAACCTACCAAAAGTTATTAGAAATTATTAGAAAATCTTTTTGATTTTCAGTAATGAGACTCTAGCTTGACAAAATAAAGATAAAACATTTAAATTGTGTTCTTTGTGTAATTTTGTTTGTCAGTGCACTCAATTAGGGTGAAGAACGAAACTACAAAACTAATATTGTCTGTTTGTATCTGAGTTTGCAGCTTGGCTGATTTTGCATGCTATTTTTATTTACATAATTGCATTTATTACCATATAAAATTATATCACAGTATGATAAAAGAAGGAGAAGAAATACTAAATCTTTCAGGATGTTGGACATTTCATTGTTGGGGAAATTGGATGGAAACAAGATTGTTTCAAATTAAGAAACACACCTAGAGCTTTGTCAAACTGACCATGTTTAAGTAAGTAACCTATCAAGTCAATCATTGTCTTGCTTGAATAACATTCCCATAATATCAGTTGGAAATACCAGGGTACCTCCAAGTCTTTGACCTATTGTCTCATTTGTTGGTAGAGAAAGAGAAGGCCTGTTCAAATCTCTTTGCATGCAAACTCCAGATAAATCCAGAGAATAGGGAAAGAAGGTAGGGAGAATTGGATATCATAAAGATATTGGGAAGATCAGTGGAGTTGAAGGAGAGGATCCAAAATGAAGGAGGAGGAACAAGAAAGAGGAGGAAATATTGCATGAATTTAACACAATCATGTTTTATATATATACACACACATATATATATACCCACACACCACAGGGAATTTTGCCTTATGTTTAAGTAGAAAGAATCAATCAAAAATAAATAAATAAAATGAGTTAATGGAAGATTAATAGAGTGGAGGAAGGGGAATAAAGGGAGTGAGGAGGAGAAGGGAAAGGATAAGAATGGGGACTGAAGTCTTATTCCGTGCACCACGTATGATTTTGTCAAAATGAACCCAACTACTATGTGTAAATATAATGTTTAATAAAGATAATAAATAAAATAAGTGCATGTGTAATATTTATGAATTGAAACATAATTACAAGTTTGTACCTTCAAAATGTTATTGTCACAATATACTTGCTCTATGATGTAAACAATCTTAGAGTTTATGCATTTAGGAGCATGGCTCACTAGTAAATGTATTCTAAGTTATGTAATCAGATTTTTTTTTTAAAAAAGATGCCTCTCTGCAGTGATCCACACACCTTATTTACACATCACATACAAAATCTGTACCAGTATATTTAATAATGTGGGAGATGAATTACATGTGGAAAATTACAATGTTGGTGTCAAATATCTCTAAGGGAAGGATTCTTGGTCTATGTTGTGTTATTGTTTCTGCTTTTGAATCATTAATAAACTTGATTATGTGTAAAAGCTATCATTTGTGTTCATAGTGATTAGAAAATTTGGTCTTTTTCATTATTTACCAGTCAATATCCTCTTTCCTTTTTTCTAAAAATTCACAAAACTTATTTTTGTGAATTTTATTGATTCTGTTGTAATGTATTGGCTATTTCATATTATTTTCCTGGTGGTGAAAATGTAGTTGTTTTTTGTTGTTGTTGTTGTTGTTTTTTTCCCTCTGCCTACCCTGGTACCTCTTTAGCCTGAAGATAAACATATAGTACCTGCTCAAACATCACACAGGGAGTTAATTAAATTTTAAGACAGTAGATGAGGTCCCCTATGAAAAACTCTTCCAGAAATTAATTACATGGCATTCATTTGCATGGGCATATAGCAGCAGAAAAGTGAGGAGTTAGATAGTTCTAGCAAACCTCATTTTCTTACACTTGTGTGGAAGGAAAAGCTGATAATGCTGATCAACACAGATCTTCTTCATTATAAAAGTAAGACTAAGATCAGTAGTTAAACTGAATTGCTTGATTTCCTCTTCTAATAATTAGTTTTGGTCTGGGCAACAAAATAGAAGCATTGGTCAGAGTTTTCAAAAATGTAATCCAGGGAAACCAAAAAGCAGAACAAGCTGACAGAAAGAAGAA
The DNA here is from genome assembly GCF_964194105.1 of Spermophilus citellus. NCBI lineage: Eukaryota > Metazoa > Chordata > Mammalia > Rodentia > Sciuridae > Spermophilus > Spermophilus citellus. The sequence continues at coordinate 52,676,407 of NC_138182.1, read as the reverse complement.
AGCAAACAAACAAACAAACAATAACTAGGAGAACTCACCTGTTGCCATTAAATACAGGTATGAAAATTTCTGAATCTTTGAGCATTCTCTGAGGATATAATGGCACTATGTGGAGTTCAAATTCAAAATTATAATGCAGTTCAATAAAACAAAGTTCAATTCTGTATAATCAGTTTAAAGAGAAAGTTTTTTTTACAAAACTCAACTAAGGACTGTATTTTAGAAAAAGAACTATTAAAGCATATTTTATCAATTATTATACTCTATAGTAAAATGCTTAGTTACATAATTTTCTGCCCTACATTGTCAGCTTCTTTAAGCAATGTCTTTTCAGGCACTTCTCTTCTGAATAGTGAGAAACTTCTTGTTCCCAGTACTTACTCAAAATTTTAAAAAATAAGTGTATGAATGCAAAATAAATTATGCAGTTTAGTCCATTTTATAATAAAGCTTGGCAAATATATGAGTCATCATTCTAAAATTGTAGTATATTTAAATTAGAAACTGGAAAACATAAATTGATGATAGGTTTAGGTAAAAACTTAAGTTTAGTTTCCAAAACTTGGTCTAAATTAGTTGGTGTTAATTGTAAGAAGATGTATGCACAAGTATGACTGGGAAATTGCAATATATATTATCACCACAACATTTTCAGAACCTGTAATATGTTAATATATCTGGAGAATGGTGAATAAATGCAATATAAATTAATTCACAACCTTATTTATCTTAAGAAATCCTTAGAACTCTTATTCTAAGACATGGTTTAGGAGAACTCACTTTAGTGAAACTGACTTATGCAATAAAAAGAAATAAAAAAGATGATTCTTCTTGTGAACTCCATGCAAAATGGAGTTCTTTTTTTTTTTTTTTTTTTTTTTTTTTGCCATTTTCCAATAGTAGTTTTTAAAGGGTAGTAATTCTTTGAATAGAAAGGAATCAGTGCTGGAATCCAAGATTTTATTATGGCAATGGAAAACCTTTTACACTAGAAATTAAACTGCCATAGGCACAATTAATTTTTAAAAATCTCTCTCTCTCTCTCTCTCTCAATCTCTTTCTCTCTCTCTTCTCCTTCCTCTCCCCCCCCCTCGTTATTTTTGGTTCATGGAGGACCAACTGACTACCATGTAATTTATCTAATCCAAAAGTTTATGGAATTTTACATTTTAAAGATCAAAGCTTGTTGTTAATCCTGTCTTGGAGGTTATTGAATTACTACCAAAATATATTACATAAATTTTCACTCTCTCTATAAAATGGGAGTCTTTGATTTTGTTCAACTTCTGTTATTTATTCTCTTATCATATTATATGGAGTTTTCAGGATTTAGTGTCCAGGTTTCTTAATTTTAAAGAAAATGTCAGAAAAGAGTGAATCATATTTCACTGTTATTTAATTTGGATCTTTGAGATCTAGATTAATAAGTGACTTAAAAGAACAGGAACACTATTAGAATTAGAGATGAGAAAAAAACAATAATTTACTTATTTCATACATTTTGCTTATGTTATTAAGCTTGTCTTTGCTAAATGAAAATTCTTATGAGGTCTCGGAGCTTTCTGGGTCCTGTATTCCTATGTATACTGAGAGAAACCTGCTTTGTTTCAAACCTCCAAGTTATTTTTTCTCTCTTTTGATTGTCCCATTGGGTCTACTTTTTGTTGTAGGAGACCCTCTACTAGGCACTAATCTTTCTTTTAACATCCTTTCAGTTCCAGAAAATGGCTTGGTGGGGAAAAAACATATGCTCAAGGGAGACAGTTTTTGGATTAGTAACTTGCAGATGGAGCATGAGAAAGAAAGTAGGAAAAAGTAATAAAGTTAAAAGAAGAGTTTTGTAAATGCTTCATTGGATCAACTCCACATTCACGGCAGCTTCTCTGTTTATTGATGTATTTGTCAAAAGCTGTTCAGAAAAGCAGAGCCTTTAATTTTACTAAATACATCTTAAAATTTCAAACTGATGATTAAACCACTTTTTGCAATTTCTATCTTATAAAGTGATTTTGTTAGGTGATAATATGCTAACAAGGTCATAATCCTTAAGCTTTGTAAATGATAATATTAATACTTTCTTATTTATAGGACTTCACAGTTCATAAAGCACATTAAAATAATTGTTTCACTTGATGTTTACAGAAATCTCCCAGAAATAATTACTTTATAGATAAGATTTTTGAATTACAGGAAGATTGTCATGAAACCTAAAGGATTTTATTCAAAGAACTAGAAATCAGCCATTTTGACAGAGAATATGGTGATTTTCTGTTTTTTTACACAATAGACTTGAGTTTCAAACACTCTATAAGGTAAAACTGACTTTAATACATTACTCCAATCCTTGCTATAAGCTTACCTGATACTATGTGGACTATGTCCTCTTCTGATATTTGAAGTTATCCTTGAAACACTCACAATCCCACCTCTGTCTGGGACAGTTTTCATGATGAAGCTTAGCCTAGGATTCAAATTTTACTTTTTAGTCAGGATCCTGAGAGAGGCTGGTTATTTTTAAATATCAAAATTGAGTGGCAAATGAGGTGGACACTCAGTGGGTTCACTTTTTTTTTCAATTGTATCCTGAAATTCTGGATCAGTTTGAAAGATTCCTCCCCACCTCCTAGAATAAACCTGAAATAGCATATCAATCAAGGTATTCCATGACCTATTACCATTTGACCTAACTCAGTCATGTTAAGACTAATGCAAGTCAATTTGTAAATTTAGATTAAGATATTTGAAATAGATGCTTCTACCTTATCCATTGGGCTTGAATTTGGAAGCATATAACCCTTAAAAAACTTTTCAGTTATGATTCAACTATTTCCTTTATTACTTATTGTCTAGGTTGCACTTTTAGAAACAGTTTAACTAAAGCATCATAATAGATACAACAAAAGGATTTGATTGGCTTCCCATGAAGCCAAAAGCCAATAAGCCTCCAAAACTTGTCTGAGTAGTAGCTTCTATCATAAGCCCTTTAATTACACTACAAGGAATCAACTAACTACAATTGTTACTCACATTTTACCTTGCTAAGTAAAAAGAGGGAAGCTAATGCATCTGTTTTCAACTTTCCTTTTAAGAAAGTGATCTCTGATGAAATGATATTCCTCAAAGGAGAAACTTCCACAAGCTCTTTTTGATGGAACTGTATTTCTTTTTAAAAACGAATATTTTATCAATATGCTCTCACCATTATGCAATGCATTTCCACTAAATTACTTTCCTTTTTCTTTAATTGGTGTAGTCTACTAATCAGAAAAAGGTTGGCATTTTTGTTAGAAGAAGAGATAAAACAGCTGAATTTGCCTGACATATGTTAAGCTCTAAACTCTATATTCTAACAATTAATTCTGAAAAATTTATAGTGAATCTATCATATCTGGATTAGAACTTCTTTTATCTAATAGTGTCACAATAATCATTTTCCAATGCTTTAGATGTTTTTTTTTCACTAGAGTAAGCAGTAGGGTAAAAAGTTATTTGAAGATTTCACTGAGAACACGAGTAATGGCATATTATTTTTGGTGTCTGAAAACATACATATGAACATACATAATTGCATGGCAATTCCATTGGATCAATTTGAAAGTAGTTATCTCATTCTCTTCTTTTCACTGTGTTTTTAGATGTATCTTTCCCTGAAGAGGATCTGCTGTACATGGCACTATTGAACTCCAGATATATAGTAGAAGACACTCTTTCTATTCTATAATCTGAAAAATAAAGGCATACAATTAAAGGGAATGATAGTTGAATAGTTGGGTCAAGTGTTGGGAAAATCAGGAATAAGTGTCAGAATTGGAGACGTTCATAAGGAGCAATCCCAGGAATATTCAGAACAGACTACATGAAAACACATCCAGGGTTAAAAACACATACATTGCTGAATTCTCTGAAACTCCAGGTAACAACAAACAAAGAAATCTATACAGTCATTATTATGCTCATGGAAGCCTAAAACTTGCTCAGATCTTTAGAAAAACACAATGCTGGTCTATCATACAATTCTTGACACCTGGGACAGTCTTTGTGTGTTTATGTGTATGTGCATACTTGTGAGTATGTCACATTTGCAGGTGAATTTGCTTATTTCACATATAGTTATGTATCTTATTTTTTTTCACTAACAGCTATAAAAGAATCAATTTTGTGTTTATCTTATACAGAACAAAATTTACTTAAAAGATTTTTTGAATATAATGAAATTTATTTATCCCCTAAATTTTCTATTCTATGGATACAACACTATATACTTAAAGAATATTCTATTAATATTTAGGTAGTTTTGAATTTTACGGTATCATAAATAATGCCTTATATAAGCTTGATAATGCATCAATGCACATACAGTTTTCTGCACATTTCTACTTAGCTCTTCAGCAAGTGATCATTTGGTTAAAGATATGGTCATTTTTATGGTCCTTGATATAAATTGTCAAATATCCTTTGAAGTGTTTGAACTAATGTGTGCTCCTAGATGCTGCCTAGCAGAGTGTTTCCTTATTGTGCCTTTGGAAACAGTGAGTTTTAACTAACATTTACCAACTTGATGAATAAAAATATATGCGTTTTCATCTGCATTTACTTAATTAGTTACCCTCTGCTCTCCTACACCCCTTGGTCTTCTATAAAGTCAGGCTCACATTGCTCTCCTTCTGGCACAGGAAACTCTTCTATTGGGGCAGAGTGATTTTGTGTTTAATTACTGCTTTCAGTTTAATATGTAGCAGTAATTCTGTACCCTGTTACCCTCAGATCCATTTTGGATGTAAAAATAAAAGAGAATAATGAACAACATTGACTTTTTTTGCTCTCTCTGGTTCCACTATAATAATTCTAGAAATAATCTGTCTGAGTAACTAGGGAAAAAAAAGTTCTCAAAGGAGGAAAATGTATAAAACAGAATCACAACAAGTTATATTTCTGGTTACCTCATTACAGCTTTATTTATTATTTATGCACTTTCTTTTGTGAAGTGTCTCTTTTTCTTTCTTGTCCTTTTTTTATATTGGTGATAACTAAGCCAGTTTGAAAGGGCCATCATTAGTGATTGACTTGAATCCCTATTTTTTTCTTTCATTTGGCCAGATCACCTACTTTCCAAAGAAAAGAAACTTTTGCAATAAATTCGAAAGTTCTTGTTGCTTAGAAATTTTCCAGATACTTATTGATTTTTACTATTATCCATCAAGATCAGTCATAAAATAATCTCTGTAAGAATTCTGATAGTATCATTCATTTGTTTACATGTGTTTTAAATATAAATGTAAAAAATAGTACTTGCAATTCTTTTCTTCATTGCAGTATGATTTTTCCTCAGAATGAATTTCAAGTCTTCAATTATATTTAACTCTATTAACATAACCTAAAATTTTATAAAATTTATATATAAAATAAAAATAATAAATCTTTGGAATTTAAAAAATGTAAATATTTCAGGGTACCTTTAGAATTTAGAAAGCATTTCAGATCTAGGATTTATTCCCACTTACAAGGATTTAAGATGTCTTTTCTGAAACAAGACTAGAAACTAGCCGAGGTAGACATCATAATTTCTTTGTCATTCAGATAACAATTAGTAAATTGATTAGTGTTATGGAGTGCTAATTTTCTCACTAATGAGAAATAATGACACAAAACCTTACAGGTGAAACTCTCAGGATAAAAATACTGTTCTAGCACACAAGAAAAATAAGTGAGAGAAAACTAAAATAGATTTATATCAACTTATTGAATTTGTGACTTTAGGCCATTTCTAATTAATGAAAATCTTAAGACAATAAAATAGCACAAAAAATGGAATTTTAAATAGTACAAAACTAATAATTTTATTTCTTCATAAAGTTGGTTAAGTTGAATATATTGTTTTAATGATTAAAGAACTCTCAGTAAAGTTCAACATCAAATAATAGATTGATATGATTTTTAGAATAACTTATCCAACTTAATTGTTATTTTACTCTGCCTCTTTATGTTTGCAAAGATATTTACAAAACTTGTCATTTTCGTAAGCAATATGATATAGATCCTCATAGATCAGAAAAATCATAAGGAAACAAATGGAAAGTATACATTGTGTTGTTGAATACATCACCAATACATTATTTTGTCAAACAATTTAGGAACAAATAGTTGAGTTTGAGGAGATTAATATTTTAATTTGGTCAGATTATTATTTGACTAACCCAGACAATCATAATTATCCAAAAATTTTATAGTCATTGACATTTCAAGTAAAAAAATCCTAAGTATCTCATAAAACACTTTACAAATTGTGTTATAATTCATATTTTTTTGTTTTTAAATTTGTTCTAATTAGTTACACATGACAGTAAAATGAAATTTGATACACCATATATATAGTATAATTTCTCTTTCTCATTGTTGTGCCTGATGTAGCAACTCACTGATTGTATAGATATATATGTACATATGGTAAAAATGTTTGATTCATTCCACTATCCTTCCTACCCCAAAGCCTCTCTCTTCCCTTCACTCCCCTCTACCTAATCTAAAATAACTCTATGCTTCTCTAGTGCCACCCTACACACACACATTTTCAATTGCCATCAAAGAAAACATTTAGCCTTTAGTTTTTTAGAATTGGCTTATTACCTTGATGTTCTTTAGCTCCATCCATTTACCAACAAAACAAATGCCATAATTTCATTCTTCTTTTAGGCTGAGTAGTATTTTATTCTCTCTCTCTCTCTCTCTCTCTCTCTCTCTCTCTCTATATATATATATATATATATATATATATATATATATATATAATAGATAGATAGATATAGATGTTACATTTTATTTATCCATTCATGTGTGAAAGGACACCTAATTTGGTTCTGTAGTTTAGCTACTGTGAGTTGAACTGCTTTAAATATTGATGTTGCTCCATCACTGTAATATGTTGACATTAAGTCCTTTGGGTATAAACCAAGGAGTGGGATAGAAAATGTGCTGAGAAAATTGAAAATCCACATGTAACAAAATGAAATTAAGCTCCTATCTCTCACTTTGCATGAAACACAACTCAAAGTCAATCAGAGACTTGAGCACTAGAACAAAGACCCTGTGCCTAATAGATGAAAAAGTAGGCCCAATCTCCACCATGTCAAGAAGTGAAATCAAGAATCTATAAATGGCAAGGCATGATGGTGCATGCCTGTAATCCCAGTGGCTCAGGAGCCTGAGGCAGAAGAATCAAGAGTTCAAAGCCAGCTTCAGCAATAGTGAGGTGCTAAGCAACTCAGTGAGACCCTGTCTCTAAATAAAATAAAAAATACATCTGGGAACATGGCCGAGTGCCCCTGATTCTCATCCCCAGTACCCCCCACCAAAAAAAAAAGTATCAATAAATGTGATGGATTCAAACTAAAAAGTTTCTCCTGAGCAAAGGAAATAATAATCTGAAGAGAGAGCCTAAAGAATGGAAGAAAATCTTTATCCCTTGTACCTTAGATAGAACATTATTCTCTAGGATATATATAGAACTCAAAAAACTTAACACACACACACACACACACACACACACACACACAAATAATAATCCAATCAATAAATAGGCTAAGATACTGAACAGACACATCACAGAAGAAAATATACAATTGATCAAGAAAAATATGAAAAAAATGTTCAACATCTTTAGCAATTAAAGGAATGCAAATCAAAACTACTCTTTAAGATTTTATCTCACCCCAGTCAGAATGGCAAATTTCAAGAATACAAACAACAATAAGTTTTCGTGAGAATGTGAGGAAAATGTTATACAAATACATTGCTGGTGGGACTGCAAAATGGTGCAACCATTATAGAAAGTGGTATGGATATTCCTCAGAAAACTTGGGATGGAACTACCATTTGACCCAGCTATAATTCCTATTTTAATCAATAGTAGACATAAAATAACTTTCATCTCTATGTGAGAAAAAAAAATTTCAGACATTATTTCTCATAACAGGTTTATTAATATTCAAAGACAATCATTCTATCACATTTTTTCACCAAATCTAAATTCACTAATCATTTCCCATCCTTTGTCTTTTTCTTTTATTGTTGTCCAACCTTATGCCTTGCTATTTAGCTACCCTGGACTGATCATGTGATGAGAATGGATAATACTAAGATGGCTAGTTACCTTACAGAAATCTGAAGAATTCATGCACTACACACAGTGAAGAAAGGTTTCCAAGGCATACCAAAAGAGCCATTTTAAGTGAATTAACACTAATATCACTACTGAGGGTGCTACTGCAATCTATAATACTTTCATTTATTTTGAGTAGCTTTGCAATTATTCTGACTGTGGAACCCAGGCAAGGGCTGCTAATAATTGCATGTTTAGCAGGAAGCAAAACACAGCCATAATTAAAAATTATTATCTATGGTTAAGAAACTTATGCTTAATGATAAATTCAAAGCCATAGCACTAAAATTTAATGTGATAGAGTATAGATGTGGAATGTTACAATGCATATGAGATATTAGCTAAAAATACAGGCTTTGTTCTTGCAATCTTAATGTCAACATTTTCCAGCATGTGTTGAACATCCAGTGACATGTGATTCAAAACATTAAGAAATGAATATATACAAAAATATGAAAAAACACTACATAGATTTATTGTAGTGCAATTTATGTTGTAAATTTGAGATGGATTGAAGATGATGTCAAATGTGAGTAATCCAAACCATCTAGAAAAATATTAATGCCATTTTACAATTAGAAAATTCTTGTTTTGTTTTAATGATGTTGTCAGGTCGTCTTTAAATTGAGGAGAGTGGATGAACCGAGGCTATCAACTGATCCTGTGATGTTGGCAAAAGCCTAGCCTGCGAAACATTCCTTGCCAAAGGCGAAGCTATTAACAGCCTGACACTCAGCTCTGATGCTAACACTTACCAAACTTACCAGTACAATCGGCTTCCTGAGTGCAGCAGGATAGCTGCAGAAATGTTTCTAGCTCTGTAACTTTCTAGTGCACAAGGAAGCCTCTTAAAAACTCATAAACTTTACAATGCCCCTATAATTTAACTTCCTGATTATAAGACCCTATATAATAAACTTGCAGAACTATTTCTGGGTCACTGTTCCTCCATCAGAGTTCAGTATCCCACCTGGCCCTAGATTTGCATAAAAATGTCTCTGTTTCCTTTGTCTCTGTGTTTTTCTTTATCTCCAGTCATCCCTACTTGAGATACTTTGTTTGTGCTTCACAGGTTACAGTATTAAATAATGGAAATATTGAATGCAAAAGATAAAAAATCATTCAAGGGGAGCCAAGATGTGCATTTAGCACTAAAAACAACAGAGAGAGCAGTTACAATTTGCTAAAGAAGAAAAGAGGATACTCCCACACCAGCCTGCACTGGACCCAGGCTCACAGTAGGCCCAGGGTCAACCCTCCACCAAGGGGCAGACACCCACCAGAGCCCAACCTCTGGCACAGGACTACTTCTTCCAACCAGCAGACTATCGCATGAACCCAGCCCCAGCCCAGATCTGACCAATAAAATAGAAAATATTGAAGGCATTGACAAATTTCTAGAGTCACCTCATTTGCCCAAATTGAATCAGGATGATATACATAATTTAAGCAGATCAATTACAAGTGACGAAATAGCAGACATCATCAAAAGTCTGCTAACCAAGAAAAGCCCAAGACTGAATGGACACACAGCCAAGTTCTACAAGGTCTTTAAAGAAGAACTAAAACCAACAGTCTTCAATATATTTCAGGAAATAGCAAAAGAGGTAACACTTCCAAACTCATTCTATGAAGCCAATATCTGATTCCAAAACCAGGCAAAGACGTATCAAAGAAAGAAAACTTCAGACCAATATTTCCAAGGAACATAGATGCAAAAATTCTCAACAAAATTCTGGCAAATCAAATACAAAAATATATCAAAAAGACCATGTACCACAACCAAGTGGGATTCATCCCAGGGATGCAAGGTTGGTTCAACATATGGAAATCAATAAATGTAATTCATCACATCAATAGACATAAAGGTAAGAATCAGGACTGGGGATGTGGCTCAAGCGGTAATGCTGTCGTCTGGCATGCACAGGGCACTGGGTTCGATCCTCAGCACCATAAAAAAAAATAAAATAAAGATGTTGTGTCCACCTAAAACTGAAAAATAAATATTAAAAATTCTCTCTCTCTTTAAAAAAAAGATAAGAATCATACGATCATCTCAATAGACATAGAAAAAGCATTTGACAAAATACAGCACCACTTCATGTTCAAAACACTAGAAAAATTATGGATAAGAAAAACATATCTCAATATCATAAAGTCTATCTTTGCTAAGCCCCAGGCCAACATCTTTCTAAATGGAGAAAAATTTAAAGCATTCCCTCTAAAAACTGGAACAAGACAGGAACAAGCCCTCTTTTACCACTTCTATTTAACATAGTTCTTGAAACACTGGCCAGAGCAATTAGATAGATGAAAGAAATTAAAGGGATATACATAGGAAAAGAAGAACTCAAATTGGCATAATTTTCTAATGATATGATTCTATAACTAGAAGACCCTACAAATTCCACCAGAAAACTCCTAGAACTAGTAAATGAATTCAGCAAAGTAGCAGGATATAAAATCAACACCCATAAATCAAATGCATTTCTTTAATATCAGTGACAAATCCTCTGAAATGGAAATGTGAAAAACTACCTCATTTACAATACCCTAGTAAAAAAAAATTAAATAGTTGGGAATCAACAAAAGAAGTTAAACAAAAATAGTTGGGAATCAACAAAAGAAGTGAAATATAGTGAAAATTACAGAAAATTAAAGAAAGAAGTCAAAGAAGACCTTAGAAAATGGAAGATCTACCTTGCTCTTGGATAGGCAGAATTAATATTATCAAAATGACCATACTACCAAAAGCACTATATAGATTTAATGAAATTCCAATCAAAATTCCAATGACATTCCTCATAGAAATAGAAAAAGCAATCATGAAATTCATCTGGAAAAATAAGAGACCCAGAACAGCTGAAGCAATCCTTAGCAGGAAGAGTGAAGCATGTAGCATCACTATACGAGACCTTAAACTATACCACAGAGGAGTAGTAACCAAAACAGCATGGTATTGACACCAAAATAGACTGGTAGACCAATGGTACAGAATAGAGGACACAGAGACTAACCCACAAAATTACAATTATCTTATATTAGACAAAGGTACCAAAACCATGCATTGGAGAAAAGATAGCATCTTCAACAAACGGTGCTGGAAAAACTGGAAATCATATGCAACAAAATGAAATTAAATCCCTATCTCTCACCATGCACAAAACTCAACTCAAAATGGATCAAGGACCTAGGATTAAAACCAGAGACCCTGTACCTAATAGAAGAAAAAGTAGACCCTAATTTTCCATCAGGTGGGATTAGGCCCCAGCTTCCTTGTGGCACAAGAATTAAAATTAAGAATCAATAAGTGGTATGGAATCAAACTAAAAAGTTTCTTCTCGGCAAAAGAAACAATCAGTGAGGTCAATAGAAAGCCTATGTCTTGGGAGCAAATCTTTACCCCTCACACATCAGATAGAGTACTAATCTCTAGGATATATAAAGAACTCAAATAGTTAAACATCAAAAAAAGAATAACCCAATCAAGAAATGGGTCAAGAACTTAAACAGACACTTCTCAGAAGATGATATACAATCAGTCAACAAATATATGAAAAAATGTTCATCATTGCTAGCAATTACAGAAATTCAAGTCAAAACTACTCCAAGATTTCATCTCACTCCAGTCAGAATGACAGCTATTATGAATACAAACAACTGTAAGTGTTGCGAGGATGTGGGGGAAAAGGTACACTCATACACCGCTGGTGGGACTGCAAATTAGTGCAGCCAATATGGAAAGCAGTATGGAGATTTCTTGGAAAATTGGGAATGGAATCACCATTTGACCCAGCTATCCTTCTCCTCAGTCTATACCCAAAAGACTTAAAAACAGCATACTACTGGGACACAGCCACATCATTGTTTATAGCCACACAATTCACAATAGTTAAATTGTGGATCCAACATAGATGCCCTTCAGTAGATGAATGGATAAAAAAATGTGGCACATATATATAATGATATATTACTCAGCAATAAAAGAGAATAAAATCATGACATTTGCAGGTGAATGGATGGAGTTAGAGAAGATAATGCTAAATAAGTTAGCCAATCCCCAAAAACCAAATGCCAAATGTTTTCTCTGATATAAGAAGGCTGATTCATAGTTTGTATGGAGGAGGATTTAGGGAGGAATAGACGAACTCTAGATAGGGCAGAGGGGTGTGAAGGGAAGGGAGGGAGGATGGGTTTAGAAATGATGGTGGAATGTGATGGACATTGTTATTCAAAGGAAAGCGTTATGGAGATTCCTTGGAAAGCTGGGAATGGAACAACCATTTGACCCAGCTGTTCCTCTTCTCGGACTATACCCAAAGGACCTAAAAACAGCATACAACAGGGACACAGCCACATAAATGTTTATAGCAGCACAATTCACAATAGCTAAACTGTGGAGCCAACCTAGATGTCCTTTAGTGGGTGAATGGATAAAAAAAAAATGTGGCATTTATACACAATGGAATATTACTCAGCAATAAAAAAGAATAAGATTATGGCATTTGCAGGGAAATGGATGGCATTAGAGAAGATTATGCTAAGTGAAGTTAGCCAATCCCCAAAAAACAAATGCCAAATGTCTACTCTGATACAAGGGGGGTGACTCAAAATGGGGTTGGGAGGAAGAGCAAGGGAGGAAGATAACCTCTAGATAGGGAATAGGCGTGGGAGGGAAAAGGGAGGGAGAAGGGGAATAGCATGGATGGTGGAAGGAGACCTTCATCATTATACAAAATACATGTATGAAGATGTGAAATTGTTGTCAACATACCTTATATATAATCAGAGATATGATAAATTGTGGTATAAAAATGTATTAAGAACTGTAATGCAATAATAATAATAATAATAATAGAAAAAAGTACATGTATGAAGATATGAATTGGTGTGAATATCCTTTGTGTACAACCAGATATATAAAAAGTTGTGCTCTATATATGTAATAAGAAATGCAATGCATTCCACTGTTATAATATAAATAAGACAATTAATTAAAAAAAACAAGAACAAAAGGAGCTCACTAATTCCTAGCACTGGGAAAAGACCCTCAATGATAAGCCCAAGTTATCTTTTCAACAAATTGGCTACTACATCTCATCATTGTCATGTCTGAAGATTCTTTCTCAGTTTTGTGTTACACAATGTTGGTCATTCTATGTTCTCAGCCATTAGTGCCTATATTCTTTCATTAGCCTTCTAAATACTTCCCAACTATGAAGGGAAGTTAGTAATTGAACTTTTCTTTGATCTTTTTAGGCAAAATAAATACATCTTACTATTTAATTTTCCAATGTATTTCCTGTACTTCTATTTAGGTCTTCTGTAATGGTAGGATATTTGAATTAGCTATGTTTGGTACATTCTATTCAGTGATTAACTCCTGAAGAAATAGATAGATTTTAACACATATTTTTTATTTTCACAATGCTAAGAACAGTAAATTATACAAAGTTGACCTCAAAAGGTTGGTTGAAATAAAAGACAACCAAAGAGAACTCATACAGGATAATTTAGAAAAGGAATTTGAGAAAAGCACAACAATGGTGTTTCATTACATACTGACAGTGCTCTAGAAAATAAAAATAAATAAATAAATAAATAAATATTGGTCCAACAATGTGAATAAATCTTACAAAAATAATAATGAGCAAAAAAAGATTTTGGTTAAAGGATACAAAATTTAATTCAGGAGGAATAAGTTTAAGAAATCTTTTGCACAACATAACTGTACTTAGTTTTATGTTACTTTAAAAAAAATGCTAAGATATTGGGTGGATATAAGGTGTTTGCACCACAAAAACTATAAATATGTGAAGCAATGCTGATGTCAATTGGTTCAATTTAGTCAATGCACACTGTATGTATAAAATATCTTGCATACCCAGAAAGTTCATACAATTTTATCTGTCAATTAAAAACATACTTTTAAAAGAAACAAGAAAAAAACAGATGCACAATAGCACATACTGTTGTCCACATGTAGAAGACATATAAAAATATTCAAGTGTAATTTTTAAGTTTAGGATTAATACTATTGGTGTCTCCTGTGAGGTTGTGAATAAAACACAGCAAGAGGGGATTTCGGTTAGATGGGGTTTTTTATGCATTATTTGAATACTGGTCAAAGGAAATCATTCTACTTCCGAAATTCGTCGAGCTGTAAATTGTTTTTGTGTACTTTTTTCAAAGCATATTATATTCTGGTACAATTATTTTTAAACAAAGTGTGAGCTAATGTACTCTGTGTGGAAAAACACACATGAAAGCAATGATGACACTGATCCAAGATGAATCTCAAATCAAGATATAATGACCTAACTATCTTACTCATTGGTTTAAATCCAAAAGATGTAAAGTCAGCATGCTACAGTGATACAGTCACATTTACATTTATAGCAAGTCAATACACAATTGACAAGCTATGGGAACCAAACTAGATGCCCTTCAACAGGTGAATGGATAAAGAAATTATTATGATGTGTATATACAATGAGTATTATTCAGCCATAAAGAAGAATGACTATGACTTATGTGAGTACATGGATGAATCTGGAAACTATCATGTTAAAGGAAATAAGCTGGTCTCAAAAAACCAAAGGAATATTTTTGCTGATATGTGAAAGGTAAACCACATATGGGAGGAGAGGGGAAAAGTAGAAGTTCAGTAGATTAGATAAATAAGAATGAAGGTTAGGGATGGGGGATAAGAAACGGAATGTATTTGAAATAATTTTCCTATGTACTTAGATGAATACACCATAGTGAATCCCACCATTGTGTACATCCTTATGATTGGGATCCTAAGTAGAAAAAGATGTAATCCATGCTTGTACTATTATATCAAAGTGAATTCTACTGTTATATGTAACTAAAAAGAAGCAAAAGAAAATAGGTATAATAAACACAGAGATGTTGAAAGACAAAGGACTGGGAATTCTGTGTGTGTGTGTGTGTGTGTGTGTGTGTGTGTGTGTGTGTGTGTGTTTTCTTTGGTGTAGTAAATGTTTTGGTGTATCATAAACTGATAGATTATTCAGGCCATGTAAAAGGTCCCATCCCACCATATTTGGCAATTAATACCAAAACAAAATAATTTGGACAAAACAAAATAATTCACATGATGAAAACACATGGATCAATTTTCCAATTATGATTGCAATAATTTCAAAGTTTTTAAAAATTGCATAGATATCTATTAACAGCAATTCAAAAAACAAAAAAAAGCAAGAATTTATCAAAATACATTGGATTTTGTGACCCATGTAGACATGGCTGTGAGTCACTGGTAACATTTGTCACATTCAGTCCTTCAGACCAAATAGCACAGCACATGGGAACTGAACACAGTATTTAAGCTTGTTTGCAATATACCAGGAATTCAATTTTATTTTCTCCATCTGTTGTTATTTTTTATTTTTGAATCACAGTTTAAAACTAAACTGAATATCATTGTATATGTTTTCTAAACGACCAACATAATATGTGTGTTAAAATCCCAACTCTTGGCAGAGAAAAGAATAAGTCCAATTGCCTTCATTCGAACTTTCCCTCTATTCAAATAAAAAACATTAGGTGAGCTCTAAACTCACAACTCATCCCTGACTGCTTATGCTTGAAGTGAAATTGCATTTTTGAAGAATTGAATACTTCTCTAGCTAACTCCCGAGTGCATAGTTATCCTACTTCTATTTTCCTGAAATGAGGAACTGCTATTGTGTAATGCATCTGGAGGTCATTAAAATGAAAGTTGGTAATTTCTGAGCATGGTACTGGTAATAAGATTTACTTTGTTTTATGGATAAGTTTTTATATAATTGCCCAGTTATTTTAGATGAATTTTCCAAAAACTGACTATAAATGTTGGCCTTTGCTCACCAGGCTAATGTGGCATTTAGAGAGGAGGTACACAGATATGCTCAGTGTATGGCATGAATGCCAGAAAAGTAGTGGCTTTCCATCCACATGACATTCAGAGATACTGTGAATTATTAAAAATGGACTTACATTTATTCGTATTAAAATGCCTAGTTCTGGGCACACAGTACCGGACTGCTTATCTGAACTTTTGATGATCTTCCAGGGATTTTGCTATTAGTATGAGAAAAAAACTAATGTTTATGTTTTACACATCTAAATCTTGAAGACCTACTTGGCATACATCTTCCTTCACATATTTGGGGATTAAATAAAAGATTGGAAAATGTAATCATTCCAATTACATGGTAATATAAAGGGTAAAAGAACTGAAAAAAGCATTGGAGCAACTTTTACCTTCTAACATCTACTCCATAATACTCTCCCAGAGGTTGTCAGGCTTTTCTGTAAAGAGCCAGATGTTGAATATTTTAGTTTTCTTTAGCCTCCCAGTCTTGGCCACAATTACTCACTGCTGCTATAATGATAGAAAATTGGCCAGAGAGCATATGTAAATGAATGAGTCTGCCTAATTCTGGCTCTAAACCAATTAAACTTTATCTACAAAATCGAGTGGTGGACTAACTTTGGTATGCAAGCAATGGTTTACTAGACATGTAAAATATTTGATAAGAGAGATATTCATGTTTTCATTCTCTATTGGCATAGCTATTCATTTCTGCTATTGTTATACTTTTTCTTCCTTTCCCACCCAAGTTTGTATTTTTTTTTTTTTTTGGTGGGGAGTACCAGGGTTTGAATCCAGTGGGCTTAACCACTGAGAAACATCCCCAGCCCTTTTTTATATTTTATTTAGAGACAGGGTCTTGCTGAGTTGCTTAGGGACTTGATAAATTGCTCAGGCTGGCTTTGAACTCGCAATCCTCCTGCCTCAAACTCCCAAGCCACTGGGATTATAGGCATGTATCTAAGTTTTTGTTTTTGTTGTTAAACAAAATAGTAAAAAATTTTAAAAAATCCAACAATTTTTGTGATGTAAGGTTGAATCCTAATAGACACTTTGCATGTGCAATCACACAAGGTCTTACAAGGACAAGAATTCCAGTCTTCAGTTAATGCTGTCCTGCTACTCTCTTGAAATCTTCAGTACTTATTTTTAACAACAAACTCAGTATTTCATTTTACTCTGGGACCTGAAAATGATATAGTTGGTCCTGATATGTATCACTCCAGGTATAATTTGTCATGTGGTTTTCACCATTAAGGTTCTTGGGAAACTCTTCCCTGGAAAATCCAAGTCAATGTCTTGTATTGAACTTCATGTTCCTCACCTACTAGTTAGAATTGCATACCTTTCACTTACTCTCTGCTTTTGACCTTTGTGCAAAAACCAAAGTGTTATTCCACAAATTAATACTAATTGTTAGCATTACTTAATTAAATGTTTTTACAGAAATAGATCACTTTGAAGACAGAAACATAAGTTATACAATTCATAGTATATTAATCATTGTTTTGTTGGAGACCTTGAAGTTGTTGTTGGTATTTTTCTAATATAAAGGATTTGGCACAGCATTGGTCACATAGATATTAAAAGGCTGGAACAGAAAAAAAGCTAATGCTAAAGTAACACAGATATTAGTAAATTGCAGGAACCAGATTCTGTCTCTAGAACTTGAGGGACAAAATGCAAAAATAGGACATATAGAATTAATTTGGAAAGTGATATTGTACCACTGATGTTGGTACCTCTGATATGGAGGAGTGTTACTGCTGGGGGCAGATGCTTAGACTTCTGAAGGGTGTGTGACAGGTGATAATAGAAATGCTGAAATGAGCTGTTGGCTGGAGCTGTACCTGTCCTCCACTACAGTAAAGAAGCAGGAAATGAGAGGCAAAAAGAAATCTTTTCCTTCTTTGTCCTACCTTCAGAACTGCTGCCTGGTGCCCAGGTCAAATGTCAGCAGAAAGTGAATTGTCAAGAGCCCTGGCAAACACTTTGTAAACCATCACTCTCAGAGTCAGAAAGCAGAATACAAAAGGTTGAGCTTGCCTTTGAAAGGCAATAAACAAATAATGTGAATAAAATAAAATTAAAATAACCTTAGTGACACAAGAAGAACATATGGCTTCCATATATCCTCTGTAACATATGACATAATTAAAAACATCTGCAGTAAATGTATCATTTTATTTTATATTTTCACAATAATAATTAAAATTGATGGCATTTGACTGAAAGCATGAGTTATGCAAACCATTTCCATGGGGAACAAAGCAAATAAACCTGAGAAATTTTAGAACATTAGTAACAAGAATTATGAACCATTCTGTGTATATGTATGTCTTCCTTTAAAAAGTGAAGATTCTCTTCCCAGAAAATAGTATAAATACATTCTCATACAAATATTTGGGCTTGTTTAAAAATGGCATGATTTGTCCTGTGAAATTTATTTATTTACCCAATTTTAAGAACCCAGCTCTGGAAAAGAGAAAAAGATGGTGTCTTTTTAAAATTCCTCAACTAAATTTTATAGGGTTATTAAGCTGCCTTCCAATCAAGTTTTACTCTCTGATCAGGGATTCAACTCTGTTGCAAATAATGTGATAACTCATTTTTAGAATCTGCTAGGGGGGAAAAACACCAAAACCGAAAGCTTAAGTGACTGAATAAAGTGCTCTTACTCTTTAAAGAATCAAAGTGGTGTTTCTAATAGACAACTAGAAAATCAGTAGATACATCTACCGAAAAGAAAGTCTGCATGTGACACCCTTTATCAATGTGTGGCAGTTATAAGTAGATTTGGGGATGTTTCCAAGATGATACTAGTATTTCATTGAATAATTAATAGATATGAGCTATGAATATAGGCCACTGTATTCAGGTTACCATGTAGGCCCCTAATCAAAAAGAATAACTCTTTTGATGGCAAAAAAGATCAATAATTAGAGTAGAAAGCTTCCTTTGAGGACTTTAATGCCATAGCTTTAAAAGTAATATTTAGTTTGTATGTATAGCCTCGGGAGTGGAAGTATTCAAGTTCACATGCATGTGTTTCAAAGAATAATATAGATTCGGGTGAGTGAAAAGCTGAATCTTAGCATTGTACTCTTCTCTGCAATAGGTCAATAAACATTGGCTTAGCTGTTAATCGTTAAGAGCTTTAGGAATAGCTGCTTTCCATATTTTAAGGATTCAGCTCTTTTAAAAGAAAGAAGAGATGTTTTGTGACTCAGCAGTCAGGAATGAATTTCTACATTCAGTTGCTGTAGGTTGTACTATATTAGGGGAATTCAACTTTGGATGCACATTATAATCACCTATACAACTTTAATAACACCAAGATGTGGGACTTATTTCTAGAATTTCTGGTCTAGTTGACCATGAGTATGGCATGTTCATGTTTTTTAATCTTCTCCAGGTGGTTCTCAGGTGAGGCTGAAAATCACTGCACCTAATTTTATTCTTGAGAGCCCCATTTAGGAATAAGAAGATTGCAAGGGTCTTTCATGTTGCTTTATCACAACGTCCGATATACTATATACCAGCTCACAGAATCGTTTCATTATTTTAATTCTCTCATTTATCTATTGAAAATTCTCTACTTGTTCATCTTCCTTTTACTGCTATTACATCAACAACATGTGACAAAGAATTTGAATTTTCAAAGAATTGTAGCTTACCATGTGAAGGACATATTGTTCATTGCTTAGTATTTCCGTTCGATTTTTATCACTGTGACAAAAACACCTGACAAGAACAATGTAGGGAAAGAAAAGATTATTTTGGCTCATGATTTCAGAGATTCAATCCATGGTTCACGGATTCCATAGTTCTAGGACATACCTGAGGCAGAACACCAGGGCTGTAGCTTAGGACATGTGTTATGATGTGGATGTGAGGTGCCCCCCAAAAGCTCATGTGTGAGACGATGCAAGAAGGTTTAGATGGGGTTATGAGAGTCTTAAAACAATTAGTGAATTAATTCCATGATATGATTAACTGAGGAGTAACTGAAGGTGGACAGGGTGCGGCTGATGGAGGTGGGTCCCAGGTGTCTTTGGAGTATATATTTGGTATGTATCTGGCCACTGGAGTTTCTCTCTGCTTCCTGATCATTATGGGAGCTGCTTTGTTCCATCACACTCTTCCACCATGATGTTCTGCCTCACCTTGAGCCCCAAGGAATAGAGCTGGCTGTCTATGGACCAAGACCTAAAACCATGAGCCACTAAATAAACTTTTTCTCCTCTAATTGTTCTTGTTAGGTCTTTTATTCACAGCAATGAAAAGGTAACTAAAACAATATGGGAACCAGGAAAGAGAGAGAGAGAGAGAGAGAGAGAGATCTCATTTCACTAGGGACAAAATATAAACACTCAGAGGCATATTTCCAGTGATCTACACCCTACCTGCTTACAATTATACCCAGTTAATCTATGCCAGCGGATCAATTCACTGATTAGTTAATAGCTGTCATAATATAATTATTTTACCTCTGAACATTGTTGCATTTTTCTCATATATGAGATTTGGGGGGACATCTCATATATAAACCATAACATTTCACCTTTAATCTTAAAGTTCCTGCTTCAGGAAGAGGGTTCCAGGAGAAAACATTCTGTGCAGGAGTGCAAGTACCAGAGTATGTTGGGACATCATCGAATAATTACTGGCACAAATGCTTGTTTTTCCTGTTCAGATAAGTGGTGGCTTCCTCACTCAGGGAGAATTGCCAGACCACAGTTTCTCCTGCCTGTTCCTATAAGCATGATCCTGACAGTCTTTCAGGACTGACTTGCCCTTCAATTTCAAATATCTAAATAAATGAAAATTCAAATTTTTGACCACCGACCATCCTGACTTTAGGCATGAAATTTTAAACCCAATTTTTTTAACTGCTAACCATGCCTCCATAACAATTTACAGGAAGAAAACATTTCCCCTATGCCTTGAAATTGAATAAAATGAGGCACAGATGATTCAGGAATTGTTTGGTGTTATTTAATAGTCAGTAGTAGAGCCAAGAACTAGACTCTAGGTTTTCTGGCTCCTGGTATATTGCACTATCCACCAGATCATTGCTGATTCTCTAGTAATAGAAACAGTGAAATCAGACATCTGTTAAATATTGTATGTGACAAATGTTCATACAAGTACTCTCTGGCTTACTAGGAACGTTTTTAATACTAATGTATTTTAGAATACAATGTGAAAGAAATATAGTGAATATATATTTTTATGATATAAATTATCAATTAACTTTTTATCATTTTCACTGGAGATAATGAATAGATAGAATATATTTCCTGTGAAGTATGGGGAGCTCAAGTCTATGCTGGCTTGAAATAAGGTTTATTAACTCCCTTTAAACCAACTCCTCTATGAAGTTTTGAAGGCCAATCTTAATTACTTTGGGGTGTCAGGAGTTCAAAATTTAAGGAGAAAGACTCCTGCTTGATGAGTAGAATAGCACAGAATTCAGACCACTTGATATTGCACCCCTGCCCTATTTTGGGGCCTGCACAATAAATTCCAATGACGCGGATATCTAACATGCATCTCACTCTCTCCTGAGAGAGCAGCAGTGAGCAACATCGGTCACAGACATGAAATGATTTAAGATACACTGAATCTCTGCTTTCCATCAACAACAGTCATATAAGCAAAGGTTCCGATTAGCCAAATGAATATTATCATACAGAACTGTCACTTGTTTTAAGCCAAGCATGTTGTACCCGGAAAACAGTTCCGTTTCTTTGAAAATAAAGCCAAGAGATGAGTCAGAGGTGGCATATTCTTACTATATAATTGACTCTTCCTAGCTCCTTCCCAGAACATCTTAAAACTAGATATGACATATTTTAAAAAATAAAAAATAAAATCATATAACAAATATTGTACTCTTGTATGTGCTTAAAATGGCTCAGTTCTCTGGTGGAACTATACAGAAAAGGGCAAACATTTTATTAATCATATAATTTTCTAAGATAAATAGAGACCTTGGTGGAAGATATTTTTTTAACCTCTTGGGGAATATTGTCTTACCTTTCAGTAATACTTGCTTCTCAATCCCATAGGCTTTTATTTTCTCCTATTAAGTTGGAAAATTGGCCCTGCTTGACCACTTTGAAGCAGATCGGAGATATGATTAAAGGGATTCACCAGCAGAAGCCATCTGAGGGAGACATAATCTTCATTTCAGGATTTTTCTGTCAAGATCCATGCAAACCTGGAGCTGTCTTAGAACAAGTTTGTCATCCTAAGAAGGAAGAAATCATAGATAAGATATGGAGAGGATATATATCTTGATTTATGTACAATCTCCAATACACTTCCATGCATATAAACATTTTCTTAAGTCAGCATGGTGATTTCATTTTCTGATTTTTAGATATAAAAAATTAAGTCTGTATGACTGAGGTGAAGAGGTCTCATTAGATACAGGGTTGATCTTATTAATTTGTTTGGGATAATAATTATATATACCGGAGGACTGTGCATTGAACATTTTTTGTAATTTTATTTCGTAGCCTACAAAAATAACTGGGTATAGTAGAATATTTCCTTATGAAGGAAAAGAACTTGTTTGAATCAAAAGGGTTGTTAGAGAAAACTCCCCAAGCTACTTGTCAGAAACAAGACCTGAGTGAACTATTGAGCTCAATAAATATGATTTTCTTTTTGGAAATTGGTATTAAAAAGAGAAAAATCATTATTAAAAGAGAAGTTGATACCTTCATACTGCTTCTTTTTTTAAAACAGAATATAGATAGATATAAATACAGCAGTATAAAGGTAGATAAATACATGGAATTGTCTTTATTTAGTTGTTTGTTTTGCAGTGCTGAGAATGGAACCAGCTTTGTGTGTGCAAAGAGAATGCTCTTCCACTAAACTACACACCTAGCCAGTAGAATAGTCTTTATTAATATAGTTCATAATATTATGTTTCTTTATCGATTTATTTAACTTTTACATAATTTATTATTTTTAGATAGAATAAATGGCAAATTTTGGTGATAAAATTAAGAAAATGAGATTACTAGAAATGATATTCTGTTCTTTAAATTAATAAATATGCTGTGCCTATAGTTCAATACTGACTCTATTAGACACTGGAAGTAGAAATAAAAAACAGACCTTTACTGCTTGTGAAAGAACCGTCAAGGCTTGCCATTGGAGAAAATGCCCGTTTATTGAGGAACAGCTCTGCATATTTATAGAGCCGGGGGTGGTTTGACAGTTGGCATGGGGTGCTTTTTTATTGGTGGGTAAGGATCAGGTGAGCAGCAGGGCTAGTCTGATTGGTGGGTAAGGATCATGTGAGCCAGCAGGGCTCACCATTGGATGGCTCTTCTTGGGGGATGGGGAAGTTAGTCTTTGGAGCCAGGACAACTCCCAACAGCTAGTCTAGTAAAAAAAAAAAAAAAGGCACTGAAAAAATAATCATGAATGATATGATAATAAATGGGACTACGGTCTTGGAGTAGATGCTATGATAACCTATAGTGAGGACCAGGATTTGGGTTGGAAAAGTGTCAGGGAAGCAGGGAAGAGTCCTTAATGTAATTTGGGGGTATTCTTCATCTTTGAATATAGAATCTAGTCTTCCTTTCCCTCTGTTTGACTTTGTGCCATGCTGCTGAACATATGTGTATCTGTGAATAACTAGTAGCAGACACTTAAAAGTATAAAAATAAGAATTCTCTTTATTCTCTATGTTATGGCTGTTAAAGCTGGATATTAACACCCTTCTGTTCACAATACCATTCCATTATTACAGTGGCAATAGCAGCCAGGTGCAGTTGTTCACTCCTGTAATCCCAGAGGCTTGGGAGGCCAAGGCAGGAGGATCATGAGTTCAAAGCCAGCCCTAGCAACTTAGTGAGGCCCTAAACAAATTAGTAAGACCCTGTCTCAAAACAACAACAATAAAAATATAAAAAGGGTTGGGGATGTGGCTCAGTTGTTAAGCACCCCTGTGATCAAACCCCTGTATCAAAAATAAAATAATAATAATAATAGCATGAATCTATAAAATAATCAGATGTGTAGATATATTAAATGAAGAAAAAAGGAGCCTTAAAGATGTTAAATAAAAATGCAGCATTGATCAATCTTTTTTTCTAATATTTATTTATTTTTTTAGTTGTAGTTGCACACAATACCTTTATTTATATGTGGTGCTGAGCATCGAACCCAGGGCCTCACACTTGCTAAGCGAGCACTCCACCACTGAGCCACAACTCCAGCCCCAATCAATCAGTTTTTTGAAAATATTCAAAACAAAGTTCAAAAAACCTGAACTTGAGAATAATTGATCACTTTACCTATGTCGAAACCTAATTTTTTCCTAATAATTATTCACCCTCTCTTTTTCAAATAGGAGATTTCTGAGAGCAAAGCTTTCCTTACTTATACTAAGACCTTATAGGAATGGCAGGACTACACTAGAATCTTGCTATATAACCTATTAGTGCATTCTATCTCATAAATTAGAGATATAGAGAATAAAGAAGCCATTTGACTTATTTGAACATACTTGATTGTACATTTAAAAAAATATATTCATTTATATTTGGGGGTAGTAGACAGAAAAGCTGGTGTGTTTGAAAGTGTTTCACCTTTATTATTAATTTAGTAACTATTTGTTTTTTAGGGCTTGGCTAGCTTCGCTTAGCATAATCTGCTCTAATGCCATCCATTTCCCTGCAAATTCTATGATTTTGTCATTTCTTAGTGCTGCATAATACTCCATTGTGTATAGATGCCACATTTTTTTATCCATTCATCTATTGAAGGGCATCTAGGTTGGTTCCACAGTCTAGCTATTGTGAATTGTGCCACTATAATCATTGATGTGGCCGTATCCCTATAGTGCGCTCTTTTAAGGTCCTCAGGGAATAGTCCGAGAAGGGCAATAGCTGGGTCAAATGGTGGATCCATTCCCAGCTTTCCCAGGAATCTCCAAACTGCTTTCCAAATTGGCCTCACCATTTTGCAGCCCCACCAGCAGTGTACAAGTGTACCCTTTTCCCCACATCCCCGCCAACACTTGTTGTTGTTTGACTTCATAATGGCTGCCAATCTTACTGGAGTGAGATGGTATCTTAGGGTGGTTTTGATTTGCATTTCTCTGATTGCTAGAGATGGTGAGCATTTTTTCATGTACTTGTTGATTGATTGTATGTCCTCCTCTGAGAAGTGTCTGTTCAGGTCCTTGGCCCATTTGTTGATTGGGTTGTTTGTTATCTTATTGTTTAATTTTTTGAGTTCTTTGTACATTCTGGATATTAGGGCTCTATCTGAGGTGTGGGGGGTAAAAATTTGTTCCCATGATGTAGGCTCTCTATTTACCTCTTTTATTGTTTGTCTTGCTGAGAAAAAACTTTTTAGTTTAAGTAAGTCCCATTTGTTGATTCTTGTTATTAACTCTTGGGCTATGGGTGTCCTATTAAGGAATTTGGAGCCCGACCCCACAATATGTAGATCGTAGCCAACTTTTTCTTCTATCAGACGCTTTGATATAAAGAGAGCAACTAAGAACAGAACAGGAAGGAAGAACATGAGGAAAAGACTATAGTAAACAAAGACGAATGGGGGGAGAGAAACGGAGAGAGAAGGGAAAGCATATGGAAATGGTAGGAGACCTTCAATGATACATAAAATTATAAGAGGTCATGAGGGGCAAGGGGGAGGGAAAAAAAGGGAGAGAATTGAACAACAGCAGGGGAGGTAGAGAGGGAAGATGGGAGGGGTGGGGAGGGGAGGGGGGATAGTAGGGGATAGGAAAGGTAGCAGAATACAACAGTCACTAATATGGCATTATGTAAAAATATGAATATGTAACAGATGTGATTCTGCAATCTGTATTTGGGGTGAAAATGGGAGTTCAAAACACAATTTGAGTCAAATGTATGAAAGATGATATATCATGAGCTATGTAATGCTTTAAATAATCAATAAAAAATATTTAAAAAAATTAGTAACTATTAATATCTCCAAATCTACTTCATTTTGAATAGATTTATTCCCATGTATAAAATATTTTATATTTAAATCAAGAATGTATAAATTAGGTCAGTTTCAGAACTAAAAAGTCTTGTTGGTGAAAAAGATAATTTTATTTTCAACGACCTTTTTATCTACCAGTATGTGTTCCAAATATTTCTGAGCATCAGACAGCACAAGTGAATTTATTTTATAAAATGGTTGTTTCATTGGAAGTTGACTGTCACATTTTGAATCAAATAATTAATGTCACATTTATGGTATTTTCCTATAAAATATTTTTGTGTGAATATAAATAGCATTTCTCCCATCTGCTCTTCATTTTGACTCTGTGTTTTAAGTCTTTTACCAGAGTTAATCTATTTTCCTTTTTAAAGCTTCTATTTCTTTTATCAAAACCAAATATAAAAAATTTTTGTTTTTCTTGAAAAAAATGGTTCAGTTGCCACTCTGCATTAAGTTTACGAACAACATATCTTCTTTTGAGAAAAAAAAAAGATTTAAATATTATCTTTATTTAAACTTCCTGAAAAAGGTAGGGTGGCATTGTGATAAGAGCATAGATGAGGAGGTCCTCTGGGCTCACATTCCCATTGGCTCTGAAGCCTCTGGTCATATATTCTAGCATGAAATGTGCTGGGAAGAATTCCCTCTTCATCCATGGTATCATTGCCCTTCCATGAAAGTTCTCAGTGTATTGACAAACAAGTACTCAATAAAATGGGATCATTAAACGTTCATAATCATTGCATCTGAACAACTCTCAATAACTCTGTGCACTTTCATGTTGTCAAAATATTTAGTATACAAAAGACTGGGGATTTATTTTAAAAGATGATGAGAAGGACATGAGGTGATACAGACTTTGTTATCCAGCTTGGAATTTGATGATAGGTTTTAAATGCATCAAAACACCTTTCCAATTGTTCTCAGTTAAAGATAGTTATCAGTTAAGACAAGAGTAGTCTAATGGTTTTGATCACAAGACACAAAATTGCTCATGTATAATTTGTTAATTTTAATGGTATATCCAATGGTCCACTTGTTTATTTATTAATTATCACACATATGGCTATTTAAAATTCACTTTGCCATCCATGAAATAAAACAAATATGTTATCATCCTAATGATTTTTAGAGTTACAGTTTAAAAAGTTTTCTAAGGAAATGTTGTATTTTCATTTGCTTACAAAGCAATTTTACATATTATCATAGTATATCATATAACACTGTAAATAGTCCTATTTAGATACTACACATCAGTATTGGAGTTTCGGGATGAATGTAAGAAAGTTAAACAGGTGTATTAACTCTTTGTGAACAAAATATGTTCCACGACTCTGAAAAGGTGAATGGAATTTTGAGTTTTTGCCAGGGAGTAAATTAAGCACTTGGAGACTCTTCATTTAATGATCTCATGAATCCTCATAATATTCCCTATGAAGTAGGTGACAAGTTGTATTAGTCCCATTTGTATTACAAGAAAAAATGAAGCTTGAAGTTGTTACAAAATTTCAGTACATGGATTGAGAAGTGTATTTTCACCACAGGGTGGTCTGTGGCATCATATAACTATGCATGTTATAATTACCCTGTGCATGCAAAATTATACTTGAGGACTCTTCAAATTAAATTTATATCCCTTTGCTTTTGTTTTATATCATTTTATTTATCAATAGCCACTCTGACCTGAAAGTATTTTCCAATACCCATATTTTGCATTTATTGGAATGCAAAAGCTTTGCAAATTGTAGAAATATTCATGTTGAAATCTCCCAGGAAATAGCACAATCCTCACAGAAGATGAAATATTTTAGTCCTAAGCACCAGTCAACCCTTCTTTAAGACATCAATATTGCAAGGGATATGGAACCATCATTTAAGTTGTTCCGTTAAGTAGTAGTAGTTCTCCCATTGATAGAATGTTGTGGTAAAGCAATTCTGCAGCTATCTAGCAACAGGCAGACAGACCTAGAGAAAGCTCGCTTTTGTAGTTTCACTTAGCAAAGCACTGAAAAGCAAAGAAAAAACTCTTGTAATTAATTGAGGAAATATTGAACAGAAATAATTTTATTTTGAACTTCTACTTTATTGGTTTTCAGATAAAAATCCCATTTTTTATTCACCTTTCTGATGGTAAATGTTCCAGTGAAACTTCTCTTAGATTATGTTAATGAAATATGAGATATTAGTCCTTATGAGATTTTTATTTATAGTCACATTTTGTCATTTTTTTAGCAAAGAATAGGGATAAACAATGTCATATAAGCTTGATTTGTTCATTTGCCATTATGTATTATGGTGGACTATAAAATTGGATTTGGCATGACTTTGATGTTCTATTCTTTCATACATTTCTAAGAAGAAAAAATGAGAAATATTTTGATAATTTTGCAAAGGAGTGTACTTATCATTTACCTTGTTCAAATAGATAATTAATTGTCTTCCCATTGTCTCCACTGATATCTCCATTAATCCAAAGAATGCTGCCTATATAATGTTACCTATGTGACATATTTTTGCTTCTTATGTATTTTCTAGAAAGAGCCATTCAGTTTGTGTAATAAGTATTCTCTTCAAATGCTAAGGCAATAAAAGTGGCCATGAGGAGAATTAACAGTGTACTCATTATCAACCAGTAAGAACTTCAGAAGAATAAAAGTAATATATTTATGTTATATGTAAAATAATTAAAGTGATAAGTATCACATAAGTTTTCTTATTCTAGGGAAGGGAAGAAGGAGATGCAAGGTGATGGTAAAGAGACCATTTACTTATTTGTCAATACATTATTTCCTTAGAATAAAACTTAAAGCAAATAAAAATAATTAATAGTGGTTAATTTTAGAGTGTGGTGTTGGAATATGAGTTTTGTTACATTTACATTTTGCATTTTTGCGTAACTTAAAAATTTGTTAAAATAAATTTTTTAAAAAGTTTCTTGAAAAGAAATAGAGAATAAAGGTTAAGCACACCGCTTGAATTATGACTGTGAATCTTGGTATATATTTTCTCTATTTGTGACTATAAGAAGCTTCTGTATTTATTATGCTTCAATCTCCTTCTTCCTTAAGTGTTAAAAATAAATATTATTCCACATTGCTCCAAGGATGAAATGAAAGAATGCTGGGGAAGCCTTTATCTCTAGACCCATAACTTAGCGACCTCTCATTCTATTATTGGCATTGTTGTTGTAAAACATAAGTAGACTCTTTTAATAATTTAGAAATTATCTGCTTTCTTATCCATAATCTTGTTATAATATGTTTCTATGTTGACATATGACTAATAGTTCTCAGATAAGAGTTGTCTTAAATTCAAAAAACTTTTTATATAGTTTGTGAGTACTTGTGTTTTCATGAGTACACAATAAAAATTATGTATAATTTCAAACAGAATATGCAAAGAGGGCTGGGGTTGTGGCTCAGTGGTAGAGTGTTCGCCTAGCACATGCAAGGCCCTGAGTTCGATCCTCAGCACCACATAAAATAAATAAATAAAGATATTGTGCCCAAGTATAACTAAAAATTAAATATTAACAAAAAGAAACATGGAAGTCCCTGTTTAAAAAAAATAGAATATACAAAGATTATATGGAAAAAATTCTTAGGAGAAATGATTAATTTAGATCTTGAAATATTTAAAGGGGGAGCATACATGCACATTCAGATAGAATCAGAAGTTTAATTCATAAGAATAAAATGGATAGGAAAAAAGTACTCAACTTATTTTGTTTTGTAGTTATGTGCTCTAGATAATTGCTATTCAAATAAGAATTGAAAACTTTGAAACATTATTTTTTCTTCAAATTCTTCTTCTTAACCTTGCTATGTTATTTTTCTTATCCTATGCTTTTAATTATTTATTCCTTATGGCATTATTATTTTTTCTGTTATAAATTTCTAGAGAAAAGAGATATGTGGTGCAGTATCAGACTCAAGACAATTTATTCTTCCATTTATTTTTATTTATATTTTAAAAATATCTGAAATAGAAAAGTTTTTTCTCTGTTGTAAGAAGCATTGTACTGGTGCTCAGTGAATAATAAATCATCATAATAAATGAGATGACTAGATTTCTTGCAGAGTTGCTGCATTCTAGTTTGAATATTTTTTAGGATGTGTATATCTTGTCTCATGTGTTACTACAGCTAATTTAAGGAGGCCATTACTGTCTTATATAAGAAAAAAATAGTGATTTCAATAATAGTGTGCATTCTAAGAAATGTATCATCAATTGTTTTCTCCTTCATTTATTTTTGCTGCTTACAAATCCCTCAATATAATGCATACTCTTTCTTTTTTGCAAAATTTCTTTATCTTGTTTGTTTCTTTGTTTCTTTAAAGCCATCAATTTTGTACCTGCTTCTGTTTTTGTTCCTCTTTCTCAATCCTCTTATCAGTAGGAGTAGCTTTTATTCCACTTCTGTTATGGTGCTATTTTACATCCCTTTGATTCTTTCTAATCCATGTGACTTTTTGGTCTCCTTAAAGTTCCATTCTGAAGTAAGATCGCTATAATATATTACAGTGGAATATGAAATGGAAGTAGAAATAATAAGACTATGCCACACTGTTCTCCTTCTTATGACATCAAAAAACAGTATCAAACATATTTCAAATTACCCTACTGCATTAGCTTTCTATTTTAAAAATTGTGAATAAGAAAGGTGTTATTTCATTATTTCAGAATATACTTTTATGTCTTTGATTGTCAACCTTTATCAGATCCAACAGTCTTTTTAGTAACGAATATGATGTGAACTAAGAAAATATCTGCAATAAACATCACAGAAAATGAAATCACCCTGTATAAGTAATTCTATACAATCAGTATAATGCCCTAAATGTATGAAAGAGAAATTAAGGAAAATAAGTGTATAATAAAATAATACATATTTAAATATGCAAAATACATAAGTATGACCTCATAAGATGACATGATAAAAGTCAATTCCACATACTTTATGCTTGACAGCTTACAAATACTGATAAATACAGGTGAATTAATAATGTCCCAAATACCACAAATGACATTGCCCCTCGTGTTGTGAATTTCTGTTAACATGAACATTGGAAGATTTTATACCAAATATGTAGTCTTTCTGGATTCACACAGCTCTTATAATTTTTAGAAAATTCAGTATATATAAAATTTATCAACAGGATATTTTGTGTTTGTGTGTAAAATAAAGTTTCAATTTCAGATAAGTATAAAAAAGATTTTTTTGTTTTCATTCTCCAATGAAAAGGGAGTTTATTATTCAAAATAATAAGCTTTATTACTTTATATAGGACTCCTAGAGATAGCTGGTTACTCCTAAGCAGATTGGGGCTGGCTAGGCAAATTAGAGGGTGAGTTGGGCCTTTGTAGTGACTAAAAAGTGGAGCAGAGGACAAGTTTCCATGCACAGAAAATTTAATTCCTTTCAAAGCCAAAGTAGGAGTCACAGAGGCAACAGCATTCTTATCTGCCTGTCTGAATGGGATGCCAAAGGGAATAGGAAGTGAAACCTGTAGTCAGTGGTCAAATATCCAAAATGGAGGCAGACTCTTTATTATTACATGACAAATCTAAAATCATACAACTGTAAGTATGCTACTATTACTTCTATTATTTACTACTATGCATAGCAAAACTCATTTCCATATAACAATATAATATAGAACATGTAGTAATAATAATAATATCAATATAATACTGTAATAATTATGCAGTAGTCCCCCCCCCCGCAACCATGAGAGACAGAAAGATTCTGAGACCCTCAGTGGATAGTTGCAACCACATCAAGCACTGAGGCTACATATACTCTATTTTTACTACATACAGTTAACATACATACATACATACATACATGTTAACAGTTTTGCCAGGGAGTACCAGAGTTAACCTGTTCTTCCATGATTCATGTCCTCCTTCCTCATTTGTATCACTACTCCTGTGCTTTGGGATCATTTTTAAGTGACATAGAATACTTGAACTCAAGCACGGTGATACTGTGGCAGTCTGTCTGATAACTGAGACAGCCACTGAGGGACTAACAGATGGGCGGCACATTTGGTATGTGTATACTAGACAAAGAGATGATTCATGTCCTAAGTGAGACAGAGTGAGATGGTGCAAAACTTTGTTATGCTACTCAAAATGGTGCACAATTTAAAACCTGTGAATTGTTTATTTCAATAACTTTCCATTGAATTTTTTGGGACATAGTTGACTCAAGGTCTCTAAGGTCATGGAAAATAAAACTGATTAAGGGGAGACTATTGTATTAGTGAAGTAATGATATTTATTTATAGTGCTAATATTTATTGTATCTAATCCCTTCTCTGTGAAAGGCAAGAAACTAAACAGTCACTTACTTATATATTATCCTTCAATCTTCACAGCCCTAATATAAAACTAATATCATTATGTCCACATTTGAGAGACACAAGAATCAGAAAGGTTATTTGGATACAATATTGTAGTCCAAATTTTTAGAGCTTATCAATTATTAGTAATCACATATTTTACTTTGTGAAATTTTCCTTTCTCAACTGAGATATACATAGATTTTAAAACTTTATATTTCAATTGCAAAATATCTTTCTTGCATGAACAGGGTTTTAACCTGGATAAATATTCTGTGTGACATTAGAAGATCATATGGGATGTAGGAAAATTCCCATTGGGTAGGACATTCTCTCCTACCAGTATCACTAATGTCCCTCAGTCATTATGACAACAAAAGTTTACACAAATTGTCACAACACATCTCAGAACCCACTGAAAATCAGATCTCAAGGAAAATTATGCTAAATTATCATCGATGTTAAAATATTCCTGATCAGTAAGAAAATTCTATTTTCCATTGGTGTTTTTAAATGTTATCATAAAAATATTGCATATGCTGCATGAATAGAAATTTATTGCATGAATTTCCCTCCACATTTTAAATAAATTAAATCACTGTAACTCACTTATGATAGCATGTATGCTACACAAATGAAGAGAGACAATAAGAACACTTTGTGAAATTTATTTAAAGACTTTAGAAATCAATATTTCATTTTAAAAGATATTTTTAGTTATAAATGGACACAATACCTTCATTTTATTTGTTTATTTTTATGTGGTGCTGAGGATCAAACCCAGTGCCTCACGTATGCTAGGTAAGCACTCTACCACTGAGTTACAACCTCAGCCCAATATTTCATTTTTTTTTGTAGTGCAAAACATGCTAGTTGGAAACCCACTGTCTACCCTTTTAATTTCTTAACCTAAGAGCACTCATTTTTTATATCTTTTCCCATTTTTACAGGGATCATATTTTACAATATGCACTTTTCCTGGGTTGTACAGTTAAACAGATAAAGGCATCTTTATGCTATCCATCATGATCCACACAGTATACCTTCCTATGAGCTCCATTATCATTGCAATTGTGAGTTTTTAAATCAATTTGCATTTTAAACATGAGGAGATTTATGAATAGTCACAGAAAGATGGTCATATAGTGGGATACGATGTAGGGAGGGGAACTGAGGGTTATGTAGGGAGGGGAACTGAGGGTTTGAAGGTGTCCAGAGGGCTATATCAGTGGACTGACAAATAAGACAGTCCTGCCACAGATGTTGGAAAATGGGTGGTACAGAAGTGGGGATGGTGTCATGTCTCTATACTTCTTAGAGGAAAAAATGAAAGTAAAAGCATGAAAAGAAAAGATATACAGCTTGCCATGAAACTGTTTACTTTTATGTAATTTTGTTGTTTTTGAAACCTACTCAGTTTTATGGCTTAGCATTCTTTGGACATGTTAAAAATTGCAAGATTCTTTGACTAAGGGAAACAGGGAAATGATACATATTTAACAACATTCTTTCTTTCTTTTATATGTATTAATGTTGAGTATCTAAGATTGACTATTATTTAAACTTTGTGAATAAAATACGTTATTCAAAAGAGGAATGAAAAAATCAAAAGTTTTCTTTATAACATGAGTTTTCAGAAAATATATATCTAGTTTGCACAAAAATAATTTTCAGACAGAATAATTCTTCTTATCTCCTCATACCTATGCACAGAGGCAGAACATTAATATATTTAGACCTTTTGATTGGAGACTTAACATTTACACTGGCATAAAACATTAATACTATCGTTCAAGCATGACAATTCCAAATTAACAGAAACCAATACTGCTATTCAGGCAAAGTAGGAGTTAGTGTGAGAAATGGAAGCAATTCTATAAAACATGGTTTAGCAGGATATTAGGAATCTAGATTTAAGCTTTATTCCTCATATATGGGAGGACAAGGTATTAATCCACTTACCATCTTTGCTTTAAATTACATGACTTCTTTCTATTAATTTAAGATTAATACCTGATGATGATTCCAAGCTTTGAATCCAGACTGCTTGGCTGTGCATGTGGCTCTATGGGATAATACCGGGAAAGTCCCCATAAATGCTTTGTCACATTTTCTTCTGCTTTCAGTTGAATAATATTTGTGCTCAGTTCCAGAAATGGTGTATTTGGAAAGTGAGAAGCATTCAGTAAGTGTGAAGAATTTTATTGTTTTTTTTTCTTTAATCAAATTTTTAGTTGAAAATTGATTATGGGCTATCTCTAAAAATATAGGAAGACTTACTTGTATAAATAGAAATTAACTATGATATAAATGATTTCAAATATTATTATTTGATAAATTTTAAAAATTAACATTTTTATGATCTTTTGAAATGTCTAGATATTGTTATTTTGCAATAATTAAGCATATTTCATTGTTTGTTTCTATATGCCAACCTCAGCCAATTTAGTAAGCAACAACTTAAACAAAAACATTCTTATGAAAATTATGTACCTTCAGACATCATAAAAATTATTCATATTCACTCCACATATTTAAAATTCACTCATTTTATTTTTTGGTTTGCACTTCTTTCTATCTTTTGAACTCTTAGAAATGCAATGAATAACTCAAATATCTTTCCTCCCAAACTTTAGTTTGCAGTGATGAAATCACTCCTGAGCCAGGCATCCAGGCCCCAGGAAGGGAAGACACTAATGAAAATTAGCATTCCAAAAGAATCCACTGCAGCTGTCATCATAAAAAGAAACTGATTAGTGGTTTGGACCATGCTAACTCTGTAAATTATCAAACAAAATACTGCAGAAGCATCCATTTACGTATATGAAAATTACAATTTGAACATCACACTTAGAGCACATTAATCAACTTCATTCTTTGTTTTTATGGGTAATGAGGCTTCACAGAAAGGTAAACATCCAGCTAAATAAAGTTGCTCTGGCAAAAATGGATTAAATATATTCATACTTAAAAAAAAAAGAAATGTGCTAAGAGGTGTTGAAATAAAGGAAGCAACCCCTGTTCACTTATTTCCATTTTTAGTGTCTAGTTTGACTTTTTTTTCTTCTAGCACACTAATTTTTTTAAAAAAAATTCTATTCATTCCAATTTCTTTTAGAGTTACCTTATCTGCAATGTGAATTACAGTACTTCTAAACTGATTAACATAAATATCCTAGTACCTTTTATTTCATATCTAACAACATAACCTTCATTAAAATGTGTTGGCTCTTAAAAGCTATTCAGAACTTACATAATTTATTATAGGGGTGTAGCAATAACTATTCCCTGTGGTGGAAATGGGGCAATTTATTTCTAATATATTTTTTCTTTTGTATGTAAAAATTTGTATAAAGAAATCATCTCTTATGGAAGTTGCATTTCTAGAAAACAGAACCAACATTGAAACAGTTCTGAAAGTCTTTGGGAAAATGGTTTAGGAAGACAAACCAAATATCCACGTAATAACTATTTACTGGGCACAGGATACTGGAGATGAAGCAGTGGACAGGATTTAAATGATTGACAAATGTGACATTTACTTTATTGATCCATGTTGAAAAACTAAGGGAGAATGAAGAATCCAGAAAGTACTAGGTATTAGGGAAAGTATTTTAAAAATATATTGGATAGTTCAAACATGAGAACAATTTGTAATGATCTGTGCCTTAAATATTTTTGTCTTACTCAACTTCATATAATAGATTATAGGACAACAATTTGAGTTTCCTCATTTATAAATTGCCTACATTCCATCATGAAGATAAGCCAAGAGTCTCACTCTATAATATTAATTAATTAGTTAAGTTTTTGGTCAATGTTTTCAAATTTACCTAAGGTTAATAATTCCTTAGCTATTACTCTTACATAAATAAATTCTAATTCTTCCAAAGCAAAATCTGGAAACTCTTCACTGTGTATTTACATGAATTAAATTTCCAAATATCATTCCTTCAACAATACTTAAGAAAAATTCAGAAAAGTCAACAATCCATATATAAATTTTTCATATAAAATAATATTTTTCCAGTGTTTGGTTTCATGTTTTTCTCTTCTCATAGATATTCTATGATATGGATAGATGTAGTAAAATTGAAGTTAACAATTCTGGTTTATTTGAAATGTGAGGAAGTTGAATTGCATTGGGTTGGATAAAGGAAAATTATATTTGGTGGGAAAAAATAGTGATATTTTTGGAGGTGTAAACTGATCATTTTATGGGTAATTAGATACAAAATTTAAAATTGCATTTAATAAATTTTATAATCTTTATGCTGTTTTACTTTGATATATATAAAACCGTTTTGCTACTAAACATCAGAGTCACCATGCTGGCAGACTTGAAGCAATAAAAATAAAATATTTAAAGTGAATGTTTAGAAGTCATGTTTTAGTTATATGATCATATAAAGGTTACCTTAACTTATATTTTATATATTAAAGTCTAATAATAATAATATCTACTTCTATTGTCTTATATTACCTCTATCACCCCCATCTACATCCTCCTTTATTTTGATACTGTGTTTTATCATCTTTTCTTATTATTGTTTCTTCTATCCTTGCACACATATACACACATATTTACATGTATTTTACATGTATATTTACATGTATTTTAAAAATACATATTTACATGTATTTTCCCCTTGCTAGTGTACTTTGCTAGTCATTTTTCCCAAATAAAGGCCTTCTCCTCTCCAGCCTTGTTATGGGGACAACTTCTCAGCCCTCACATTTCTTGGTGAGAAATTATTGACTTGTATCATCTGCATGATATTCATTGACATGTTCCAGATGCTGCATCATCTATTTTATATTAATCCATTCAGTTCTCATGTGTTTTTGTTTCTTTCTCATCCCCAAATGACTTTACAACCTGTTCTTTTCCAACCAGACGTTTACCATGGACCATTAAATTCAACCCAACTTCTGATAGAGTTTCTTTTATGCAAAATTAGCATCAGATTCCTTAGTCACATAGTAGAAGAATCAGTAACTACTTGGATCTTAATGCCTTTTTTACAAATGTTTTTTTCATAGAAAGGTATGTGCGCATAGGAAACTTCTAAAATCAATCTCACTTGCCAATTTTTTATTTTTCCGTAGAGGGCTTCTCACTCTAAAATTATTTCATATTGTTTGTTATATCATTAATCAGTAATGACTTATCTGGCAATTTATAGATTATAGACCACTCTAATCTGATTTTCTAAAATTATACCTTGTATTGCCAAAATGAACAGATGCTTTGGTAGTGGTTCATTCCATGTTCAACATTGTACACGCATTTCACACAGCCAAATGCCTTCTCATTATGGTTTTTTTTTTTTTAACTCTTATGTAGAATTACAAAAAAAAAAAAAAAAAAAAAAAAAAAACCTTTCTCCTGTTTCCCCATATACCTTTATTTAATAGTTTCTTTATTTTGTGTTATGACATGGCACACAATTATTGTTTCTTTTATATGTCCAGTGTCAGAACTTGCTGTTGATGGCATAGTTAGAATTCAAATGACTTTCAGAATGGTGTTCCACAGACTGTAAGTACAGGCAAGAGGTTGCTAAAGAGATGATTGCAATATGGGTGCACTGCTCTTTGCTGGTTTATCTTTCTTCCTGCATCAGCTAAGTATGAAATCTGGAAATTTGAAAATTAAATTTACCTTTGTCAATGTAATAATCTTATAGACCAATCATGGGCCTAAAGTGCAAATGTGGAATTCTTATTTTTCTGAATATGATTTTTACATTAGAGCTGAAGAGTCACTTCTGAAGTTCTTTGAAGTCTGTTCGCTTCCACTGTGTTCTTCCTTAGAGGTATACCATCCCTCAAAGAAAATATATTTATAATATTATTAAACTCTAGAATTTAGAGTAAAATGTATAATGTAAGAATACTATTAATTCATGGAACAATTTGAGTCCACTATGCTTTAAAATGTTTTAAGTAGCATTTCCCAGATTATTGCAATGTTATTATCATTTTTCAGATGTTTACCAACTTCTTTTTGCTGTTATGCTTGCTTCTTTGTTTCATCAAGAAAGAAAATTATTGATTAGTTTTAGGTAGCTTTGGCTACAAAAAAAAGAAGCAAATCTTAAATCACAATATTTTATTGTTTATTTTTAGTTATAGATAACAATAAAATCTGTTTTATATAATTATATCGGCATGAAATATAGCTTATTCAAGATAGGACTCCAGTAATTCTCCTTCCTCTTTCTTTTCCCCACGCCTGCTCCCTTCCCTCTATCGATCTTTCTGCCATCGATCCATAGTTCCTTTTATTTATTTATTTTTAAGTTAATTTCTTGTGATTGTACTTGATAGTGATATTCACTGTGGTGTATTCACATATGTGCATAGAAAAATTATGTCAGATTCCTTTCACTGTCTTTCCGTTTCCTATTTCTCTCCCTTCCCTTCATACCCCTTTGTTTAATCCATTGAACTTCTATTCTTCCCCCCATCCCTTTTTGTGGGTTAGCTTCCACATATCAGAGAACACATTTGACTTTGGTTTTCAAAGGATGGTTGCCTTTCTGTTCAAGTAACATCATTGGGGGGCGGGGGATAGACTATCAGATGTATCCCCCATCTGCAATATTGTAAACCTCAAGGAAAAGAAAAAGAAGGGCACCTTGAAACCATGTGATGTTCTTATATATTTGGATGAAACTGGCTCTCATCACTTCTGCTCACAATTGTTGACCTAAGAAATCAATTACTTAATTTTGTTTTTAATGAGTAATACAATATTTCCAAAGCAAAAGGAAGGAAAGAATTTGAACAGTAATACAATGTACTACAAAATAAATTTAAAAGAAAAGACAGAAAAAAATATTAAAAACATAATTGCCCCAAGCCAATCTAAGAGTAAAACCTTGCAGAATATGTGTAGGATTTTTACAAGTGTTGATTAATTCTTATGAATTTCTCTTATTTGATTGAGGGTAGTTCCATAGCTTTCTAGAATTCTCCATGTCAGTAATATCACTGTGCTTAAGCAATATAGATTGGGCTGTATAGATTGCAATCTCTGATTATATCTGCCTTTAGCTACAAAGAATTGCAGTGTAACTCCTCTTCTTTGGATGGTTTCAGTGGGTGCCTTGGTCATTTTTTACAAGGTGTAGAACATCTGACATTTCCTTCACTGACATCCTAACTCATTTATTTAATGGACTGTGTCTGATTCAAAACATAGTTGCTGCCAATTATTCAGAACTTACATCATTGGATGTAAGGCTTTTTCCAGTGGCACTTGTTAAAGGTCATGTTATACCACCAAGCTAACTCTAATTCACAACGCTTGTCAAAAATAAAGACTTACCTTCTTGGACTAGGACTTTTTTCACTGCTTTTAAGCTGAAGTCAACTAAAGCATCCCTCCTTACATCTCCCCTGCTGCAATATGACTCTGCAGGTGGTCTTTCTTTGAGCTACAATGCACCTGCTTCAAGGAACTTCTCCATGTCTATTGATATTGGATCCAAGTTTAAGCCTGAACTTAAGATGTGTTTGTTGTCATTGCCACTTACCTGATTTTAACTAATTAACACAGCAGGAAATCTTTTTTTTTTTTAAGTTTAATGCCATTGCAAAACACCTTGAGATACCATAGCATGACAAGATGACATAAAAGTTAGTGTGTGCACGCCTTTACCTTCTCTTAGACTTAGGCACCCTGGTGGTTTAGACAAATGCATTGGATGTTCAAATGGAAACTTGATACTAAAAGTCATGGGGAGAAAAAGACTGAATTCTAATTTGATTTTTCCAGTTTGTTAGAAACAGAGAGAAATGAGAGAATAATTTATAATTTCTATGGATTTCTGCAATCCAACAGTAAGTACTGAGATGTGGAGTAAATTTCTGGGACAAGTTCTTAATGATATTATTATTCGAATGCCATTTCATTTTTTTAAAAATAAAAACTATGGCATATTACTCTTATGTAATACTTATATAATTATGATAATTAAATATTATAAAATAAAATAATTCTATATTTTTATATATAATGATAATATATTATTATACACAATGATACTATATATTATATTATATAATTATCAATGATTCTAATAATTATATATTAGAATAATTACATTATTTTTTAATTTCCTGTAACTGTTATCTTATAATTAGCCCTGTATTATAAAAATAAATGAAATTCTAAAAATTGGGTGAAATTATCTGAGCATATGGAAATTAAAAAAGAAAGTATTGAGACTCAAACTCAGATGTCCTTTTAATTCTTGTTGCTTCTTTTGATTATTTGAACAATTAAAACTATGTAAACTTTGTAATAAGTAAATGGTCTCTGAAACAATGTGTCTACAAAAACTACACTAGTCTGTTTGAGCTAAAATAAACCAACCACACAAATAAACTCTGCCATCATAGTGAACTGGTCATATTTTGCAAGGGCAGAAATGGGTCAGTCAAGAAATAAATTAGGAAGAGCATTTAAAAGACAATTATTATTGTCCACATAGAAGAAGCTTGATGAAGATGGTGGGATTTTAATATTAACAAAAGTGAACACAACTCACCTAGATCATTATATGGAAATAAAAATCTGAAAAAAAATAGATCAACAAACTATTTTTTTTTTAATTTGTGTAATTTATGTTTGAAAGGAAAATTTGTAATTACAATTTGGGTGAAACATGTAAAAAGAAAATAAGATTATGGATTATAAAAAGCATATAACTATAAAAGCATGTGTAGATCAATGCAAAATATTAATTCATTTTATGAAAACAGAATGGGTTCGAGATTGGGTCAGAAGGAGCATTTTCTTACTTTGTGGCTTGAATTATAAAGTAATTGAAAAATTGAAACTGAGGGGGAAGACAGAACATGCAATGGAAAGTAGACAAAAGCCAGGGTTTAAAAGATGTGAAAGCCAACAGTGTACAGGGTTAATGAAGACAGTCTCTAGCTAATATTTTAAACTAGTTGGAAGGTATTTTAAGGAGGAAAAAAAAGAGAGATATGTGTAATTGTCAAATTTTAAACATAGCATGCATGATATAAACTAGTATGATGAAAATAACATTTTGTAGATAACTGTTGCAATGTAAAAAAAAATTATCACTAGATTGATGGGCATCAGGATTTAATTGTCAAGCCCAAAACAAAATCAGAATATGCTTTTCTCATTTAATTTAAAGTAGTAGGGATTTCTTTTGCTCCTCAGTTTAATTTCTTTAGAATTAAACATCTATGATTTTAAAGAATTTAAGTTTTGATCTGGAGATATATATATATATATATATATATATATATTATATATATATATATAATTATTGTTATTATTATTATTATTATTATTTTGCTTAGGGAAACTCCATAAATGGAAATAATTGAGTAATTGCCCAGGACTTTTCTTAATAATGATAATTCTTTTTTTTTTTAACTTTTACACAGATGTATTGAGATATAACTGGTACATAAAGAACCACATGTATACACCTATGTGCTGTGTACAATTTGGTGAGTTTGAACATACACAAACACCATAATACCACAATGAAGGAAATGAGATATCCATCACAAGACATAGTTTCTCTGAATCTCTGCTTTTGTGGCAAGAAAATTGCATGAGACCTACCCTCTTAACAAATTTTGAAATATTCAATGTTGCATAGATAATTGTAGCCACAATGTTCTAGAGAAGATCTGTGTAATAATCTTTTAGCAAAAGTCAAACCTTGTATCCATTGAACAAAACCTCCCATGAATAATGTTAATTCTATCATGAACAAGTTAGGATGTATATTTCAATATATATATTAGGCCTCTGTGTCTTTGTTAAGAATGTTCATTTTCAACGTAAAAATACAGGCTATTTGCAGATTAAATAATACTTTATAAGTATTTTAAAATATTCAGCTTGAGTTAATATATACAAAAAGGAAAATTGCTTAAATGCTACAATGTACACATATATTTTCATAAATAATGCATTCTAAAGGTCAGTGGTTGATTTATTTTCTGCTCTTCAAAATATGAGGGAGCTGCCAGAATGTCATTCTGAGAGAGAAACAAAAAAAATATTGTCAGAAACTGGTAAATGTGGGAAATTTTTTTCCCAATAAGAATATAAAATTTCTTAGCAGTTTCCATACAGCAATAGCTATATAATCATTTACTATAATTATGTAGGAAATGAAGAGATGAATTCTATATAGGGGATTTTTAGGGATTGAAATGCCAAACAAGTGATTATGTCAATGAAGAGTCAACTTAATCTGATCACTCAAAAGATGATCAAAATAGTCTACTCATTGTCATCATCTCCATGACTAAATAAACTGTCAGCACTTAACCAGTATTATCTATCGTTTGATGAATATTCACAATCTGCCTAATACAAGATAATTATATGGTAAAGAACTACTCCAAGTATCTTAAGAAACTTTAAGTGAAGAACGTATGCATGAATATTTATAGCTAGATAAAAAGGAGCTGGGATAGGTTTCCAATCAAATGGAGTAAAATATCCTGTGAGGTAGTCAGAGCAAGACTGTAGTATACAAGAGAATTAAAGAAGCACAATTCAGCCAAAATAAAGTTTAGAATGTGAATAATACATAGAACAAAGAAAAGATAAGGAAAAAAAAAACAGGAGTTACAGCATGTATTATTTTCTTATTTCTGTGCCATACTTAGTGGCTTGGAATAAGACCCATCTATGATCTCACAGTTTCTGTAGGTGGGTAAAACTAGGAATAGCCCAGCTGGGTTCCAGGTGCTGGGACTCTCCAGGCTGAGATCAAGGAATTGGTTAGGGCCAGGCTGGAGTGTGGAGGTTACTCCATGCTCCTTCAGGTTACTGGCAGAATTCAGTTCTTTGAGGTTGCCATACTAAGCTTCCAGTTTTCTTGCTAATTATGACCCAGTGGTTGTTCTCATCTTCTACAGGCCATTCTCAGCACTTAGCCCTGAGATGCTTTTTCTTAAGACTTGAGAACTTCTTCAACC
The DNA here is from genome assembly GCF_964194105.1 of Spermophilus citellus. Taxonomy (NCBI): domain Eukaryota; kingdom Metazoa; phylum Chordata; class Mammalia; order Rodentia; family Sciuridae; genus Spermophilus; species Spermophilus citellus. The sequence continues at coordinate 52,633,008 of NC_138182.1, read as the reverse complement.
AGCAGAAACAATCTCTCCTGAGTTTGCTGATTGAGTCTTATCATGCAGTTACAGCCATGACTACCCTAAAACCTTTCCCAAAGAGTGAAATCTAATGAAGAGATCTATTATTTTACCATAATCACAAAAGCATTACCCTTAACAGAACAGCACTATTCATAACCTAGAGTGGGAAAACATGAAATGGGAAACTTTGCAGCCATCCTAAAAATATCCCTTTGACTTCATGGCATAAGATTAATTAGAATACAACAATACCTAGCAGCAAAACCTGTCAGAAGTTTGATATAGTTTTGAGATGATGGTGACACTCAGGCTATGGTGATACTAGATGAAATAAAGAAATTTATATGAATTTGAAAAATAGTTATTTAGTGAAAAGGAAAAAAGATCATCTATTTTTTGGAGAAAAATAAGGGAAAATTAAAAACTGTATATTACTGGGTTTCTGTCTAAAATTCAAACTATTAAAAGACAGGAGAAGAACTTAGGAAAATATGATAGTTCAAGTTTTAAATATATACATGCATACACATATGTATATGTATGTGGATGTATGTACATATATTTAATTTTTCTTGAAATTCACAGGCTAAATGTTGCATTTTTATAAATAATCTTATTGTTGAAAAGTTGTTTACTTCTCCTCACTCTGTATCTCTTATGTCTTTGTGTAGATTCAATTTACTCTTGGTATCATTTTCTCTGAGCATGAAAAGTTAGAAATTACTTTAGTATTTCTTCTAAAGTCAGTTGGATATCAACACATTATTTCCATTTTTCTTAATGTTGGAATTATTTTGGTTTGCTTAATTTTTCAAAATGGTGTTGATGAATATAGAATTATTGATTGATATATTGTTTATTATTTTAAATTTTTCCCACAGTTTGAACATACCATCCATTACCTTTTGACCTTTATTATTTCCACATAAAATTAGCTGTTAACCCTAGTGATATTCTATTGTACATAATGAGTTACTTTCCCATCTTCAAGATTTCTTCTTTGTATTTAATAATTTTATTATGATGTTTAAAGATATGAATATCTTTTAGTTTATCTTACCTTAAATGCATTGATATTATTTGATAAGTATAAATTAATATTATTTCATCATATTTTAGAAGTTTTTAGTCGTTTTTAGAAATACATTTTTTTTTCAACTTTTCTCTATCTCCTTCTAGGATGAGTAAAAAACTGGCAGACAAGCCAGAAATTGAACAGAGAGATCTAGGGAATTAGACAACACAGTGGGCTTTAATAGGCTCTCACATTTCTTTTGACACTTCACGTGTGTATGTAGTGTCCCACTAGTCTCTGCAGCTCTTTTCATTTTTCCTCATTCCTTTTTCATACTTTTCATCAGATGGTATGATAGCTATTGATTTATCATCAAGTCACTGATCACTCTTAGGTGAGCTCACATTTTCTGTAGAAGATTTTATATAAGTTGTATTTTTCTACCCTAAGATATCCTTTTGTTACTTTTTATAACATCTGTCTCAATTGATATTTCCTGCTTTGTGTATCATCATAGTCCTACTTTTAATTTTTAGATATGTTTTGCTCTGGTTTTTTGAACATATTTTTAATGAGTTTATTGATGTAATTCTGGGCAAAGTTCAGGCTTTGGTACTCTCAGAGAAAGTCTCTGTCTCCTTTTGTTTCCCAAAGTGTGGAACATATTTCCTGTTTCTTTGCATCTAATTATTTTCTGCTAAAGTATTTTAGATAAAATATTATAACAAATGTCTCTTTAATATTTTCCCCTGTGGTTGTAGTTGGTGATTTTTTGTTCCTTGGTGAATATAGATGATGGGGGAGGTATACTGGTAATTTAATATATATATATATATATATATATATATATATATATATATATGTTTATATATATGTATATATAAACATATATATATATATGTTATATATATATATATATATGCACGCACACACACACACACACACATACACATACATATTATGATTTAGATATTAAATGTCCGCCCAAAACTCATGTATGAGGCAATTCAAGAGGGTCTAGAGTTGAAATGACTGGGTAATGAGAATTTTAAGCTAATCAGTGAATTAATCTCCTGATAGGGAGAAAACAGATATTCACTAAATTGTCTGTACATACACATACATATTATAGAATTGATGGTTAGATCACAATGATTTTAGAAGCATCTTCTGGGTGGTAACTGTAGGTAGGTGGTGTATGGCAGGAAGATGTGGGTAACTGGTGTTGTGACTTTGGGTATATAATTTGTCCTCATTGAGCAGAGCTCTCTCTGCTTCCTGGTGCCGTGTTTTAAGCCACTTTCCTCCATCACACTCTTTTACCATGGTATTCTACCTCATATTGGGCCCCAAAGAATGGAGTTGACCATCGAAGATCTGAGACCTCTGAAACGTGAGCACTAAATGAACTTTTCTTCCTTTAAAATTGTTCCTGTTAGTTCCTTTGGTCACAGTAGTGAGAAAACTAATTACAACAATAAATATGCACATATAGTACACATGTGTATACATATGTATATATGTGTGTGTTTGTGTAAATATATATATATATATATATATATATATATATATGCCTATCTCTAAGTTAAAAAATTTCCATGTAAACTTAAAAAGTAGTCTTTCAACTACTTATATTTTAACCTTTATCTTACAAGTATACGGAATAGAGAATAATTAATTATTGGGTGACTAATAATGATGAATTTCTATTTTTGACAGGCAACCTTGGTAATGGTACTTTATTATAATTACAAACTAGCAATCATGATTTAAACCATTGCTGAGAAATTGTGCAGTATATTAATTAACATGGGAAGAGAAAAGCAAACCCTATTTTCTAATGGATTCCCTAGTGGAGATTACATATGGAGTAACAACATAACCTTCCAAGTGCTGCTACACAATAATTTCACTCCCTCCTCAGAAGACAAAAATATGTACATAAGTAATCTCTTTTTCTCTTTTCATTGCTAATATGTGGATCGGTTTTTTATGTACACTTGTTAACATTTCAACTAATTAGTTTCTATATCACAAACTTTTTATCAATTAATTTTAAAAATAGCTTTGATTAATAGGCAAATAAAATTCTTCAATTATTTATTTATTTACAGCTCTATTTATCCAGTCAGAATATTAAAAAAAAATAGTTGCTTTTTTTTTGAACAGAGAGTCTTCTGCTTTACTGAATAGTTCTGGCAAGATTTTGATATGAGAACTTTTGAGCCAAAGTGACTTTCTAAAGGAGTCTCTATAATAGGATATTGCCTCAAATAACAACTATTTCACTGCTGATATAATTGACTGGTTTCTCTTTTGGTAGATTTCATCTGTGTTTTTAAGTGCTAATATGGGAAACATTAACAAAACTTATTTCATATGTATATTCCTAAAATTCAAACATATTTGAGAAGTTAATTGTTTGTGAAAGGACTTGTGTGTATTAAAATTGGGAAAATGATAATTCAATAGTAATAATAAAAACAGATATTCACTAAATTATCTGTACATACACATACATATTATAAAATTGATGGTTAGATCACAATTATTTTGGAAGCATCAGGAAAATGTTATATAATAACTAGGATTACAAAAATATATATTTGACATAAAGAAGAGAATAGCAAAGTCTTTCTTTAATTTGGAGTGTTTAAATTAAGGATGTGCTTGAGACATGAGGGAAAATCATTAGGTTTATGAAATATTCATAAGTTTTCACTCTTTTTCTACAATGTAAATATATATATGTACACACACACACACACACACACACACATACACACACACACACACACACACACACATCTATTATGTGTATAAGAAAATTGAAAGGTACTGCTATACCTGGCTTAGAATATAGTGATTCTACAAAAGATCTGAGGAAATTCCTTTATTTCAGTATTACTGAAACATAATTATATTCTGAGTTTGTGTATCTGATATGCATAATATTTACATGGTTTGTGGCTGCTCTTTTAGAGCACTGTATTTGTGATTGGAAAAGATCCTGAAATTAAAGCTGAGTAACAGTATCTCACTGAAAGCCTGTTTGACCATGTATGTCTGTCCTTCCCAGGTTGGACCAGGCCACCATCTTTTTATACCGGTAATATATCATGCACTTCTGTAGATTTTGGAATGTTTAATAAAAAATCATGAAAGCTGTCTCTGTGTCTTTTGCCACTGAATGAACTTTACCAAAGAGTGTATCCTGGTATTGACTTATACTGTTGAATTGCATCTGACATTACCCTTTCTCATGAAGTATAAAACTGTGTAGTAGATTGTTCATTCATTTATTTTTTTAAAAAATCTGTATTTAGTGATTACTAATGAGTGAGACTAAGTGGAAACATGGTATAGTCTTACTTTTACTTTTACTTTTTCTATATTATTTGTATATGTGACCAATAGAAGGAATTACATCTATGCTACATGTACTGTTATACTTTTGGGTGTGTGTTTAAGAAGGTAAAATCAAGGTTAGCATGAAAGTTGATGGGTTATAAAAATTTATATTGAGGATTCTTCATGTATTAAAGATAATATTAAATTATGTAATTTATTAACAGTTTAGCATTGGCTGTAAAACAGTTGTTAACCTCAGAATACAGACCTAAGAAGAGAACATCTCCTGATTTTCAAGACCAGCTTTGGAGTCAGAAGTCCTTTGTTCTAGCTGCAACAGGCTCTAGGATGCCAGCCAATGAATTGAAAACTTTATTTAGTCTCCAAAATGACCTCTCAGGTCCTCTTAGACAGTTTGAATTGGCCCTTCATGCTAGGACTGAAAATATCCTTTCAAATATCTTGATTTTTTGGTGTAAGAGTAAGATAAGCAGAAGGTGCTTTTTGCTTTTTGCTTTTTTCCTTTTTTTTTTTTTTTTTTTTTTTTTTTTTTTTTTTTTTTTTTCCGGTGTGGCACTGTTATCTGCACATCATTTGTACATCACCAAGATAGACTTCAACATTAAAGAGTTTATGTTTTTTTTTTTTTCACAATTAAATGCAACCCAGATCTGGGATTTTTATTTTATTTTATTTTATTATTCTTTCTTTATTTATAATAGCAGAATGCATTACAATTCTTATCACACATATACATCACAATTTTTCATATCTGGTTGTATACATAGGATATTCACACCAACTTGTGTCTTCATACCTGTACTTTGGATAATAATGATTCTCACATTCCACCATTATTAATAACCCCAAGCCCCCTCTTCCCCTCCAAGCCTTCTGACCTATCTAGAGTTTGTCTATTCCTCTCATGCTCCCTCTCCCTATCCCATTTTGAATCAGCTTCTTATATCAAAGAAAACATTCGGCATTTGGTTTTATGGGATTGGCTAACTTCACTTAAAATTATCTTCTGTAACTCCATCCATTTACCTGAAAATGCCATGATTTTATTCTCTTTTATTGCTGAGTAATATTCCATTGTGTATATATCCCACTTGTTTTTTTTATCCATTCATGTATTGAAGGATATCTAGATTGTTTCTACTGTTTAGCTATTGTGAATTGTGCTGCTATAAACATTGATGTAGCTGTGTCCCTGTAGTATGCTGTTTTTAAGTCCTTTGGGTATAGACTGAGGAGAGGGATATCTGGGTCAAATGGTGGTTCCATTCCCAATTTTCCAAGAAATCTCTGTACTGCCTTCCATATTGGCTGCACCAATTTGCAATCCCACCAGTGTACCTTTTTCCCCACATACTCGCCAACACTTATTGTTGTTTGTCTTCATAATAGCTGCCATTCTGACTGGAGTGAGATGAAATCTTACAGTGATTTTGATTTGTATTTCTCTAATTGCTAGTGATGATGAAATTTTTTTTAATATATTTGTTGGTTGATTGTATATCATCTTCTGAGAAGTGTCTGTTCAAGTCCTTGGCCCATTTGTTAATTAGGTTATTTATTTTTTCAGTGCTTAGCTTTTTGAGTTCTTTCTATATCCTAGAGATTAGTGCTCTATCTGAGGTGTGAGAGGTAAAGATTTGCTCCCAAGATATAGACTCTCTATTCACCTCACAGACTCTTTCTTTTGCTGAGAAGAAACTTTTTAGTTTGAATCCATCCCATTTATTGATTCTTGATTTTAATTATTGCGCCATAGGAGTCTTATTAAGGAAGTTGAGACCTAAGACTACATGATGAAGATTAGGGCCTACTTTTTCTTCTATTAGATGCAGCATCTCTGATTTTATTCCTAAGTCCTTGATCCCTTTTGAGTTGAGTTTTGTGCATGGTGAGAGATAGGGATTTAATTTCATTTTGTTGCATATGGATTTCCAGTTTTCCAAGCACCATTTATTGAAGGGGCTATCTTTTCTCCAATGCATGTACTTTGCACCTTTGTCTAATATAAGATAATTGTAGTTTTGTTGTTCATGATTGCTTTTTATATTTCTATAAGGAATGTCATTGGAATTTTTATCAGAATTATTAAATCTGTATAGTGCTTTTGGAAGTATGATCATTTTGATAATATTAATTCTGCCTATCCAAGAGCAAGATAGATCTTTCCATCTTTTAAGGTATTCTCTGATTTCTTCTTTTAGGGTTCTGTAGTTTTCATTGTATAGGTCTTTCACCTCTTTTGTTAAGTTGACTCCCAAGTATTTTATTTTTTGAGGCTATTGAGAATGGGATAGTTTCCTCATTTCCTTTTCAGAGTATTTGTCACAGATATACAAAAATGCCTTTGATTTATGGGTGTTGATTTTATATCCTGCTACTTTGCTGAATTTATTTACTCATTCTAGAAGTTTTCTGGTGGAACTTTTAGGATCCTTTAGGAATAAAATCATATCATCAGCAAATAATGCCAATTAGAGTTCTTCTCTTCCTATGTTCATTCCTTTAATTTCTTTTCTAATTGCTCTGGCTAGTGTTTCAAGAACTATGTTAAATAGAAGTGGTGAAAGAGGGCATCCTTATCTGGTTCCAGTTTTTAAAGGAAAATCCTTCATTTTTTTCCTCCATTTAGAATGATGTCAGTATGGGGTTTAGCATAGATAGCTTTTATGATGTTGAGATATGTTTTTCTTATTGCTAATATTTCTAGTGTTTTGAAGATGAAATGGTACTGTATTTTGTCAAATGCTTTTCTGTGTCTATTGAGATGATCATATGATTCTTTAAGTCTATTGATGTGATGAATTACATTTATTAATTTCTATATGTTGAACCAATCTTGCATCCCTGGAATGAATCCCACTTGATCATGGTGCATGGTCTTTTTGATATGTTTTTGTATTTGATTTGCCAGAATTTTATTGAGAATTTTTCCATCTATGTTCATTGGAGATATTGGTCTGAAGTTTTCTTTTCTGATGTGTTTTTGCCTGGTTTTGGAATCAGAGTGATATTGGCCTCATAGAATGGGTTTGGAAGTGCTGCCTCTTTTTCTATTTCCTGAAATAAATTGAAGAGTATTCATATTAGTTCTTCTTTAAAGTTCTTGTAGAACTTGGCTGTATTCGATCTTGGACTTTTCTTGATTGGTAGACTTTTGATGATGTGTGCTGTTTCATCACTTGAAATTTATCTGTTTAAATTATGTATATCATCCTGATTCAATTTGGGCAAATTTCATGACTCTAGAAATTTGTCAATGCCTTCAATTTTTCTATTTTATTGGAGTACAAGTTTTCAAAATAATTTCTAATTATCTTCTGTATTTCCACAGTGTTTGTTGTGATATTTCCTTTTTCATCACTTGTGTTAGTGATTTGAGTTTTCTCTCTCCTTCTCTTTGTTAGCATGGCTAAGGATCTGTCAATTATATTTATTTTTTCACAGAACCAACTTTTTGTTCATCAGTTTTTTCAATTGTTTCTTTTGTTTCAGTTTCATTGATTTTAGCTCTGACTTTAATTATTTCCTATCTTGTACTGATTTTGGTGTTGATTTGTTCATATTTTTCCAGGGCTTTGAGATGTAATGTTAAGTCATTTTTTTGTTGGCTTTTTCTTCTTTTAAGGAACAAACTCCATGTGATGAACTTTCCTCTTAGAACTGCTTTGTAGTGTCCCAGAGATTTTGGTATGCTGTATCTGTGTTCTCATTCACCTCTAAAAAATTTTTAATCTTCTCCTTGATGCTTTGTAACCCCTTGTTCATTCAGTAGCATATTCTTTAGTCTCCAGGTGTTAGAATGGATTTTTTAATCTTCTTTTATCATTGATTTCTAGTTTCATTCTATTATGATCTGATAGAATGCAGAGTAGTATCTTTACCTTTTTATATTTGCTAAGAATTGCTTTGTGGTATAGTATGTGGTCTATTTTAGAGAAGAATCCATGTGCTGCTGAGAAGAAAGTGTATTCTCTCATTGAAGGATGAACTATTCTATGTATGTCAATTAATTCTAAGTTATTGAATTTATTGTTGACTTCTATAATTTCTTCAGTTTTAGTTTGAAAGTGGTGTGTTTAAGTCACCCAAAATTATTTTATTGTGGTCTATTTGACTCTTGAACTTGAGAAGAGTTTGTTTGATGAACGTAGCTGCTCCATTGTTTGGGGCATATATATTTATAATTGTTAAGCCTTGCTGGTGTATGATTCCCTGAGCAGTATATAGTGTCCTTCTTTATCCTTTTTGATTGACTTTAGTTTGAAGTCTGCTTTATTTGATATGAGGATGGAAACCCCGGCTTGCTTCAGCAGTCCATATGAGTGGTATGATTTTTCCCAACCCTTGACCTTCAATCTGTTTTTTTCTATGAGTGTCTTCAAGACAGCATATTGTTGGTTCTTTTTTTTTTTTTAATCCAATCTGCTAGTCTATGTCTTTTGATTGGTGAGTTTAGGCCAATAACATTGGTCTTTTGATGCTGTCCCATAATTCTTGCATGTCCTGTTCATGGTTTCTTAACGATCTTCACTGTGTGATCAACTTTATTTTCCAGGTTGTGTACTTTGTCTTTGTTATCTTACATCCTTTCTTCCAAGTGATCTAGTCTGTTGGTTATGCTTTCTATTGAGTTTTTTATTTGGTTTATTGCACTCTTCATTTCAAGAATTTCTGACTTTTTTTTTTCAGAGTCTTTATCTCTCTCTTGAAGTAATCTCTTGCTACCTGTATTTGCTCTTTTATCTTTTTGTTGGACTGATCAATTTTTGCCTGTATTTGCTCATTTCTTCAACTTGCTGTCTATGGGTTCTGTTATTATAGTGTCTTGGTTTGTTTGGGGCACTTTCTTCCCTTAGTTTTTCTTGTTGCTTATGTATCTTCCTTTCTTGCAGTGTGGATCTGAGATATTACAGTTTCTTCTCTATATTCTTGTAGTACTATTGCAGATTGTCTGTACCTCATCTTGATGTTGGTCTTCCAGACCCTGCTGGTGTTTTTCTTTTTCTTTTTTTTTTTAAGAGAGAGAGAGAGAGAGAGAGAGAGAATTTTTTTAAATTTTTTTAATTTTTTTTTCTTTTTTTTTAGTTTTCAGCGGATACAACATCTTTGCTTGTATTGTAAGGGTCCGGCGAATCGTTGGAGAAAGAGACCACAAGTGACCAGCTTCATGCAATGAGCAGGAGGGAGTTTATTGAAGAGGATCCTAATTCAGCGCGCTGAGGCTCAAGGCTCATTCAGGAAGGGAGAGCGGCCCAGAGCCCAGAGCAGAGGTCAAGCAGAGCTTAAGTACACTTTTTGGGGAGGGCGAGGGGTTTTGCATACATCAGAACAAATCATCATGAGGCGCGGGAAAATTGAACAACAACTCTGAGACATGATTAGCACATTCATTGGCGGGAACAGGTTGGGGGGGGTGATTGGTCACTCCTAAGCAGGGTACACATTCAAACTGATTGGTTCGGGCCCTGTGACAAACTGCACAAGGCCCTAGGCTAAATGGCCAGTAGGGCGTTGTCTTAACTATCTCAGGAATCTGGGTGTAACAGAGGAACTTAACAATACCTAGTCTTTTACATTTTAATTTAGGCTTTGCAATTTAGAAGCTTTACAATGCCCAGTCTTTTACATTTTAATTCAGGCTTTTGCAGCTTAGAATCAGCTTAGAAATTTTACCTTTACATTATGTGGTGCTGAGGATTGAACCCAGGCCACATGCATGCCAGGTGAGCACACTACTGCTTGAGCCACATCCCCAGCCCCCCTGCTGATGTTTTTCAATGAACTTTACTGCATCCTAGATCTTGGTCCTGTGCACAATGGTGTGGGTGAATCTGGACTCCAGGGCTTGACCTCCTGTGGTAGTCTGCTGGTTGGAATGGGCAGTCCTGTGCCAGATGCTAGTCTCTGTTGGGTGTCTGCCCCTCTGGGGAAGGGGTGGACCAGGCCTCTGTGTTCCTAGGACCCACCAGGCTGGTGTGGGTCAATCTGGGCCCTGTGCTTGACTCCCCTTGGTAGTCTGCTGACTAGAATTGGCGGACCTGCCTGTAGGCAGGTTATAGGCTATAGGCTATAGGCTCTGGTGGGTTTCTGCCCCTCTGGGGGAGAGGTGGACTGAGCCTGCTGTGTGCCTGGGACCCCCACAAGTTGGAGTGGGTGGATCTGGACATCAGGGGTTGACCTCTGGTCAGACTTGACCTCCTGTTGTAGTCTGCTGGTCCAAAGGGGCAATCCTTTTGGCTCTCATGTGTGTCTGCCCTGCCAAGGGAGGGATGAACAGGGCCTACTGACAGCATGGGTTCCAAGAGGCCTGGTGTGGGTGGTCTGGACTGGATTTCCTAAATAGTTTATGTTGAAGTAGCTATTTAATAGTTTTGTTTCTTTACTTAGTCTTGCAACACTATTTTAGTTCTTTTGAATTTCAGTCTCTACTACCAAGAAAGGACGGGTCTACATATATCTGTAAGAATATCTGTTTCCTGATAAAAACAGAACTTACCTAATATAAACAGAATTTACCATAGTAATCTCATTAAATTGCTTTTAAGGGGAGTGTTTTTCTTAGAGCAGAAAGCAAATAGAAGTGTATAACATTTACAGTGATTTTTTTTTCTTTAATTTCAAGCTTATATACAGAAATATCTTTTTACAGAATGTGCAATACAAAAAAGCCTGATTGACAACCAAAAACATTTTTATTCAGAAAAAAAAAATGTCCACAGTGTGCCCCCCCCCTTTTTTCCTTTTCATTCAGTTGTTATGGTTGCCTAGAAACCAGTATTAGGATCATGATTTAAGGGAATGCAATTTTATGTCTCTTTTTCTCTCAAATTCAATGAAAGGACTACAGTGAATGTCACTCAAAATTAACAGCAACTCATTAAAACTTTGGGACACTACCCTTTGTATGTCCACATTGGCAAGCTAGCTGCTTGCTGTCTTTAAAACTAAGGACAGAGACTCTTGTTAATTGGCCAGCAGGGGGTACCCAATTTCCTGCTCCTCTCTAGACTTGGGATTGACCTTGTCATATCCTTCAAGCCCCCAATTTCTGATGTTTTGAGCACTGTCGTTTTATAGAATCTATCTTTACAACAGTAACCTATGTGTTGAGCTGTTGCAAATGATTTTTAAGATAGTTTCTGTAGTAACAAAGAAAAATGACATAAGGGTGGTAGAGGTCAATGCCATGAAAGGTGTATATCATTTCATTTATTCTTTCCTATATACCTGACTTCTTTTCCAAGAAGATCTAAAGCCACACTGCTCAGAAAACTCTAAAGTCCAAATGTGCTATTTGTGAAGAGCTAAACATAATAACATTGATAACAATTCTATGGAGGATGCACTATGTGGATTCATGTGAAACACACGTGATTTGTCATTTAGCTCTATTGTGTTTGAGTACTTTTTCTTCCCATTTCAGATGATACCAGAAAAGAAATTTAACCAGGCTTTCCCTTTCTCTCCAAGAAAAGAACAATTTGTATTTGAAATGAACGACAAGATGAGGGACTGGAATGGTCCAGTCCTGATGTGCTAGTTAAGAAGGTGTGTTTCAAATCAAATGGGACTTGATAAAGCCATTTGACAAAGAGAGATTAGCATTAAATCCAAATGTAAACAACTTGGACTAAGAGTGTGGCTGAGTGCAGAGGCAGAAGGAAGCTGATTAGTAATTCAGATTTTATCATGACTGAAAAGAGACTGATAGCTGGAATCCTTGCAATCTTCACCTTTTGTTGACCATCTGTACTGTGAGTACCCCAGGAGAGAGCCAGCTCATTTGGGGACAGGAGAGCAGAAGGGCATAGCTTCTCATATAAGAGAGAAAGCAAAAGCCACGCTAAACACCATCAATTAAAATGCATTAGTCCTGTAGGAGCTGCCCGTTAGAGTGTCATGTGTGCACAGATGTTGCTTTTGCAAGCATGACACCAGTAATTAGGTATCCCAAGTAGGAGGACTTCACAGTATTTAGCAAAAACATCGCACTGTTTTTGCATAAACTTTTACCATAACTTTAATTTCAGTGGGTTTCACCAATATTGGTCAAAAGAAATATTGCCATTTTATAACAACCATACTGTTGCTTTCTAATTAGGTTTAAGATACATTATAAAATAGATGAGATTACCAAATAGAAAGGGGAGGAAAAAGAGTACCATGCTATTATAAGTGCGTTAGTTATGATAAATGTCTATACTTAGTCAAGAAAAATTAAAGCTCAATTTATTCTTATACATTTTCATGTTCCCTGTCACTGCTGACTGATGGCTTGTCTTTTGAGTGCATCTGTAATGCTTTAAAATAAATAAAACAGGACTTGAATCTGCATCTCAATTGCTGCAGTATATTTTCACTCACATTATAACTTGTGCTAAACAAAGCTTTTCTGTTGAAGAAACTGTCCCTCTCTCATTTCTTAGTCTCTCCCTCTCAATTTCTCTCTCTCTCTCTCTCTCTCTCTCTCTCTCTCTCTCTTTCTCTCTCTCTAATATAGTATTGTTTCCACAAAATTCAGAGGAAGAACAATAAAATAATTTTGACTGATACAGACTCCATGTAATGCAGACTGGGCCACCCAGAATGGGATATTGTCAACAGGTCCCCTGTGGACTAGTGTCACTTTTCTAGCTGAGAAGCATTATACACACAAAAGACCCTTTTCTTCTTTCTGTCTTGGTGTCTCAGGGAAAAGATAATGAAAGGGTAGAGTGCTCCTCTTGCCCAATTCAGGGCTATACAAAAATACAAAATGTGACAGTCCCAAACACCAACACATCACTGCAAACCTCCCAAGGGACTGGGCATGCAGTATGTAGATTGATAGAAAAGGCAGATTAAACAAGTCATTCAGGCAGCCCTCATGCTTCCTTCCTGATCCACGTGCATCTTTGTAAGAGCTCTGTACATTACCCTCATTAGAACAATCTGAACAAGCCCTATATCTCCCAGGAAGAGCATCACAGTAAGGAAATGGGGAATCAATAGTGAAAGCTTCAAGAGGACAATAAGGCAGTCTCCGGTACAGTGAGGAGGCAAAGAAAACAACAGCTTGTAAAGCTTGACAAGCTTGAGTCAGATGCAGCTTCACGACTCCTGTAGCTTGGCGTCTGCATCCTGAAATAAGAACATTGTTCTTAAGGGATGGCCACAGCCCTGCTGTCTTCATTTAGGATGCACAAAACTGCCCAAGGTAGAGAGTCCAGAGTGATTTAGAGAGTACATTTTATACAGAAATGAGAACCAGACTTTTGGGAAGACCAAAAATATAATAAAACAAAATACCTTAGTATCTGTGAATGTACACAAGTACATCTATGTACCTGTGTGTCTGTACTTTGGGAGTCATTAATGTGTGTGATGAATTGGTAATCTAGAGGCTTTGCACTGAGCTATTTAACTAAAGGTCTAGGGGGAAAAAGGGTGCCCAGGAGATTAATATGGTTGATCATTTTACTTTTTCTAACAATTGTTTTCTTAGTAAATAAGGAAAAGTTTTTTTAATAATATTTTAAAAATTTACATATTTGAACCCATTTTCACAACTTAAACATCAAGAAACTAATATTTATATTATATAACAGCTTAATAACTAAGATATTAAACTATATGATTTCTCTGCTTTATGAAACATATGATATAGATTTTAACATAATATGTGATATATATCAAAAAACTATAATCTTCAAAATCTTCAAAAATACTCTGTGTTCTAATAATTAGAGATCAAATAAAAAAGATCAAAAATCACAAGTGATGTCTCAGGTTTCTTCCTACAATTTATGAGTAGAGAACAGAAATTAAAGTGAAATTGCTTTGAATACAAACATCATATTAGTTCATTGGATCCATATTTGCATAAGATGATTAGTCTTCTCACCAGTTGAAAGAAGCTATCAGCACTAAAGAAACAATTAAAAGTATTTCTGATCCTATGAGACACAGTCTAGTAAAACTCACTCCCTCTTGGGAGGAAAGTGCTTGTCCATATGAGGTAAATTATCTCTCCAAGGGAGCCAAATGATGATAATGATTCACAGAGGCCAAGTAATAATTCAGTGACGAGTAAAATTTTTTCATGGCAAGTATGAGCTTAGAGTATTTATAGATCCCCCCAAGTCTTTCACATTAGAAATGTAGCAAATAGCCTAATAATTTGATATTTCTAAACCTAAATGCATTTACCCAACATGAAGCTGGTTGTTAAAGATTATGGGAATATTTATGATGAGTTTTCTGGCTCTGTAGGTGCACATCAAATATAGACTTTCTGAGGTCATTTAAAATTTAAAGCCTAATATATTAGGGTATGAACTTCTCAAGCTCCTCCCCCCAACACACACACACACACATGCAAGATAACTGAGTAATTAGACATATGTCCATGCATCTATTCCCTCTCAAGGGTACAACTAAAATGTCTACCAACATTCTGTCAAAAATTTTGCAACTTATCATAAAATATTCTTTCTTTGTTTTCATTATGGCACTAACTACACTGGATGCTGAGGTGATAATAGAAGAATATTTGTTTCCAGTGTTTTCCCCAGCTTCTTTCTTAGGGGTATTTATTATTGGATCAATCTAATTTGCAGGCCTTCCAAATAAATTTGCAGTTCTCTATAGGGTTGAGGAGCAATTGTGCCTATGGGCGATGGGTACTTCCAATGGTCACAACAGTGAGTTTTCTCTGCTAGCATATTTAGTTCTGGTGCAGTCAGTGAAAAAGAAAACACAGCTGAGTCTTCAATAAAGCTTAAGACACAGTCTTCCTTCAAAATTACACTTTGATTGAAGTGCAAGGGTTCAAAGCCAAAACAGCTAAATATATAGGAGAGAAAATAGTCCACGTTCTCAAGTAATGAAAAATATATCAATTTATCACACACTGTATATTCTTCTAGTTTGACTTCCATTTTTTATAAAAACAGAAAGAAATTGTAGGTATCTTTCAAGGCAACTTGAGAAACTATTACAAACTCATTTCAGGCACTGGTCCTTCATATAAAATGAAAGAGAAAAAGGGGAGCTAGGTTTAAATAAATAGCTTTATATTAAAAATACAGAAGTGGCATAACATTGTTTTGTACTATTATAGTCCTTTATCATTTAATTTCTAATTAATTAATTTTTTAACTTATTAATTATTTCTTCATTATCTAATTTTGCTGGTCCTTTATATAGGGGTATGACACCAAGCAAAATCAATCTTCTCTACTGGTCAAACATTTTAAATCATTGAGCTGAAACTTCAGTGAATTCTAGTTTCAGAATCATTTCATTCTATTGAAATGATTCTGAAACTTATCAGAACCTCTTGTAATGTCCCTTTATTTTAGTTTCTTCTTGATTTACTTTGTTATGCTTCCATTATTCAGAGGACCAGAACTCACTATCACCTACATCTTATTTTCTCATACTCTCCAAATATCATTATCTTGTTTCTGAAAAATTTTCTTAAATAGATCATTAGCTAGAATAAATAAAAATTCTGTTGAAATACACTTTTATTTAATGAAATGATACAAATGACCATGCATAACAATATGCCTATAGGAATCACCAGGAAAATCATCTATGAGTAATGAAGGAGGAAAAAAAAAAAAATATATATATATATATATATATATATATATATATATATATTTTTTTTTTTTTTTTTTTTTTGCAATTGTCAGAGGTGGGTACCAGGAATTGAACCTAGAGGTGCTCAACCCCTGAGCCACGTTCTGAGCCCTGTTGTGTATTTTATTTAGAGACAGGAACTCATTGAGTTGCTTAATACCTCACTTTTTTAAAACTTTTTTTTAGTTGTTGATGAACCTTTTATTTATTTATATGTTGTGCTAAGAATATAACTCAGTGCCTCATGCATGCTAGGTAAGCACTCCACCACTGAACCACAACACCAGCCCAGCATTTTGCTTCTGCTGAGGCTGGCTTGTGATCCTCCTGCCTCACCCTCCAGAGCCACTGGGATTATAGGCATAAATCACCATGCCATAGCCTAAATATGTTTTAATGCACTGTAAGAGTAAAATGAAATATCTTGGTCTTAAGACTCTGACATGTAATTTTAAAACTAATATAGGACAATTGTGGCATTTTAATTTACTGGGCTTTACTGCAATAGTGGCAACTCAATAAATGATGTAGAGGCAGCTGATTACGCATTTAGAAACACAATTAGACCATTTTTTTTTCCATGAGTTTTTAAAAAATCATGTGGTTCAAAGATGAAGAAGTAAAATAAATGCAAAATATAGCACAATGAAATTAGTAAATAAAAACATTGCAAGATGTCTAATACATATTATAAAGTGAAAAAAAGCAAAATAGAGAGCATTCACACACACACACACACACACACACACAAACTGGCTGTTTCTGAAGTGGCTTAAAATGTGATCAACATGGTTAATAAAAATAATGGGAGCCAAAAACAAACAAAAACAGCATAAGAAATTAGGTTTAGAGAAATAATTGATCTTTTCAACACATTGAAGTATAGTGACTATTTTTTTCTTTCTTTTTTTTTTTTTTTAAGTACTGCTGGGGATCTAACACATGGCCTTATTCATGTTAGGCAAGTTTTTTCTACTTCTGAATTATATCCCCAGCCAATAATGATATAAAATTTTAGCTTTAATGTGTAGAATTTCATAATAAAAATTTAGGGTTAATAAAACAAGAAAAAGCATTCTACTTCAATATTTCTCTCAAGACATTTTCCTTTCATATGTAACTTGCTCACAAACATTTCTACCCTGCACCTTATTTTGTATACCTGAAATAGATTTGCCCATTGGCATCTCCCACTTGGATGGCCAATAAGGTATCTAAAAATGATCACATACAGTGTGATTCTGCAATCTGTACAATCAGAAAAATGAGAAATTATACCCCAATTGATTCAAATGTATGAATTGCCAAGATCATTGTAATGTCATGTGTAGCTAATAAAAAAAAAATGATTGCATACAAATCTGAAGACTTCATGTTCCTTCCTCCATAAAACTAGAATCCTCCGTCTAAGTTGACAGCAATTCCATCTTCCATTTGCTCTTGTCAAATTCATGGGGCTACTCTTGACCTTTGGCAAATATGACGGTCAAAGCACAAAAATTTTGCCAAAATTCCTCCCTGAGCTCTGTGCTTTCCTGTTTGTCTCCCTAACATTCAATTTTTAACATGATAATTGGAATGATTCTCTTAAAATATAGGTGAGATCTTAGCCTCCAATGGCTCCCTGCTTCAAGTGGAGCTTCAGTTCAAGTTTTTACCCTGGCTTCCAGGAGCCCTCCTGCTCTAAGCCTTCCTCCTACTACCCTACCTGCTGCTTACTTGCTTCCTGGTTCTCATTGCTCATGTTAGACCTATGCTTGCCTCAGGGACTTTCTCTTGCTGTTTTTCTACTGGAAATTTATTCTCCTGTATATCCACATGGCTCCTTTGATCCCTTCCTTCAAGTCTGCTCAAACATCACTCTCTCTGACAACTTGTATAAGATTTCAACACACCCCTCAAATGAGATTTTTTTTTTTTTTTTTTTTTTTTTGTATGTGGGATTGGACCCAGAGGCATTTAACCACTGAGCCATATCCGGGCCTTTTTTTTTTTAGACAGGGTCTCCCTAAGTTGCTTAGGGCCTCTCTAATTTGCTGAGGTTAATCTTTGACTTTGCCATCCCCCTGACTCGGCCTCCTAAGCAGCTGGATAACAGGCAGGTGCCTCCTGGCCCACTGATAGCTCTTCTTCAAATTCTTTGTTGTTGTTTTTCTCTCCAAAACATTTTTCTTTAAGTGCCAGTTTGATCTCCTATACTACAAAGACAGACATATGGAAGTCGGATAATGTTTTTAAACTTTGTGCTTTGTTGAGATGAATGTTACTTCATCTATATTACTTTTTCTTGCTTACTGGATGTAAAGAAGTGAATCTCTTAATAGTGGAGTTTTAGGCACTGGAGAGACAAATTTGAGGCAAGCAGGACCTGGTTAGTTTTACACCAAAGATCGCTCTGCTTTTAATTTTACCTACAGTTCCAAGCACAGAGGTTAAATGAGGCATCTTTATCTTTTGTTATCTGGAGGACAAGAGCTGTCCTCTGGAAAAAAATAATTATGATATTTTATAATTTTGACATTAACCTCCTCTTCAAGGTGGAGGATTGAATCTTTGTAAATTAATTGTAAGTTATCTATCAAATCTATTCACTCACTTAGGAGATTTTATACATAATTTTGAATATACTCATGCCCAAAGATGTTCAGAATATGCCTCTGAAAGTCTATTGAAAAAAAAGGAGCAAAATGGTTTATAAAAATTACTCTTCTCCAGATATGTAATTCGTTTTACAGATTGTTTCATTTTAAATTATTTTCAACTTTCGATTTTTAAAAAATTACTTGTGCTTTTTCCCCAAACATGTACACGTTGTTTATTGGAATGTCTCAAATGACAACTTGTTCATTGAAGAGTCGACTGTTCAGAGTTTGTAACATTTATTTTATTTGATCATCATCTCTTTAATTAACTTTGATTTTAGCAATCTCTTTGTCTTTCAAAGAAATGTCTGAAATTCTTTTTAAAGTAAGCTTTCTAATGATGTATTTTTTAAAATGATCTCAAGCAATTTATAAACTTTATATACAGATGCCCCTTTTGCATATCCATAGAAATTTAATAATACTATAAACATAATACTTTAAAACATAATTTTTAGTGAACACTAGGATGTAATAAAATCATTCTATAGTCAATGTAACTGATTACATTTCTGTAGAATATAAATGGTTGAAAATAGTGAATAGATAGATTAGGGCCAAAATAAATATATGGCTATGTGTGTGTGTGTGTGTGTGTGTGTGTGTGTGTATAGCCTGTATAGTTGCTATTACACAGAAATGTATGAAAGGATAGATACTCATTTTATCTCAAGATTTCACCCTACAGTTAGAGAGATGCTCTCTCAGTGATTCATGATATGATAAATGATTATTATTTAGTCCCTTAGCTGTTTTTCAGAAATGTTGTATACTATTAGAAAAGTAGATTGTCACCCCTCAGATGAGATTCAAATATCTTCTCACCTGTCCTTGACTGAAAACACTACTTAAACTTCCATTATTAGTGATTCATTTATTCAAGTTAATGCTTTTCCTCTGCTAAAGGAGAAGACTCTGTAAGGAAGACAACAGGTTACAGATTAGATAGCTGTTCATATATTCAGTAAAAAAAAATCTTGTGTATTTTATAATATCTCAACTTAGCATAGAGTATTTTTTTTCAATATTCTAAACTTATAGTGAATAGTAATGGAAATCAGAGTGTGTTTTTTTGGAATAGTGGAGCTAGACACCCACAGAACTGGGTCATTATCTGTGGGAAATTGACATGGATGAGCCATGGCAGTAAGAGGTTGAGAGGACCCAGAGGCAAGAGTAAAGGGACAAAGGTCAGGGATGGTGGTGGCAGTTGGGTTTACAGAGCAGACAGTTAGAAAGGTAGGTTAGAAAGGTAGAGGAGAGGATGCCAAAAGTTACTGTTGCATATTTAATTATTTAATCTAGTGCTATGCCTGCACAGCTATCTACCATGACTCTATGGAAGTATGATAAATATAATTATTAATATTATTTATCTTTTGCCACTCTCCCTGAGAAATTTGTAGATTTGCAAAGTCTTCTAGCAGGAAAACATAACCATTAGAGAAGCTAATTAAAATCTGGGATTTTTATTTGGCTTGGAACCTTCACAGGTGTCAATCTTTCTTAATTAAGAATACAGTGAAAAAAACATCCATATTACTCTAAGCCATTTTGTGTACTGTGAAATTGCTTTTTCTTCTCAAGAAAATGTGAAGTCATTTTTTAAACACAGGCATACCAGACATTTTAAAAGGATATTTCCTCGAAGAACCATAAAATGCACAAAGGATTTCCTTGAAGTATTTTCACTTTTATAAGCAAGCAAACAAACAAAAAGGGAAGCATAAATATATTTATATTTTAAAAAATTAAATGCATATTTAAATAAATATAGAGGTATATATGCAAGTAGGAATTGAATTTATATATTTAACATATGCAAACTATATATGATTGAATTTTTCTCATTGAAATATTGTTTATGATTACTGCTTTTCTATACATGTACTATTTAATTTTCTCAGTAAAATATTTATTATTTTATGTATATATTATTTGCTATTGCTGGTTTTTTCAGGGAGTCCAGACTACCTTATACACATTTATTTTAATCTTTAGTACATTTTTTTTTCCACATGGGATTGATCCCAGGGGCATGTCACCTTTGAGTTACATCCCCAGCCCCATTTTTAATTTTTAGAAGAGCTTTATTTAGTTGTTTAGACTAATCTCATTCTGGTTCAGTCTTCTGAGTGACTGAGATTACAGGTATGCTAGAATGCCAGATGTACTTCTTCAATGTAAGTCATAAATTCCATTAGTTCCATTTTGTTGCGTGTTAAGAAAAAGGAGATTCAAATATACAACAGCAGAACAAACTCTTAGCAAACTTTTTTTTTACTTAAAAAAGTTGCAATTTTATACAGCAAATATTGACATCCACAAAACAATATGACAAGTAGCTATATTTATTGGGTGTGTGTGTGTATGTGTGTGTGTGTGTGTGTGTGTGTGTGTGTGTGTGTATGTGTCTGTGTGTGAAAACAGCAACTGGTAGTGTTAAAGTGCATCTGAGCTATCAAATATAAATTTCTCTAGCTCTGTCAAAAATATCATTCATTAGAAATAAAACACTTAGTTTGGCGATTCCACCTCTACTTTCTATTATTCGCTGAATTATCCGTTCGGCTTTTTTTCAGAGACATAATCATGTTCTTTGCTTATCATCAATTGTTCTTCATGAAAGAGGAAAAGTCAAATTGTGCACCTAAGAAAGGCTACCTTAGTAGAAAATCAGCAATTTTGAAGTCACAGATCATAATTTCAGTCCCACACTTTCCAGACATGTGACTTCTCAGTGAGAAGTGAGAACTTCTGAGTGGACAATGGGTGCTATCATTAAAAAAGTGCTTTGTAATTGGGTAAGTTCTTGGTTGTGAACAGATGCTAGAAATTGGTTCAGAATTAAAGACAGTGCAATAGAGAAAAAGATAGCTTTAGGCCAGAATTCTCACAGGAGCAAGGGTAATTCCTCATGAGTTAAGTCCTCTTTCAAGCCTGCATTAACAGTTGTACCTTTCTAGTTGGTTTCACCTGGAAACATGGGATTCTAATATTTTACAATGAATCTTATCATAGAAACAAAAAACACTGGGTTAGTGAAAAATTCACAGATTTTGTAATGATACACAGAAATATCAATTATTTTATACTATATGCAAGTCAAAAGAAATGGCAGAAATTACTGGACCTTATTATTTTTGCCTACAAATTTAGAATAAAGCCAATTTCATATGAATAGTATGTGAATGTCCTGCCATGATATATATGATGCACTAAATACATACTAGGTTCTGAATAGTTATTTTTTTTTTATTTCTCTAAACAGCAGAATAAAAACTAGCTTTTTCCCCCATTGGATGCATTGTATATTACAGCAGCAATAGACGAAACTGTGAGTATAAAGTGAGTAACACAGACAGGAAGTGAAGTTATGAAACTATGCAAGTTTCTTCAACCCTCCCTGCTCCTGTTTTGAGGTTGCCCTGAAGATTTCTTCTACCACTAATCAGTGAGCTTGAAATTTGTGAAGATGGATGATTAGGAAAGAAGAAGGAGCCAATTGGTGATAAATCCCTACCAGGTGAGAGGATGTCACAACCATCATCTATATGTCTAAGGGTCACATTTCACAATCAGTGATTTGGGAAGTCACATGTCTGAAAAGTGTGGGGCTGAAATTATGATCTGTGACTTCAAAATTGCTGATTTTCCACTAAGGTAGCCTTTCTTAGGTGTTCAGAAAAAAATGTTTGGTTTCACTCTTGGATTCTAAGCTTAATGTTTGATTTCTTTCATCTGAAGAGGTAGGCTGAATGACATAAAATATATTTTAAGTATTTCCTTGTTGATTCGGATGCCTCCTTATTTCCTTAAGTAAGCAAAGATGAATGATAAAGAAATTAGGAACTCTTAAGTAGTTATGTGAAAGGCCAGTAGCAATAATTTGTTTTAAATTTGGGGTAGTAGCTGAGAGGTGGTAAAGAATGGAGGGATACTACGATACGCATCAGGAAGATATATTGATCATAGTATTGAGGAATTTAATATGCTAATCATAAGCATCAGTCACATATTCTTATATTGATTATGAGGTTATCAACAGAGAAACTATGAAATTTTATTTAGATTTCTTTATTGATGACTTTACACAGAATAAAATTAGAATTAAATCTGAGTATGTAAAATATTTAGAGTGAATTTAGAAGGCTATATAACATTTTATCTGTCATTATTTTATTTTTATTTTACCTGTAAGTATGCAGAAACCCTGGGTCACTTAATATCTGTTTATTCAATTGACCACATTTATGGTCAGGTGGGAAGGTTATGTGAATTTACCTAAGAATAAGGATGACAACTAGAGACTATGAGGGTGATCAATAAGTTTTATCCCACTTGCAAACTTGAATTAATTGTTAATGGCTTCTGGAATACTGTGACAAAGAAGGATTCTGAGACAACTGTACCTCGTCAATGTATAGTATGGTGATTGATTAATAATAGCTATTTCAGGTACTGATAGTGGTTGTTTGCTTGTTATTTCAAAGCTGGTCTAAACTTCCAAGTTTGTATATTTCAACTTACAATTTACTTTTATGTATATAAAGTTTCCTCTGTCAAACAATCAGTGATGAAACAGAGAAAATGTTATCTCTCTCTCTCTCTCCACTTCTGGATGAGAAAAAGGTAGTTTATTGGTAGTGTTTTTGCCAATGACACACATAAAAAATAAAGTTAGGAAAGATCTTGTTCAAGTTTGATGAAATATAAGTAACAGTATCACAACAAATAGCAACATAATATAGAACCAATACCTACAGCTTGGGTGGGAAATGATGAAGTTTATGGTTAATACGAGCAATTCTGGGATATTACTATCTACCAGTGATTATGCAAACCCAAATTATTTCATTTAATGATTACAGAAATTCTTTGACTTTACAATTATGCTCATTTTTGAGATGCAGAAACTGAGATTTGGAAAGTTTAAGTTAGTTACCTAAGATTACATTTCAGATTCAAATTTGAAACTGCAATTTGGCTCCAAATATTTTGTTTATTTCTAACTTTAATCAAATCAAAAATTTCAATATACAAATGTTTAAAATAGCAGGGTTGAGATGTAGCTCAGTTGGGATGCAGAGCATTTACTTGCCATTTGTGAGGCCTTAGGTTTAACCTGTAGCATTATGAAAGCAGAAACAGCAAAACCTGGAAATATCATTTAGGGAAAATATTTCTGAGATTTAGACAGGAAATGGGTTGTAGTTGGCCCTGGATTTCTGACTGTGAAGAAGTCCTCAACTTCTGAAGGTCCTGATGGTTTAATAGTATCCATCTTGTAAGACTATTGTACAAATTACATAAAATAAAAATGTGTAAAACAAATAGCAGAATATCAGATATTTAATAAAACTAAAAAGCAAGAAATATTTTTAGCATAATTGTAGAAATTTTTAATATAACTTAATTAGCCACCCTGACTAGTTCAAACAGCACTGTGCCTGGTAAAACTAGCAAATGACCACAATTTTCTTCCCCAACACTTTAAAAAAATAATAATAATAACTCTAATAGCATTAACTGACACTTGAGATTTTAAAAAAGGTCTTCAGTTTCCTGATTCAAGATTTTAATAAGGCTGTTTTTGATGAGTATTAAATTTTTGAGAATTTTGAAGGAAACTTTCAAACTTTTTAAATACCAATTATCTAGTTTTGTTATAAAACAAGAAACGTGTTAATCCTATTAGTAGTTCACTTACTTATTTTAAATATTATTTTATATTTATCAAACAAATCGCAAAATATTCAAAAATCAGCCCTGATTATATACTAATATATCTAGGCTAAATTATATTGTGTTGAAAAGTTTAAAATATGTTTTTAGTAATTTTGACTTTGTCCCTGAAAATATGACACATCTAGGTGTTCCTGACACACTTGTTGATGATTTCTTTATATACATATTTTGAAATTCTTGTGCCTCTTATGTATAGTCCTTCCACTGATGTTTCTTTTAGTGTCTTTTTTAGAAAATGACATTCTATTTCTGTCTGGTTACCATTTTAGTTTCCTGAAACACTTGCCACATATCAACAGCTGAATTACAAATTGATTCTCCATCTAAATCTAGGTAATAAATGATGTCTTTCTGTAGTTCCTTTAATAAAAGATTTCCAATGTGCAATTAGTGATGTGATTTTCAAGAAGATAAGTGACTGCAATCCAGCAGATAGAATTTACAATTTTTCTTATTGCATTTGTGATTGACTTGGCTGGAGATCTTTGCTAGTAAAACTTCAGTGTTTTTTTCAACATATTATTAATGACTTAAATGTAGAATATTTATCTAAGTGTACCAATAAATATGAAGAATAAATGCTAGTATCTGTGATAATAGCAGTAATGTCAAGAACAACTGTTATTTATGTAAACAATTTACTGTTAATCAGTGTGTTTTACTCTGTGATGTATGTGCTGTAAAATCTGGCGGAAAGAGGGAAGGGGAAAGAGATAAAAACAGGGTGTGGGGAAAGGGGAAGAAAGAAAGAACACACTTCCATGCTGCAAGAATAATTAGTTAACATCATTTGCATATATAGAGGGATGACAATAATAACAGAACTGTACACAATGGCAGTCTCTTCCCTGTCTCTAAATTTTTCTTGCAAATGTGCAACAATATAATAACAAAAAAAAATGGTGAAAATGTGATTACTTCAAAATGGTGTGGAAATAAAATAGAAATAAATCTTCTACCCTTTTTTTTGGCCAGAGCTATGCCATTAAGTGATTGGAAAGGAGAAAGACTGAAAAAATTACAAGAAGTTAGGTACTATATGTAAAAAAGCAGAAA
This sequence comes from Spermophilus citellus, assembly GCF_964194105.1. Classification (NCBI taxonomy): domain Eukaryota; kingdom Metazoa; phylum Chordata; class Mammalia; order Rodentia; family Sciuridae; genus Spermophilus; species Spermophilus citellus. The sequence goes on along the minus strand of NC_138182.1, from coordinate 52,607,541 downwards.
TAGCAGCAAATCATATCAGTTCTGATCCTATGCTGTGTACTCATGTTTTTCTGAACCAAAATAAATCTCACCAGCAGACCCAAATATTTCCCCTAACCATTCTAGCTTCCCAGGGGCTACAGAGTTGCCAATTATTCTTCCTCTTTGAGCTGTGAGGTGAAATTTTCTACCAAGGTGCTCATATTCATCTAATCAGAATTTCTGGCTCCCTTTTCTAATGCCAAAGCATATTTTCATACACATCCTCTTGTGCTCCTAACAGAAATGTATCACTGAATTGTAAGAGAGCTAGTTGTTACAAGTCTTTCTGATTGTTTTTTCCTTCTATAGCTGAGTCAGTTGAGGTCCTGGACCTGGAATTTATTCTCAAATTCTGAGTTTAGATAACTAAGTTAAACCAAGTGTAGATAAAAACCTAAAGCTAATAGAATAATCAAAATACCTGGAATTTCCACCATTGTTCATTTTCCCCTTTGAGCAAAATTACCTCTCTATTTTTATTTCTCCTTTTTCCCCTCCCCTTCCTCCTCTTCCCCCCACCCCACCTTTCTTCTCCTCTCTCCCTCTATTTCTGTGGCATTTTCAGGTAGAAATTGCTACCCTGGTCAGGGAGACTATAATTCTCAATTGCCTTATGATTTTACAAGTATTTGTAAAGTGAAAAATGTTCTCCAAGTTGTTAATAGAAAAATCCAAGAAAGAAGTAACAATTTAGTTAGGCTGTTATAATCCAACCAAACATTTTCCTCTGATATGATACTTAAACATTTAGCCTGTAATTATGATTTATTTTACTAACATAGCTCACTCCACAAAGGGTTTTAAATGACATGAAGGCTCAGGGATACAAAACTGTAAAAATTTTTAATTAAATTTTTAAATTAAAATTTGCCTTTTATTCCTTCTTCACATATCTAAAAAAAAAAAAAAAAAAAAAAACCAAAAAATGAGAGAAACCTTCCTACATTGTAAAACACGCCCTCCACTTTCTCTTGATACTGCAAATCTCATACTGAGACCTTAAGTCACAGAGTGACCTCAAAGGACATAGATTACTCTGAGGAGAAACAATAATAATTTCTTTTGAATATGTTAGAATCCTGAGAAAACCTCCCAGATCTATGGGAATGATATATTCTGAAGATAATATAAACATAATGATCTCAGAAAACATTACACATACAATTTATTGATATTAGAGAATGGGCTTAAATAAGAAGTATCATGAATGGGTTCATAACTTGATTTTTATAGTTAGAAATTTAAAAGGTATTTTTTAAAGCTGATAAGACAAAGAATAAAGTCCATTAAAATATGAAAATTTGATATTGATCATACTGGCTAGATAATAAATTCTGCCAAAAGAAATAGAAGTTGATGATCTTTGCTATCTATACTAGACTCTCAGTCCCAATCACTTAACATTCAAACAGCACAAAGACCAACTATTTTATTGAAAATTATAACCTCGATGGCTATCCTTGCCCCTAGCATAATCTAGGTCTTCATAAATATCTGTTGAATTAATTGAGCAACTAAATCCTTTACCTACTACCCGTCTCTTCCCCCACCTGTAATATATAGACATACCAACTCACTGCCAAGAGACTGGTTTTGAATCAGCCCAGTCTCTCCAATTGTATTGCTGAGGATTTATGGAAATCATTTGAAAACCATGGATTTGGGTCAGTATTAACCTTTGGTCTCTGATCTCAGCCTGAAAGCCTATACAATGAACATGGTGAGCTTTGTTCCTCCAGATGCTATTTTAAATACTTACCACTCTCCCCATTATATAACATATATCCCTATGTTAGATAACAGCATTCCTTACTCTGAAGAAATGACTGCACTTTCTTCATAGGAAAAAAAAATTAGACATGAGTATATGGACCTCATCAACGCTTCATTGTCACCATAAATGATTTTGTACTTCTATCCCATCTAAGTCCATTCTCTTGTGTTATGATTCCAAAGCAAAACAAACGTGCAAAATGCAAGAAGCATCAACCATACAATCTTTCCCAATACCACTTCCCCCTTTCCAGCTAACAGCTTTTACATTAAACTTTTTGAAACAACTTGCCCAACTTATTTTCTACATTTGCTTTTCCTTTATTCTGTGGCTCTTTGAAAGTACTCTTCATCCTCCAATAAAATTCCAGCCAAGGAGACACTTCAGATTTCATATTACCATCACTTCTGACTTTGGCTTCAATCGAGTTGCTTTGTTCTGTGTTCTGTTTTGTCTTAAGACATTTTTCATCTCTGATTGTGTTTACTAAATTATTATCTTTCTCTCCACCTCCTGTGGTGCCATTTAGTCTTTCATATATATTGTCTCCCTTCCTCCTTCTCTCATCACTTAATCTGCCAAGGGTAGCATTCTTAACAATAGTCATGTCTTCTTCTACTTCTTGTAAGTTCATCACAACCAAGATCAATGTGACCTGCAAGCAAACATTCTTTGATCCCCAAGAGATTCACTCAGATGTTCCATAGGCATCATTGCCCAAAATGATCAGAAGCAATCTCATTTCCCACTCTAAATCTATTTCCCCTTTCCTTCTGGCTATTTTCAATTGACAACAAATTGTCCTCAATCTAGAAACCAGGCACTATCTTTGAGTCTTCCTAGTTCCATGTTCCCTCTGTCCAGCCAACAAATCATGTTGATTCTCTCTACAAATGATCACCTTAGTGATGAATCTGTCTGGTTTTTATATCCTCACAGTTGCAACCTTAATTTAGGCCCTTACCCTCTCTTGTTTGGATTCCTGTAACAGCCTCCTGGCTGGATTCCTTCCTTGTAGTTTTACTTTCTTCTAATCCATTATTTACACTGCTGCCAGAGTACGCTTTCTAAAATGCAAATCTAATCATGTCTTTTCCCTGCTTAAGAATCTTATAATGACTCCCATAGCTTTGATGATAAAGTCCAAACTCCTGAGCATGGCATGTAAAGTGTTTTATTGCCTGACATCTGCTTACTTCTCCAGGTGCATTTCTTTTTATTCACTGACTTTTCAGTATTGAACAAAAGGCCATTCACAAAAAAGATCTGTCCACGCTAGTCTTTGCATGGATAGAACCCTTTGTATCCAAAATCCTATAGGCAAATTTTAATTATCTTTTAAAACCCAAATTCAGGGGCTATCTCATTGTTATAGTTTCTATATGAAGTGTCCCTCAAACGGCTCTTGTATTGGAAACCTGATATCCCATGTAGCAATATTCAGATGTAAAATGATTAGATTATGGGAGCTGTGGTGTCAGTCTTTTACTTGTTGTAGAACCATATATAGTCACAAAATCTCCAGAAGTTCAAGACATTTCCAGAGATAACTCATTGTTCCTAAGACATAATGGAAAATAAAATGAAGTAATTCGGAGAAAGTACTTACCACAGTCCTTAAAAAAAATGCTAGGTTCTATTATCTTCACAGTCAAGTGGCCAAATGGATCCCACTCCAAAGAAAAGTAGCATTAATGTTTGTACAGAAGATATGTTTTTTCCTGATATAAGGAAAAACCGTAAAAATTTTAAATGCCCCATGGTCAAATAGCTGTCTTTTGAAGCAGTACAACTGTATTTAAAAAAAAAAAAGAGTCACAGCTTAGTATCACCATATATTCAAAATAAGACAAAGAGCGCAATCAAAAGGGAGTTTCATGTGATTCAAATGTGAATAATCTGAAAGCAATCTGAATTATGACTGATAGGGAATATAATATCTGGAAAAAAAGCAACCATAGATCAGTTTATTCCATGGTTTTGTCACACCATACCTAGAATTTACAATCAACTTGAAATATTGTTTAACTGAGAGGAGAGAAGAAACATTACATTGGTAGGAGTTACAAAAATCAGTGACATGAAGAAAGCCAAAAGGGGTCTTGGGGATTTTAGTTTAGACAGAGAAAAACTGCAAGTGGATGCTACAGGTGCTTTAGAACATAATGCAGCGTGTGTGTGGCTTAAAAGGATGGGGTTTCATTGCTGGTAATGTGAACTTGAAGAGGTATTAAATATCTGAATTTGAATTTTTTACTTGCAAAAGAGAAAAATAACTATATCTAGTGTAGCTGTGAAGAGGGAATTATTATAGGTTACTATCTTGGTGATTGACACGTAAAAGATAGATTAAGGGTACAAATTATTTCTTAAAAGGAAGTGTTGCACTTTTTTCTCATTAAACTAATAATTTAAAGAGATATACCAGCCTAATAAAAGGGAGACTTTTCCTATTGCTATAGGTGAATGTACATGGGAAGGGTTTGGTTTCCTGTTATTAGATATCAAAATAACTTCCTCAATGAAGTCATCCTTAAAATATCAGTGACTTGTACTTCTCCTCATAACACATTAACTCATCTGTCATTTCATATTTATAAAGCATGTCTCTGCTGTTCAAGTAGATACTATAAGAAAAAGGATTATCTTTACTTTTATTATTGTATTCACAGTATCTAACATTTGTTTGAAACCAAATGACTCTTACATAATCTTTCTTAAAATAACAATCAAAAGATGCAAAAAAATTAAAGTAGGCACATTCAAATAATATTTCTTGATTTACAAAATGACTGAAGGTTAGTGTCAAATATATTTTAGAGAGGATTTAAAAATTTGACAGTGGTTAGACACATTACTTACTAATTTTTTTTTTCTAATCCCAAGATTAATTTAATCTTGAGTGAGCTCCTACCATTGAAAATTTCCAATAAGGCTTGTTCTAAATCCATCAGAAATCATTTAAGAAAAAGTCATTCACTGCTTACAAGGTTTGATTAGGTGGTCTTTAAGTCATCTTCTAGCATCAAGATCCAGTGAATCACATCATGATTATATTTAGCCATGAATTGAAAATACACTGTTTAAAAATTCAAGAATAGCTACTAACAAAGAACACACTTTTTTCATGGGTTTAAAATAGGACTAAGGTTTATTTTTCTGCTGATCTGATTATTTTCAGTTTGGAGATATACTCCTGATTGAAACTGGTCTTCTCTGTATATAGTATAGCTTTGGTGTAAGTTAATCACATAAGTGAGTTATCATTTTACAAATAATAAATGTCTAAAAGTTGTGCATTAAGTCACAAGTGGAAGAGAGCTAAATCTTCTTGCTTTCCTGCTTGCAGTTACTTCATTTATTTTCTTTTACCAAGAAAGAGTGTAATATTGAAGGACAGGCCCAGTATAGCTGTTGATTCAACTTTCTTGATTGACAGTACAATTCTACAACAATCCAGTAAGAAGAACAGAAGTAAGAAAATTTTTGTTCCCTATTTCCCTAAATGTACCCTGCCCCATGCCTCATGACATAGGAATTTCTAAATAAACAGCTTTATGCTATCATAAAAGAACCTACATATGAGTTCCTTAGGTGTGGCGTAGTGTTAAGCTCAAATCTGTATTGTTGGTAAGGATAGAAAGAGATGACACATGCAAATGAGTTGGAAGAAAACTATTTAGCTGCCATAGAAACAATTGCATGGATGATTACAGACATGTCCTAGAAAATTCAAGGTCAAAAAAGCATGTTACATTCATGAGTTATATTATGCATGGTTTCTCAAACTTGGGACTGTTGACATTTTGAGTTGGGTAGTTCATCCTGTTGAGTACTAACCTGTGCACTGATAGATATTGAGCAGCATTCTTAGACTCTATCCACTAGATTTCAGTACTATTTTCCCTCCTTTTATGACATTCAAAAATATCTCTGTTCTTTCTCAGATTCCTGAAGGGCCAAATTCACTCCCATTTGAGAACTACTGAGTTAGTGATAGAAGAAATTCCCTAGCATTAAAATGCTTTTCTAACATTAGCCATTAAAGATTTAAGCAGTGTATCAGAGATAGGTCTAAAAAGTGCCTTAAGCCTTCATTCTAGGTCCTCCCCCTGAAGTCAAACAGTTAACAGTGATTACATATAGAAACAGATCCAAAGAGTAAATTATAAGTAAATACTATGATATTTGATAATAATTATCTCTTTTGACACCCTACTCCCCACCAAGGGCAAAACAAGCATATGTTTAAATATTGTATATATTTTGATTTTAAGTCAGAAAACCTGTTAAATTTAATAAAAGGTATATTTACTCTCTGTAACCACAGAAAATGTGAAAGTAAATAGTCTAATTTCTTTCTGACTAGGATTCTTAGTGTGTATGCTTGTGTCTATGTCCATGTGAATTTTAAATGCTTTTGAAAATGACTATGGTGCCGGCTGACTTAAATATTTTTATTTGTAACCTATAATAATGAGGTGTTTTCTTCTGGGTTTATATCATGAGGTGTCAAGTGGATTAGGGGAAGCTTTGATTAATATATTTAATTTATAGCACCTGCATTTGCTTATGTCAGATAACAAATGAAACTTTCTTAAAGGGGAGTTAGTAAATATTCTTTTTCGAAAAAATCCATGATAAGCATTTTGCAATTTAATTCCACATGCTCCTCTATTCCATATGTGCTTTATTACTCTCTCAAGGAGTTCAATACTAGACATGAATCCTCTGAAAAGGCTAACCAGTAAGGAAAATAAAACTGACAAACGAAGGCACCGAGGCATTCAACAATCAGAAGAGTTCAGAATTGTCTTTCTTTTAGTGCAATTTGTAAGCAACTTCAAACTTTTCCATGTTTACTTTCCCACGAACTTTTTATATTCCTGACATAATAACTGTTACAAAATTCTGTTTTATTATTCTTTTACACACCCCAGGTGCCTGTTACTAATGCAAAAAAAAGAGATTAAAATAATAAATTTTTACTATGGCTACTATTAGGAGAAAACAATAACCTTGACAAAAAACCAGACCACAATCTAAGTAATTACTCATTGTTTTTTCACTGATTTGGTGCTCAAACCATGGAATTAATATTTTGTAATCTGTTAGTTAAAACATATTTTCATTGCTATAAAAGAGAGAAACATGTCTATTTCCTTCTGATTCGTTTACCTACTTGGCCACTCCGAAGGAGAATTGAAAGGTAAATTGCTCCAGCACTCTCCATTATGACCTGGAGTGGCATAAGCAATTGACCCTCTTAAATATAAGAGGCACAGCAGCACACTTGGTGAGTTCTTTCTTCTTTGTATTATTGGTTCAGCATTTCTCTGCAAAGTTCAATGAGGTTCATTAGCTTATCTGAAGAGAATGGGATCGGTACTTTTGAGACAGCTTCTCTCTGTGACTTTTCTAATTAAATCCCTTCCATCAGATGAAGAGCTGCCCTTTTTACTTGACAAACATTTGTTCTAATTTGGCCTTGCTTGATTTTTCAGTGCTTTTATGTCCCTCCTCCCCCCTATACCCACTAGCATCTGTTAGTCAGAAGATGGCTCTGGCTGACATTTACTCTGAATGTTCTTGCTTATTAAAATATTTCAATGTTAGACAAGCTTATCAGTTGAAAAATACAATATAGTTCTGGAGCGCTGGTGGAGCTCATCTTAAGGACTATTTTGTTGTTTGGATGCATCTTTCTTAGTTTTTATGAGATTAGATTGAAGGTACACATGAATATAAGTCTAGGGGAAGTAGACAGATAGATTTTTGTAGAATAAGCTAAAACTTCCCCCTTAATTTTCTCTGAAGTGTAAGGATTACCTGTTCCCTAGGGAAACACAGGGAGTCAACTTATAGTTAAAATGAAAATAACAAAGCAATAGCACAAGTCATTCCTAAAAATAAAATTTAATGCCCAGTGATGGTATCTCTCTGACTTCAGACAGAATTAACTATGGAAGGAGCTGACAGTTCAAAAACACTTAAATCTAAGAATTTTTGCAGTACTTGAAAAAACAAGTAAAAGCTCCAAGGTATCTGGCTGATTGGTGACTAATCCTGTAGGAAGACTCTTCTTTATAGACAGAATGATGATGTGTGAGGTTAAGTGCTCACCTAGGAAGCCAGTGAATGGTCAGGGCTTTGAGTGTTTACCCTGGACTTCAGAAAGGCAGGCTCTGTCAGTGACAAGCCTTGCTACATTCAGTTTATTCTCCTATTTTCTTTAACACTATCCAGTGCTATTAGCTTGCCAGCCATGTAGTCTGTAAGTAATAGGTTGCAATAGCAGCTGAAATTGACAAGTGCTTAGCCCAGAGCATGGATTGAATGTAATTCATAGGGTTCCCAAGTTAATTTCCAATACCTATTTCATCAAGGCGGACTGATAGATGGCTGCCAGCATCTTTTGGCTTTATCTGTAAATCCCTATGTCTTTTACTGCCATCATTTCGTTTTTTATACATTCCATCCCTTGCATTTGCTCCTCCCCATTTCCATAACTTCAAATGGAGCTTCTCTCTAGGCACATCAGTCATTTAGGCTAGAGGCCCTTGCAGCTAAATGCAAGACCTTCAAATGTTATTGAAGTGCATTTTTCCATGTGGCCCTGTTTAAAGTGATGTTTCTTTAGGGACTGCAGGGTGAAATATGAAGTTATCTGGGAGAGTAAATCTAAGATGTTGGACAGATGGTGAAGCGTCAGTGCATCCACAGAAATGCATTTCATTTTTATACAGGGGACGCTCTCAATCAATTTTGGCTTGAGAAAACAGTTGCTTGTATTGCATCAGCGGCTTTTTTTTTTTGTCTTTAACAGATCAATAGTAAAGCTTATAATTCTCTAATAGATTTTAGATATAGTCATAGAAAAACCAAACAAACTCAAATGCAAGTAAAATTTCAAAAAGAAAAAAAATTCTTAAAGAACAAGAGTTTATTGAAATGGAAGGAAGATTATCACTAATAGATCAAATGGAATAACTGCTGATAAAACATAAAATTCATTTACTCTACAGGATATGAGAAGTTTCATTTTTCACCCTAAGTGTGTTCTAGGAACAACTATCCTATAGAAGTTCTTATTTAAACTTTGCAAAATGACTTTTTTCATTGAAGGTCTAAAGCTTCCATTTATACTGCATACATTTAACAGCCATCTAAATCACCAGCTCAGTCCTCTTCTGTTACCTTGAGTCCTGCTCCAGCTGCCACCTCCTTCAAATCAATCTGCTATCATCTAACATTTGGAAATGAACATTTGGAATACTGGATATTCTATTATGAAATTGGTATTTGAATTTTTATAAGAATCTGACAATATTTCAGTATATAATACTCATACATATAATCTATATATGTGTTTATATCTACATATACACACAAATATATATTACATTCATCATTCAATGTATATCCCAGAGCTTTTCTTATGCACTAATGATTTAGCATGTAACAAATGTTAAATTACTTATGTTAATGTCAAGAGTAATCAAATTAAAAAAAACACTAAATGAATGTTAATGCATATTGGTTTCCTTAAAGGTTCATTCATTTCTTCAAAAAAGGTGCATTCATTTCTTCTGCTAACTTTATAGAAGCATATGGAGATTTTCTTAAAGTTCAATTTCTGTATTTCAAAAATGACAGACTCTTGATAACTGGTTGCTTGGCAATGCTAGATTCTAGTGAGACTTGCCTACAAGGTGAAAACTGTTTTGGTAAGAGTATTGAGCATAAGAGAGCAATAAGTTAATGCTATAGGATCTAGAACGGGAGTTGGTAACTATTTTCTAAAACAAGCCAGCCATAGAGTAAATACTTTTTGCTTTGAGAATCATATGGTCTCTGTTGCAGTACTAGATTTCTATTGCAATGAAAAAGCAGCTGTGAACAATGCACAGACAAGTTGGCATGGCTGTGTTCCAATAATACTTTATTTATAAAACAGGTAGAGGAATGGACTTACTCTCTCCTGATGTAGATCACAAGTTCACAGTCTCATAGGCATGGGCTTGAATCCCAACTCCTCACTGATTAATTAGGTGGCTAGGGGCATGTGACTTGATCTTTCTGTGTTTCAGCTTATTCCTCCATAATATGAAATAAGAACCACCCAGAGAACAGACTTTAAAATGAGACAGTATCTTGAAATACATTGTTAGTGTTTGATAAGAGGAAGTGCTGATGCCAGAAGATAGTGGTGTTGACCTATTTCAGGGAGCATGATTAAAGAGGAATAGGTCAGAATAACACGTATAAGAGGAATAGTTGAGATTGGTCAGGCAACATCCTGGGAAGCAAGGCAAAAGGTCCTCACAAAATTCGGCAGCCCTAGTTAATGTTTTTAAGAATTCTTTCCTGAGATGGCAGGGGGAGCTCAAAGCTGATGTGGAGAGAACATAGTAAAATCTTACACATTCAGAGTAATTGAGGTGGAGGCCCTTCTGGATCATTGAAAAGTTGAATTATATGATGCTTTTAATAGAAAGCAGTTTTGTTGTTTTCAAGTACATACAGTAATTGGCAAAACATCCAAGAAAGTATTGCCAAGTAGACTTCCTGCCGGCATGTTTAAGTGAAAAGCTGAGACTCATTTAAAATTAGCATATTATTATGTGTGTATGAAAATGGCCCAAATAAAGTTCTTAAAAATAGTTTCTTTCCTAGGGCTGGGGCTGTGGCTCAGCGGTAGCACACTTGCCTAGCATGTGTGAGGCACTGGGTTCGATTCTCAGCACAACATATAAATAAATAAAGTTCTAGCAACACTAAAAAAAATAAAATAAAATAAATTTTTAAAGTTTCTTTTCTTTAGTAGGGTAGATATTCTTCTTAATTTGTTATGTCAAACAAACAAACAAAACAGGGCCGTTTTCATTGTACTTCTTCACTAGGATTCTTTTCTCCATTTAACTTTCTATGACAATGTACTTGGAGCACTAGTATTTTTCTGGCCTGTCTTGCTTCATTTATATGCTGAATTCTCCCACATAGTTCAAAATAGGCTGATATAGTTAATCATTTAAAATGAAGTACTAATTCATTTGATAGGGTGAGGCTGTTTATAAAGAATTTACAAGTGTGTAGGGTATTAGGCTAAGAATTTAGCTGAGTGTACATTTAAAACATTATATGAAATCATTATAGGTGGCCATTGTTGCCACTCCTCTTTCCATTTCAAATCCTTTTCTGTGGATATTCAATGTTAGGGTAATAAGTCCATCTAAAATTTCCCCATCTCATGTCCAGATTAGATACTGGATTGTGTCTAAGTTTCTTGAAAACTTTAAATAAATGGATCCCTCCATTCATTCCACTTTTATTTAACCTATAAAATTTTGGTAAGCCATTGTTGTACCTAGCATTATCCTAGACCCTGAGAACACAAGGATGAACATCTTATTTTATTCTCAATTGGATATCCTTTGAAGACTTGGGATGTATTATTGTAAGGCTTACAGACTCCTCTCCAGCTGCTTTAACTTGAAGACTGGGACAATGATAGGTCTAAGCAGACTGTTCCATAGCACCTACAATGATTGTCCCTAATTTGTTCCCTGAATCCCACCAAAATTAGACTCTAGGTATCCCAAGGCTTATGTGAAGTTGGAACTACTCCTCTGATAGCCATTTATCACAGCCAGTAGGCCTATTTCTTTTGAACTTTGACACTATAATCTGTGACCATTGGTTTTCTCCTTTATTGAGCTTTCTTCTCAAAGGACTCATCTTGGATTTTTAACCATACCTCCCTTTTTGTCTTTGTTGTTAAACATATTCTTGTTCTGACATTTTACTTCACTCTAGACTATTCTGTCTTGCATTCATTTCTATTTTGTATGTCCACATTTGACTTAACGTTGCTTTCTGAAGTGAGCAATTTTTATGACCCTGTAATCAAGGTTATGCCTTGCCATATCATCTTCCTAATAAGCCTTAACTCTTATGCACATCCACAGATTGATACTGCCTTCACTCTAGATGTTCCTCCTAGATAGCTGCTTTAGAGGAAAACTTGTTTCATTAGGAATCTAAGGTTGTGAGTCACATAAACTGTTTTAACCAAGAAAGGGGATATTGATCAAACCACATGAATAAAACTAGCACAGGTGACACAGTGACACCAGATACCAATGTGTTAATTGGTCGAGTGATGTCTTCAGGACTCAATTTTTCTGTCCCTTTGCTATGCTTGGCTTTCCTCCTTCTTTGATTTCTTTTTCACACTATGCATAGTGATGAGATGGATACTGCAATTTCCATTTAATTTTATCAGTTCAAGTTTAAGTGAAAAGAACAAATACCTCTTCAAGACATTCTATTACAACTGTAGAAGTAACAAATATAGACCTCCTGTGGTCATTTTTCCCATATTTTTTATTGGTGCTTTACAGTTGTACATAATGTGGGATTTGTTGTTACATATTCATATGTTCACACAAAATAATGTAATTTGGCCAGTATTAGTCCCAAGTACTTTCCCTTTCTCTTTCCTCCTGTCAACCTCTAGTCCCTTTCCCCTACTCTACTTGTCTATCTTTGATTCATGTGGCTTTTTTTTTTTTTTTTTTGTACTGGGGATTGAATGCAGGGACACTGTACCACAGAGCCACATACTCAACCATTTTTGATTTTTCATTTTGAGACAGGACCTCACGAAGTTATTTAGGGTCTTGCTGACTTGGAACTTGTGATTCTCCTGCCTCAGCCTCCTGAACTGCTGGATTATAGGCATGCACTACTGTACCTGTCAAGTGGCCATTTTTAATACAGTCTCTTCAGCAGAGAAAAGGAATGTAATGAATGACCCAAGCCTCGGCTGGCTTCCACCCAAAGAGACAAAAACCTAGAGCTCGGTGTTGGTGAACAGAGACAGATGGCTTTTAAGAGAAATAGTGTGAATGGATGTTGATCATTAGCTCCTCCCTAAATAGTAAATACTTGTAAAAATAAAACTGGTTTTAAATTCAGAAGTTGTTATTTTATGTCCTGATTACCAAACATCATAAATGAGTAACTTCGACAAATCACATCTGCAAACCTTAAATATTTTTAGTGAGAAGTCTAATTATAGACATTTGCATTATTACATTGGTTTAGGTAATGAACACAGTCACAGTCACATACCTGGAAATACAAGGTACTATTAGACATATAAAGATATTGTTATTATTACTAGTATTAGTACAATTTGTGCCAAAATGACTGAAATAACTGTTTTTCAGAACTGGACCACTTCACCAGAAGTATTTAAAATCTCAATACTTAAATGAATAGGAAAGTTTGGACCCAAATGAACAGTTTTAGATTGAAGAACTTTAGCACTCTAATGTGGCCCAGGTTTGTGATGTAAACCTATAATCAGCATGATGCATTGCCGTATCATCTTTATAATAAGCTGTAACTCTCATGCACATCCACAGATGGATACTGCTTTCACTCTAGGAGTTCCTCTCAGCTGCTTTAGAAGAAAAATCAGAGGTGAAATCAAGAGTAACATTAACAAGAAAGGACAAGGGCATTTGTTAAAAATTGTAGTAATTACTTATTTTCAAGGAAACCTAAATGCAAAATGGTGAAAAGGATTATGCTAGAAAAACTTCATAATTTATATTTTAAGATATAATTCAATTATTTTCTTCTATGCAGAGCTTTCCTCTATGTTAGTAGATAGGGTTTTATTTACTCTATGTCTTCATATCTGTTTTTCTGTTTATCTGTACATCTACCTATCTATCACTCTATCCATCCACCTACTATCTTTCTTAGTTTCCTTGGGTTAACATATTAGAATACCAAAGACTGGGGGGCTTTCACAACATAAAGTTATGTTTTCCTCAGTTTTGGAGGTTGGAAGTTCAAGATCAAGGGGCTGTTAGGGTTGGTTTCTAATGTGGTCTTTTTTGTTGACTTGCATCTGGCCAGTTGATTCTAGTTGGTGTCCTCTAATGGACATTTTATCCATGTTTGCCATTATGGTGTAAATATGTAGTGTCCCCCAAAAAACTCATGTGTGTGCAATGCTAGGTTTAGAGATGTAATGATTGGGTTATGAGATCCTTAACACAATCAGTCTATTCATCCCGATAGGAATTATCTGAGTGAAAACTCCAAGCAGGTAGGGTGTGGCTGGGAGATGGGTCACTGGGGGACATGTCTTTGGGGTGTATATTTTTTCTTTGTTGAGAAGAGCTCCCTTTATCTCTCTACTTCCTGGGTGCCATGTTCTCTGCTGATTTCCTCTACCACACACTTCCACCATAATGTTCTGCCTCACCTCAAGACCTGAGGAATGGAACCCACTGTCTTTGAAATGAGACCTCTGAAACAGTGAGTGCCAAAGAAACTCTTTCTCCTCTAAAATTGTTCTTTCCAGGACTTTTGGTTCCAGCACCAAGAAAAAACCTGACTAAAATGCATGCACATCTCTGGTGCCTTTTCCTCTTCCAATATGGACACATTCCTATTGCATTGGGACTCAACCTTGTGACTTTATTTAATCATAATTACCTCCTTAAAGTCCTATCTCTAAATGAAGTTACACTGGGGACAAGGGGCTCATCATACAATATTTTTTGGAGGAAGCACAATTTAATCTATAGTACGATTATCAATTTCTTTTCTCTTTATACTATATAAAATTATACTATAATAGTTTATGTTTTTCTGCTTCTTGTTTTTAAAGGTACTTTTCATATTTAATTTTCTTTATATCTTTAAGTTAATGTACCTATCCTGACTTGATATGATGCTCAATAAAAAAAATTATTGGTTGTTTGGCTTGAATTCATTGATAACTGAGAGCTGAACTATAGGAGTTCTTTTGCTTTTGCCTTCTTGAGAAAGAACCAATATGAACCTCTGCTGTATTTGAATACTCTTCCCTGTGATGGGGTTCCTTCTGGACCTCATTAAATAAACTTGACGAATTATAACATCTCCCCTAGGAGTTACACACTGTCTTTCATTAAGGTCTGAAAAAAATATTTTAAAATATAGCCTGTAATTTAGCTTCTTTGTGGCATAAAACTTTTTGCAAATTGTTCCCAGTAATTGTATTTATTAAAACCTCTTTTCAAAGATCAAGTACACATATACATATACACTTTCTGTGTCTCTGCCTCTATGTGTTCTCTCTCTCTCTCTCTCTCTCTCTCTCTCTCACACACACACACACACACACACACACACACACACAGAGAGAGAGAGAGAGAGAGAGAGAGAGAGAGATATTAACCTGGATTCAGTTAGTCAGTCACAAACTTCAAATTACAGGCATCAGATTCAAATGAGTATGGAGACACTTCATTCTTTGAATCTTTTAAGCCATTGGTAATTTGGAGTTTATGCACTCTTCAAGTATGCTACTCATTGACTTCCACATTGTGGATTACTCTTTTTTGTTTAAGAGTAAATTTAGGGGCCCTTTTTCCCTAGTGCTTAAAATATTCTGAGTTTCTTGTAAGAGAGAAATCAGACAATATGTTAAAGGCTATACCACTATTTGATTTGTAACCTTGAGATGAATCACTAGATATTCCAGCACTTCAGACTTCTCATTTTGAAAAGTGCTATGATAGTACTTGCAACCCTCTTTTAAACATATGTACAGAAATACTCTAGAGGTTAATTACATTTAAAAATCTGCAAATTGCTTCAAGTTTCTTGGGGTTGGAGGCCATATAACTATAGCTGTCATTCTTTTCCTGGGACTTGACCAAATTTCTTTAAAAGCAAAAGGTTTTCATCTTGTTTTCCTGAAGCATGACCTATGTTAGCAGTCATGATTCTTTATAGCATTGATGCAGCTGCCTACTGAACCATTTAGAGCACCTTTCGATCTGGAAACTTTGATTACATTTTATGATCACTCTTCTAAGGTCAAGGAATTTGATTTGCATCCATCAGGCAAGCTGAAGGAGGAAAGTCCCTTCTGAAGCCTTATTGCCACCTCTTCTTAGGTGAGTATTTTCCAACATTTACATATACATCCAGCTTTTCAGAATGGTCTTGGCTATAGATACTTTGTGCTTTTGCTGTCATATTTCAATGCTTCAAAACAAAATCATGGGCTTTGCAGAGTCTGGAACAAATGTAGGATTTCAATTTATTAAGTTGTTTTTGGTCCAGGAGACCCACTGCCATTTTGAAAGGTTCCAGAAAGCAGAAGTACTTGTTTGACAAAAACAAGTAGCCACACATCAGACAATCATTTTGTAAAGGGCATGAAGCTGGTGGAGCCAACATAATTTAGACCGCAGATGCTGCACTAACTTCCTCCTGGGATTTGGAGAATCAGCCCTGGAGCTGCCATTTCAGAAGCTGTCTACTAAGCCACATGTGGGAAAACTTAAAACAAATTAAGTCTTAGAAACATTTAATCCTAATGCTCTTTGCTAACTTTATTAGACCTGAATAAAGAAATATTTGGTATCTGAGGACTATCAAGATGAGTTTGGAGAGCTATGAAAGTCAGATGGTAACTGGCTTTCAACCTGACAAAGAAACTAACATTTAGCAGTGGGTAGGCAGTTATTCCACACCCTGGAGTCATGAAAAAGGGTGGAATTTAATGTTTGAAGGATAGCTGTTCATATAGTTTCATTTGACTGGTTGCATCTCAATGTCAAATCATGGCAAGACTTAAGAATGTCAGAAACCCTGAGTTTTATCAAATGGTTTACATAGGCTACAAGGTCACCTTTAGTCTCACTACAGAGCTGCTATGATTTCCTGTTTTGTCAGAATATCATTACCACCTCATGCGATATCTATAACATTTTTGAAAAACAATTTTCTTGGGACTAGTTATGCCACAGACCTCTGTATTTAATAAAGATGTCTCAGTAAACTTCACGGCATTTTCCCAACCCTTCATTTTTGTTGGCTTATTCTACAGTTAATGGGTAATCAATCTCTGTCAAGATAAGCAATTTGATCTACCTTAATGGAGTAACAAGTTCAGTTGGGAAGTGATAAAAACTCATTTCATTTTAATATGACCGACACTGCAGGTATGGCATGAGTTAGTGCAGATGTTGTTTCTCATTCATAGAAAAGAAATGTCCCAATGTATCACAAACGTACCAATGCCACATCTGTATACAAAAATTATGCATAAGCGTGGTGTCTCATTAGATATTAATTACACATCATTGAAGAAGCAATTGTTAGGAACAATTGTTTGGAATTTTAACAAATGAATAAGGATATGGTTACTTACCTTTGAATTATCAATTCAGAAGTCTCCATTAACAAACAATATGACAACTCTTTGGGGTGGATGACCATGCCAATATAACTTGAGAGCGAGTTTGTGTTTTAAGGAGTTGAGCCATTGTAGCCTTGTGCATAAGCCCTGATAAGTAATTAAACATGCCTCCTTTCCCCATTTTGCAACTGAATTGATTTCACTGTAGGATCCAGAGTTTCTTCATTTAGCACTAGAGGAAGCTGTTTAGGTGATAGTCAAAAGCATGTAGACATAGCCCATATGTTGATCTGAAAGGATAAGAACGATGGCTAAGAAAAGTTTGTCTCTGACATAAGGCTGATCTAAAATCAGAGTGACACACAAGAATGAAGAAATGGGTTAGTGTGAAATTATGCATCTGGTTCTAGAGCAAATCTTATTGTAACACATTGTTAGTAGAAGGGTTGCCAGGAATTCAACCAGTGTAGATCTAATGTACGAACTTAAGATAAGCCAGGTACCATATAATGATTTTTGTTTGTGTATATTAATGTAGGTATATCAGAGCTGGGAATGACTATATACACAGTGAGTTACGTAGTTCCAGAATTTAGAGTTGCATTTTTGTTTTCATGATAATCACTGTGAAACTGTGTGTCTGTGTGTGTCCTGGGGATTGAACTCAGAGGTGCTTAACCACTGACCCACATTGCCTGCCATTTTTTTTTTTTGTTGTTGTTGTTGTTGTTGTTGTTGTATTTTATTTAGAGACAGGTTCTTGCTAAGTTTCCTAGGGCCTCTCTAAATTGCTGAGACTGGCCTTGAATTTGTGATCCTCCTGCTTTAGCCTCCTGAGCCACTGGGATTACAGGCACAACCATTGCTCCAGCTTCTTGAAACTTAATGTTGAGTCCAGGGTCAGGAGTAAAATTTATACCTAACTTTATTTATTTATTTCAAAATATAATTTTAGTTGAATCTAAATGACTTAGGAAGAGACAGGGACAAAAGAAACATTTTATTTATTTGATCCACTTAGCATGTGCATCTGTGTCCCTGTGCTATATGCATGTGTGTTTGTATTAATGCTATCTGAGGTTAATAGCAGGTAATAATCCCAGTGTTTGCATATGTATAATTTCAGAATATTTATGAAAAGATAAAGCAATCCAATTAAATTAGTTTCTGTCAGAACAGCCAATATACAAGATAGAAGATTTTGAATTTTGGATTAGTGAGATTGAAACAACAGAATTTTGTGATTTCACACACTCTAAGTTGGCTTAGCAAATCAATAACATAAGTCTTAATTGTGCAGTTTTTTTTTCTGTCAGTCCATGAATCTGCATCTGTAATTTTGTTACATGTAAATCATTAGTAAATCGTTGACTTGAAGGGAACTCCTTCAATATTTTAAGATGAAGGTGACTAGACATTATCTCCTGAATAGTGAGTTAACTCTTTTCTCTGTA
This sequence comes from Spermophilus citellus, assembly GCF_964194105.1. NCBI lineage: Eukaryota > Metazoa > Chordata > Mammalia > Rodentia > Sciuridae > Spermophilus > Spermophilus citellus. Next base: position 52,589,072 of record NC_138182.1, on the reverse strand, counting down.
CCAGGTATTATGCTCAGTGTCTCTATGTATGTTATCTGAATTAAGATACTATCGTTACAATGAAAAGAAAACAAGCAAGAATAAAACTTAAGCAGATGCCAATTACTTGCCCAAATCAGTTTGAAAATAACATAGCTCAGGTTGAAGTTCAGAGTGTCCTGACTCCAACTTTCTTTTTAGCCAGCTATAATACTCTGTCAACATTATGTTTATACATATACTCATACAAACATATATGCATCCATTTAAATTTTATTTGTAAAATAAAATATTGAAGTAAGTTGTTATTTAAAACATCTTAATGCCATTTGAGGGGCTGGAGGGGAAGGGAGGGGGCATGAGGTTAAAAATGATGGTGAAATGTGATGATCATTATCATCCAAAGTACGTGTATGAAGACACAAATTGGTGTGAATATACTTTGTATACAACCAGAGATATAAAAAAATGTGCTCTATATGTGTAATAAGAATTGTAATGTATTCTGCTGTCATATATAAATTTAAAAAATCTTAATGCCATTTCCTTACAAAAGATTTCTAGGACAGTTGTTTAAAAAATTTAAATTTAATTAGGTTTCATTTTGAACAAATAGTTTTAGATACAAATATAAATGGAATTTTCAATAATTCTTCATGCATTGCCATTGATCATTTTGCATCTTAAATATCTTTTCTGGTTCTGCCTTCCCCTATTATGAGAATTCTTCTCATCAGAAAAGGTATACATGCTCTTTTTATCATCTCCCATATCCAATTTAATCTTTAATACATCCAATTTATTGACTGACCAATACAATATTAGAAAGCAATCTGATTCAGAAAACTGAGTGCAATTCAGGATGGAACACCTATGTTTCCTAGATATAGAAAATAGACACGAAGTCCTGCATCATGGTCTTTGAGTGGTTATTAAGGAGACGGGAGCTGATTCTTTGAATTGATAAGTGCTTCCGTATGCATTGCATTCTCAAATTAGGACTTTTGCATGCTTCTGCAAATGCTTCCTGCTCATCTACAGGTATGCCACGTGAAAGCCCTTTTTGTCTCTGACTTCACACTCGTCAACATGCTTTTTTTCTGTGTACATTTACTTTCATCCACATTCAGGTGAAAGATATCAAGTTAAATTGGAATACTCTTTTTCAGCTACAGTACTTTCCAAAAGGCAAACAACTTTTTTTTTTGCAATTTTCATCCAATGGGTAATGTTGAAAAAATTATAATATAATGCAATAAAAGAGACTTTCTCTAGGCATCTCCATATAATATTTCTTTAAAAACTCCTTCATGTGTTGCACTTGGAGAGGCAAGACAACATTTCTCCCATAGACAGGTGAGTAAGTTAATGAGGACAAAGGCGATAGCTGAAGAGGAAGATGGACAATCTGACACCTGCCGGTTTCGTCTTGTTGTAATCTCAAGTTTGCACTTGCCCACGGGGAAATTAGAAGGGAATGGCAATAAACTACTACTTGCTGACAAAGCAGACTGCTTTGTGAAGGCCTTCCAATCTATTGACAAATACATGGCAAAGTATTTAATTTATCAGAGTGGAATGGTAGTTCATTTTCCATTCTAGGGTCAGTCTATTTGTCTAAGATGTGCATGCAGATTGAAGTTTGAAGATTGGGTAAAAGGAGATCAGTGTCAACAGTTGATGATTATCTAGTTCATATCAGCTACATATAACATATAATAATAGTGTTCGATGTACTACATATAAAATTTTGGTTTATTCCTGTTATTCATTTTATTTCATTCATTTTGTTCTTCATAATTAAAACCAAGTCTGACTCCTACAGTTTCACCTGCCGGAAAGAAAAAGAATTTAGGAGTGCCACAGATGTTTGAGCAGATAGAAGGATTTTCTTGGTCTATTCTTACTTTTCCTAATTTCTGAAGCACGACTTCTAAACTTACATTTATCTCAAGAAAAATGTTTAAGATTTTTTACTTACTCCTTCTTCCTCTTATGTTACCTCAACATCAGAATTACAAGTATTTGACTGATACTGAATTAAAAAAAAAAAAACATAACAGGCAAGTATTTAGTTATAAATTGCAATTAAAATGTAATTCTTCTTTGCTTTTTAACATACTCTGATTTATGAATATAATATCTACATTTAAGAGAATTCAGCTATAGTATTTTCAAGAGGTAAAATATTTTATAGTTGTTTTAAGAGTTTCTTTCTCTTTCCACACAGCTTCATTTTTGTTTCTAAAGTCCAACAAAGCTATCTAATCTTTCTCAGTAACAATTTTGGTTATATCTCAATTTTTATGTAGTTATTAGAATAGAGGTATCCTTCTAATTCACAATTATAAGGAAATACTTGCTTTCTAGTGCTTCATTTAGCCAAGTAGTAACATTTTACTTTAACTATTTTACAGACCTACCAATTGGCCAGGAGTTATGATTTACTCTGGGGGAACTCAGATGGATAGGAAGGGGCTCAAAACCAGTAAGAAAATTGAACATAGAAATATGAATTAAATATAGCAGTTTGGGAGGATAAGGACAAAAACATTTCTATAATCTAGTGTATGTCAGAAAATATTGTAGACTAAAGGTGAAATTTAAGTTTTATGGGTTGGGGTTGTGGCTCAGTGGTAGAGTGCTTGCCTAGCATGCATGAGATACTGGGTTTGATCCTCAGCACCACATAGAAATAAAATAAAGATATTGTGGCCACCTAAAACTAAAAAATAAACATTTTAAAAAATTAAGTTTTAAATGACTAACTGTTCATTAGGCAATTTGGAGGTATGTTAAGGGGGAGTATGTTGGTGCTGGAGATGTTGTAACATAACTGAGGTGAGAACACAAGGACAGACACAAGTGCCCTCAATGTCCTGCCACAATGAGGGAACTGTAAGGGACGGGTTGTGGGCAAATAAAGGAGGATGAAGAAAGAAGAAAGCGGAGTTAAAGGGAAGGGGCTAGATCAGGGAGAGCCTCATGTATCATACTAAGGAGTTTTTATTTATCCTATGGTAAACAGGGAACCATTAAATGGTTTTAATCAGGGGCAAACGTGATTAGATTTGCATTTTAGAGAAATCAATCTGGCAGTAAAAGCCAGATGGATTGCACAAGACTGGAGGGAAAAACTATTTAGGAGCTTATTATTATAAATCAGACTGTGGCTAAGGTTTTCACTGAGGTAATAGGAGTAACAACTAGAAGGAGAGACCAGATACAAGAAATGTTAAGGAGGTACTGTCAGGAGACATTGACAAGCTGATTTGTTTATGTTATGGTGGCAGCAATGCTAGACACAATGAGGAGTTATTCACAGTCTAGCTGTCCAGTTTGTGGTCTGGAAGACAGGATTGGATGTAGCAAGGAAATTTGGAAATCAAGCATCTAGTATAAAGATAGTAATTGGAGATATGAAATCAGTTGTGATTACTCAGAGTCTTTGACTAGAGGAAGAAGAAGCTCAAAAACAAAAATCTTGGAGAATAAACCACATATATATGGGACCTGTAGAGAAATTGGACCCAGCAAAGAAGATCAAGAGAATTTTTTGCTAAAATAGAAAGGTTTTTGAAAAAAAAAAAAATGGTTCCATTAAAGTTACCAGGGGAAAGGGTTTGAAGAAGTAGCAATAATATCAAAGGACAAGTAAAAGAAGGACACAAAGAGTTCTCTGGATTTGGTAATTATAGATTTTTGTCTCTCTTTATTAAAGAAAAATCAATGTATTAAAGGACTGACTGGTCATGATATTGTCATGGGTGGACATAATGGACACGGTATCCAAAGTGTAATGGAGTAGAATATTTGAGTGGGAATTGAATAATGCAATTTGGAAGGACATAAAAACAGGAGGTTTGTGGTGTTGGTAGAAAATAATAACTTAAAACGTTTACAGAATTAGCAAGGAAAGAGCTGAGAGGGAAAGGTTAAGCAAATACTAATCATTAGGGATTAAAAATAGAGTACTTAATAATAAAGCAATAGATTATGTTGATACTTTGCTTGTCTTGGATAATTCCATTTGTTATGAAAAACACCAGATGGAAAATAAGTTTGAGATTGTATGTATATATTTTCATCAATACAAAAAATAGAAAAGAGAATATTCTGTTGAAAACACAGTGATTGCTATAAAATATCTGTACTGTATTTGCATAAATGATAATGTGAATGTCCTAAATGGAACTTCTTTTTTCATAACTTTCTATTACTCATTTGCATGCATTATGTCACTTTATCTCTCAATAATGTGTGCACTTATCTACTAAGTTTTTAATAAATATACATATACATCTCATAGATATTTCATGGTATTTCATGTCTTGCTGGAAGAGACAGTCTGAAACTAATTTCAGGTCTGAAAAGAAAAAATACCAATATCTTCTTATTATAAAATCATGGAACTTCGGGTTTAATGCATGTGCACATTGAGTTTTCCTTTTATAATAATTCAGTCATGCTTTTTAATTCCATCTCCTGAATGAGCAATAATATCAACTTAAAAGTTCCTGATTGGAGATTGTTGAAGGAGGGCAATCCATGGCAGTGGAACTTGGAAAGATAATTGACTCAATTGGGGATTAAACCTGTAACCTTGGCTTCATTAATATTTTGCCCCAACCAACCAAGCCAAGAAGCCTAAGGCCTAAAACTAATAAGGTATTGGTACATAATAAACAATTTCAAATAAAACTATGCAGACTTATCACAAGTCAAAAATAAAACTTAAAAAAAAAATCTAAGTGAAATAAAGTTCTAACTAAATAAAGCTTTTTTCCCCCCTTTTCAAACAACAATCATGTGAGTTTTAAGAGGGTTGTTTGTAGAACATACCTGAGGTTATTTCTGCTTGCAAAGAAGTACATCTATATGCTTTCTTTACTCATAATGAGGACAACAGTGATTCCTTTTTACTAACTTCACCAAAGGATGAAAATGATACAGAAATGTTATGAAAAATTGGGCAGCATAAGATTTTCAGTTTTAGACCCAACATGAACGAAGATTAAAAATTGTCACAATCTCACAAGAAAAGTAAAACTGAACATAAGTGAAAATCAGCAACTTTTCCTGGACCCACCAGAGAAATGATGTTGCAGGGCATATCTTCCTATGAAAATATAGAGAAATGGTGAATATGGTGAACAGGTCAGATCTGCTTGTTCCTTGCAGGAGCAAAGCTGCTGGAGTCCTAAATGAATAGGTACACCAAACTGCTGATTTGACAAATTGCTGCATCTGAATTGAATTAGCATGAGAATAACAAACCCCAGGGGCTGAAGTTTTAGAGGAGAATCTCACTTTGGGAGGTTCTCACTCCAGGAACTCTACCAAGTTTTTGTAATGAAGCTCCAGGAAAATCTTCTCTTGAAACTGGCAGTGTGAAGGAAAAAATAAACATTATAAAATATGCCCCAGTGTTCTCTATATCGAACACCTGTTTTCTAAAGGAAAAGATTTTAGTGGATTCTGATCTCACCTGAAGGAAGATTAATCCTCCCATACAGGTCACTTCTAGACTTCTGGTCCTTTAGTTCAGGAGAGGGAGAAAAATAAGCTACACCAATGGCAGAACACTTGTGAAGGTCATAGAACTGAAACAGAGGTCATCAAAAGTCTGAAATTAATTAAAATATTATAATCATATGATTATACAACACCCTCCTCCATACCTTATCATGACACAGCTATACTCCTGTATAATTGCGGAAGATTATAGTTAACAAAACTTCAAGAATGCTGTCTAAGGGGGAGAACCTAGATAAACTCAAAGGAGACAAATGAAAAGCACAATGGATAAATTTCAAGATTCTGGACTATACAGCTAAAGCCAATATTGATCACTGTCAAATTCTGAGCTAGAATATCACAGATGCTCACACTAAAGGCTGATTTATTCAGTTCTTTTTTTTTTTTTTTTTTTTTTTTTTTTTTTTTTTATTGGTTGTTCACAACATTACAAAGCTCTTGACATAACCCACTTCATACATTGGACTGAAGTGGGTTATGAACCCCCAATTTTACCCCAAATGCAGCTTGCAGAGTCACATCGGTTACACCTCCACATTTTTACATAATGTCCTATTGGTAATTGTTGTATTCTGCTACCTTTCCTATCCCCTACTATCCCCCCTCCCCTCCCCTCCCATCTTCTCTCTCTACCCCATCTACTGTAATTCATTTCTCTCCTTGTTTATTTTCCCATTCCCTCACAACCTCTTGTATGTAATTTTGTATAGCAATGATGGTCTCCCTTCATTTCCATGCAATTTCCCTTTTCTCACCCTTTCCCTCCCATCTCATGTCTCTGTTTAATGTTAATCTTTTCTTCCTACTCTTCCTCCCTGCTCTGTTCATAGTTGCTCTCATTATATCAAAGACGACATTTGGTATTTGTTTTTTAGGGATTGGCTAGCTTCACTAAGCATAATCTGCTCTAGTGCCTATGCCATGACCAACTTTCAACAAAGAATTACAAAACATGGAAAAGGTCAGAAGAAACTTAGTTTGAGGAGGCAAGATGAGCCAAATAAATAAACTTTTGGAATTTTCTGACAGGGTTTTAAAAAATCTTTATATATGAATAATATATAAAGGAATTGAAAATATAAGCATGTCCAAATAAATGAGTATTGTAGCCAGAGTGATAGAAATTTTACAAAAGAATCAAGAGAATATGTAATAAATTAAAAACAGTACAACAGAAATGTTGAATGCTTCTAATAGGATGAGTAGATTTGACCTAGCCAAGGAAAGAATCAGTGAGCTGGAAATCAGACCAATAGAAAATTTCCAAAGTAAAATGTAAAGAAAAAAAAAGTTAAAACAAACACACACAAGAAGAAATATCCAAGAATAGTGACATGATATCAGAAGTACTGTTAGGTAGTAATTAGATATGCTCTGTGTGTCAGGGGCTTAAGAAAATACCTAGTACAGAGCAAATCAGTTCATTAACAGCCGTGACTTAGTGGTGCTCTAAGTTCTAACAAGATGTCTTAGCAACTATAAACTGTTAACAGGAGGGAGATAGATAATGCAGGGGAGAGAAAAACATAGTCTGCTCAGAAGGGCCTAATTGCTAAGACTTCTTAAGTAAGACCCTACATGATCAACAAAATCTAGGAAAGTAGGATGAATAAGACCAGGGCCCATTGATCACAGATTTGTAAAACCAGTCCCAGTTAGAACCTGTGAGCTAGGCCAAGACCCACAAGAGTTGCCCTTAGGTTGTTAGTTAATGTTACCTGTCAAACCAGAGCAGAGAGGAGATACTAGGTTAGGACCTTTTCATAATCTCCCTCCTACCCCAGTAAAATCTAGGACCCAAAGAAGTGAGTTGTTGCTCTCTGCTCTGAGAGAATACAGCTTCTCCCTTGAAGGTGTTCCCCCTACTTTTTTCTTTCTCATCTAATAACCTTTGCTATATTTTTACTAAGTCTGGTGTCATGCTTGAACTCCTCTCATATGAAGACATAACAGCCCAAACCACAATGTATTCTCCAGTAAGATCTCATCTCAGGTATCATCATTTCTCCATTATCAGTATAACCTATTTTTATTTGAAATAACACAAAGAAAAGAAAGACAGAACAGAACAACAAAAATAATTTAAGTAATAAGGTCTGAAAACTTTCCATGATTAATTACAACCATCAAAGTATAGATCCGGGAATCTCAGGAAACACAAATTAGAGTAATTTCCAAAAAAGAAAAAAAAATTGACAGCAACACCTCAACATATTCAAACTACAGATAATCAAAAACAAAGAGAAAAATCTTAAAAGAAGATAGGAAGGAAGGTGAGAGACATATTTAGTATAGAGAATCAGGACTAAAAATTATAGCAGACTTTTCATCAAAAGTTGTGCAGGTTAGAGAACAGTATAGTGAAATATTAAAAGTTCAAGGGGAAAAACAAATGAAAGCTCTCCACCTACCTGAACTTCTATATCCATTGAAATTATATTTCAAGAAGTAACAGAGAAGTACATCCTCTGATAAACAAAGACTCAGGAAATTTATAATCACCAAAACTGCTGTCTTTGGCCAATTTAAATTTCTAAGCTCTAGAAAACATATGTATTATTCAATAGGGATTTATTTCTCATAGTTTCAGGAAAAGATGTCCAATATCAAGTGGTCAGTAAGCTCAGTATCTGGTAAGGGATCCCTCCCTGGCTAGAAGATTATCACTTTTTTCCTGTGGCCTCACAAGATAGAGGAGAGCTCTGATGTCACTTCTCACTACAGGTCTCTTTGAGACCTATGTCTAAGCAAAACATTCATTGACTTGAGGCCACAAATGTGATTTCTTAAGGGAAAAAAAGTACAAAGTAGACTTCATAAATTACTACACTAAAATGGATGGAAAGACACACTGCAGTCTAGGAGAATAATTCAACTGTAATATTCATAAAGGGAATTGCATTTGAAACATATATAGAATTTTAATACTTAACAGCAAACAAACAATTAGAAAATGAGCAAAAAACTTGGAAAGACTTTTCAACAAAGAAAACTTATGGATCAAAAAGAAACACATGGGGCTGGGGATGTGGCTCAGGCGGTAGCGCGCTCGCCTGGCATGCGTGCGGCCCGGGTTCGATCCTCAGCACCACATACCAACGAAGATGTTGTGTCCGCCGAGAACTAAGAAAAAAATAAATAAATATTAAAATTCTCTCTCTCTCTCTGTCCCCCTCTCTCTCTCACTCTCTCTTTAAAAAAAAAAAAAAAAGAAACACATGAAAAGATGTTCAATACGGATAGCCATTTAAGGAAACATAAATTAAATCTGTAAGGAAAAATTACTATTGACTTATAAGAAAGACAAAAAAAAGTTAGTAATAACACCAAATCTGGTGAGAATGCTTTTGGAAATGTAAAATGGTACAGCCACTCTGGAAAAAATAAAACATGCTTACTACCATATGATAAAGCAATTTACCATTGAGTGTTTATCCTAGACACATAAAATATTATGTTTACCCAAAACCTGTATGCAAAGGTTTGTAGCAGCTTTATTAATAAATTCTTCCAAATTCTAAATTAATGAAAATGTCTTTCACGGGTGAGTGTCTAAATAAACGGTGGCATAATCATACCATCAAATATTATGCAGTAATAAAAAGGGACAGATTGTTGATATAAGCCACAACTTGAATGTACCTCAAAGGCCTTACACTGACTGAAAAAAGCCAGACTCCCATAGTAGTTACTAAATGATTGCTTTCATATAGCATTCTTGAAATAGAATTATAGAGATGAAAAAAAAATAGTAGTATACAATTCTTAGGAATGGAGAGAAGGTAGGTGTGACTTCTGAATCATAGGACAAGAGTACCTTGTAATACTCCTGCATCTTTATAGCAATAGAGATTATATCAACTGCATACATAATGGAAGTACTATAAACAAAGACAAACACACACAGAAAATAACTTGGCACTGGTGAAATCTGAATAAACTGTGGATTATATTGGTATTCATTTCCCTGTTTTGATATTGTACTGTAGTTTTGCAAGTTGTCATGGGTGGGGGGAACCAAATGAAGGGCATATAGGATTTTACTCCACATTATTTTTTTAACTTTAAGCCTATAATTATCTCAACATTCAGACAGGATTTTTGAGCATAAATTACATTCAAACAGTGTTTGTCCCACTACCATTATATAATGGGCACTGAATTAGAATCTATTATTTGAAAAATTCTCCCTATGAATGCAATAAAAAGAGAAGAGATAACTATCATTCATTTATTTAGGTCATATTTTCAGAGATCTGCCTGGGTCAGTAGGAAGCTTATTCTGTAAAGGATGCAGAAATATTAAGTATACAATTTTACACCTGTATATTATATAAAGATACTTTGTATCTTTCAAAGCTCTTTACACATCTGATATTGTGTGAAGACCACTGAAACCACAGGGTTTGTTACTGTTTCAGATTAAAACATTTAGTCTTATAGGTTAAACACAGCATCTAATATCAGAGTAAAAGTTTCTTATAAAATAAGGGAAAAAGAGGTCATTATTTTAGTCTGTTTTATTGTATGATGTATTTTTAGCTACTACATGATCCTCTCCTTGATAATCAATTATAATCAAATATAGGTGTTTATTTTTTAGTTCTATCATACACTGGGTAATGCAGTGAGAAATAATTGTAGCCTTTCTTAGATAAGACTGAACATTCCAAATCATATATAAATGCAAATATTAAACATATCCATGGGAAGAACATAGGTGGACTTTTAAGAACCAGTTTTATGACTTCTTAAAAAACACATCCATGGGCACTAAGAAATACCATGACCATCCTAATAACAATTTGAGACAAATTGAAATTTATCAACTTTTAAGATGTGGATGCTGATCAGAATACACCAGAATACCCTTGCTCAGTGAGAGTGTTATATTTTAAGAAGGATATAAAAATTAGAATGAATTTAAACAATGTTGGTCTGGATGTTACATACAATGATGAATGTCTCATGAGAAAAAGTAGGATTCGTTAATTTGGATTTGAAGATAAGTTTTAAGAGAGGCTATGGAAATTCCTAAACAGAATTATGATGTTGTCTTTAGTGGAAGAGAGAATAAAATTGCTCTCTATATGACATAATTAATCCCAATATGAAATATTGCTTGAGTAAAAGTAGAAAAGATTTTTAAAATGATAAAAATCCAAAAGATCCTCAACCCAAAGTTTCAAGAGGAATAACTATTTTGTCAAAATGATATGCTCATATTTGGGGGACTATCAAAGTAGAAATTCTCAAGATGCTTCCCATATTTGGGACATATAGCTTCCTTTCTTTAAAAGATGCTATAAAGAAAAACAACAACAACAACAAAAAAATACTTCTGTTTCCCTTCAAATACTTTTCTTGGACACGTCACAAAATACACATAAAACTCTTGCATAAATGTGTATAATTTGTACAAGGGAAAACTAAGTCCCCAGCTAAGATGAGCAGAACAGAGAGCTGTCTTTAGGGGACAGTTACACACTTTTGGTGGAATATTCCAAGAGCCAAGTTGTGAGAATATGCTAAAGAGATTCTAGACACTTCCTTTAAAGATATAGAAGCAGCTGCTTCATTAACTAAGGAAAAGTGATTATATAAAGCAAAGAATAATGGGGGGAGGGATAAGCATTAAAAGAGATCAATTACATTCAATTTTACAAATTCTGTTCAGATATAAAATTGGAGTAAACATTTGCTTCAATTTCTTAGGGGAAATTCAATATTAACACAAGCTTTAAAATGAAAACATTATCTTGAAAATAGAAGGGAATTCAAGTGTTTTTCAATTTTTTCTTTATATTTTAAAAATATTTTCTAGGTATATTTTGGACATGATTCTTTATTCTAAATAAAATGCTGATTTTAAGAAAATAAAATGAAAGTATACTTTATAAAAATAGAAGATTGAGGAGGCTGAACCTATTACATAGTATTTCATTGTCTCCAGGTCTTGTCCAAGTAGATCATGAAGCAGGCTACTCCATGATTAACTCCTCTGAAAATTAACTCCTTAATGTGCAACTTACAACACGTGACATATCCTGGACTTGAAGAAAATGTGGAGGTAGTGGTTAGCCTATTGACATCAGTGAAAGCATGCCAGCCCCTGCTGGTGGCCTCCGAGGTAGCAGCCACTCTCCAGAGAAGAGGAAGCTGTCCAGATAGTGGCCAACTGCAGTCTCCTACCTGCTGGATGGAAAAGCAACATTGAATATGCTCAGTCTCCACCACTCTCTCCCTGCTTTGCCAGGGAAAAGTAATATTCATGCCATTTCCATTTCTTTGTTCATTTTTGCCCCCTTTTGGTTTTTTCTTTGTTCATTTTTGCCACTTTTGTCATCTCTTTTGTTTCAATTTTCTTCTTTTATTGTCCTTTCTTGTCACATTGTGCTCTTTTCTGAATATTACTTTTTTCCTACTTCTTTATAATCATATTTCCCCATTATTCCTTTTTGATGTTTTCAGGACTGTATTTTACTTTACTTTTTAATTGACAAACAAAAATTACATATATATCTTTGAAAGATACAAAGTACAATATACAGGTGTAAAATGGTATACTTAATTCTTCTGCAACCTTTACAGAATGAGCTTCCCAAGGACCCAGGCAGATCTCTGAAAATATGACCTAAATAAATGAATGGTAGCTATCTCTTCTCTTTTTATTGCATTCATGGGGAGAATTTTTCAAATAATAGATTCTAATTCAGTGCTCATTGTAAAATGGTAGTGAGACAAACACTGTTTGAATGTAATTTATGCTCAAAAATCCTGTCTGAATGTTGAGATAATTGTAGACTTAAAGTTAAAAAAAATAATGTAGAATAAAATCCTTTATGCCCTTTATTCTGTTCCCCCCACCCATATTTTTAGTGTTCTCATCCTGTGCACACTATATACAGATAAGTATTTGAGGTAATACATATGTTAACTAGCTTGATTTAGTTAATTCTACAACTGTATACGTATTTCAAAAGAACATGTTGTACATGATAGATATATAAGACCTATGGTTAGTCTTTCTGTGGGATATGGACGTCCACTGATATCCAGTACTGCTGTGGTTCACCACATTAATGAAGTATTGTCTCATTGACACCCAAGGCTCCCTGAATGTCCATTCAGCTATGCATTTGTTCCAAGATTATTGCTTTCTGAGATAGAGAAGGATTATGCTTTAGTAAGATGTATACTGCTGGTTTTAAAGGTAAAAGAGTTTAAAGTTTCTAGTTCTTTCTCTGCCCCAATTATCACAATGTCCATCACCACCACACTCCACCACCACTAAAAGAAAAGTGCTAATTGGATCAAACAAAGGACACTAATTAGACTACGTTTTGTTGTGGGGAATCCAGGTGGATGGGTATTCTGTAGTGGGAAATAGGTGGCTTTTTGTATCAGGATCTTTTTAATAAATGCAGAGTGATGAAGTGGCTTATATTTTTTCCTTTCATGTCTGAGAAACTCTCCCTTTCATCTCGCTCTGGGTGTGTTTCTCTATGAATGAATGTCTTTTTGTCTATCCCTCCCTTTTTCTCTGACGCAAATATGGCATAGCTGGTGCAGTTGTTTATGTAGTGATCACATAAATTACCGTGAAAGACTCTGTCAGGCACATTGCCCCCCCATCCCCCCGCAATTTTTAAGTTTGAGGGTTAGACCAGCACTGGGAGTACTGAGCCACTGGCAGAAGAGGTGGGAAATACAGGCTGCACTGCAACTAAGGCAACTAGGTTTTAGTACTAGGGATTGAACCCAGAGGTGCTTCACCAGGATCTACACTCCTGGACCTTTTATTTTTTTATTTTCAGACAGGATCTACACTCCTGGACCTTTTATTTTTTTATTTTCTGAGGCTGATATTGAACTCGTGATCCTCTTGCTTCAGTCTCCAGAATTGCTGTCAAGGCCACTTTTTGTTTTAGGCTCCCTGCCCCCCACCCTGCCCAAAACAAACAAACAAAAATTCCGTCTCTTCTCCCATAGCTCATTAAGTATCTATACTTGGGTTGGAATCTTCAGCCTAACAGTCATATATCTAGCTCCTTTTTGAACTGCAAGGTAGAAGCGACTTATTGGTACAAGATAGGTCTCAGGTTTTTCTTGTTATTCTGGTTAAAATCTATCCTGATGTCACTTATTTAATACCTAAAAACAAACTCTGTTCCCTTCTTTTCCTCTCCTTTGCCCTCGGTAAAGTATTCACACTATAACTTCTGTTATATTGGAGTCAATTTTAAAAAAATATCAAGAGAAATTTATTTGAAGGAAAATATTATATCCATGAATGCACTGTAAATATTGTAGTTGATTTTTTAAAAAAATAAGCATCCAATAACCTGAACTTTTAGTTAACAAAATTGTTACACCTTCAGCTTTTTTAGGGAAAAAAATTCAAATAACCCAAAAAAGAAATAATAAACTTGCTTTGGTAAAATGCAATTTCCAGAGTTTTACTTATATTCACTAGAGTTTCAGTCTGATCTATGCCCATAAAATGAGGATTGATGTTTAGAATGATGTCCCTGAGGCATTGCTGGATTCTGAATCATGAAAGATTCAATTACCTTCAATAAACTGAACTTAACTATCTCAGGAAAGGTGATGAATACAAATTAGAAATATTATCAACAAGCAATGCTCAAACACAGAAGTTTTTTGATTAACTATCAGGTAACTAGCATTTCTGATTTATTGAAAACTATTCTCTAAGCATCTTAGAAAACTAAAATTTATTATATGCTCTTCTTTGTTGTTCAGCTTACTGAGGGACAGCACCAACATTTGGGTTTTCTACAGTAACCTAGATTTAAAAAATGGCTAGGGAAAGACTCTAGATATTTTGAATTATTCCTATAGAGTCTCCTTTGTCACTGTGATTATCTTAGCTTAGACACCTGAATGAGCCATTTTAAATGGGTCTCCTTTTATGTACTATCCCTTGCCCCTACTATACCCTGTAACACAGAGAACATGATTTTTTTTAAAACTGAATTATGTTTCTTCTTTCTAATTTCTGTTACAAGATGCTGTGCTCCAAGTTCATTTAATTCCACTGTCTTGTTTCTTACTGTGGTACTGACAAACAGGATCATTCAGCCTCCTCACATGATGCATTAGACATAATCTAGAAATGGATCCATGCATACATGAAGAGTTAATGCATAATGATGTTTCCAGTCAGTAGCAATAGAATTCATTATTCAATAAAAGATGCTGACCCAAATGGATGACCATCTGGAGGAAGGCAAGATTAAGGCCCTGTCATGTGTTACACACAATCTAAATTCCAGATGAATTACATGCTTAAATGCAAAAATAATAACTCTAATACTACAAAGGTATAAAGCATAATACTGTGAGTTTAAAACTAAAAATTATAATATTATAGAAAAATCTAGTTGTTTAAATGTGAAATTAGTTTGGGGTAGTCCCCAAACCAATATTTTTAACTTAAGAAATAAATTTGAAAAAGTTTCCATCAACTCCACGAAATAATAATATTAGG
This sequence comes from Spermophilus citellus, assembly GCF_964194105.1. NCBI lineage: Eukaryota > Metazoa > Chordata > Mammalia > Rodentia > Sciuridae > Spermophilus > Spermophilus citellus. Next base: position 52,574,041 of record NC_138182.1, on the reverse strand, counting down.
GAAAATATAGAACTAAAAAATATAAGAAGCATTTAAAGATTAATAAAAAAGAGACAAACAACTTAAAAAGTGGAGACAAAGTTATTAACTTAAAGGCATTTCATAGAAGAGTAATCCAGGTTGTTAGCTAACATGAAGAGAAGCTCAAATATAGTGATAGTCAAAGAAGTAAAATTAAAATAACTCAAAGATACCACATTTACCTATTGCGTAGGCAAACATTTAAAAGTCTAATACACCTGTTCCTTTCACTGCCAGTGTACCAGTTGAGACAGTCACTCACTCTTTACTGCTGTATGTGTGAGCTGTGAGAGCTCTATAAAATAGTTTAGTAATAACTATTAATTAAATAATAAAACACTTCCAACTATGCAGTCAAATAAGAGGGACACTCATGCAGGAACTTTAAACAAGCTGGAGTGTGTGTGCACACAAGCATGCTTCTGTGTGATTTCATAATTTTTTACTCTGACAAAAACCTTTCAAGTGAATGTATATTTATTTAAGATGGAAGGAATGGGGGAAAAAACAGTTTATCAAGAGAGGTTATAAACAGCTACCCTCTGTCCAAAAACCCTTTCTTAAAGTGCTACTTCATCCTACTCTCTCTTTGAATTTTTAGCACTCCACACACATTTATATTTCTATCCCTCTTTATCTTCATCATGGATGTAAATTCCATGAACCTTGTCTATCTTGCTTATCATTAAATGTCATTTCAGAGTACCAAAAGTGCACAAGGCAAGTGCTCAACACATATTTGTCACATTAAGGAGGAAACATATGTTCTCTTCCCTGTTTACATCTGGAGACTCCTCATCACCCACTAAGACAAAAGGTTCATTGCATTGTAATACATGAGTGCTGTTTTGAAAAGGAAGGAACAGAAGTTTAAAAAATCAGAATCTATCCCAAGCACTGGGCTACTAATACCTTGTAATGTTGCCTAATTGGATATATCAGCAAACCATACTAAGATCCTCATATAGGGATGACAAAACAGAATTAATTATGTAATTAAAAACAAAGGCAAAATTTGGAATAATGTCTACTTGGTTTTCTAATATCTGACATTTATAATGTACCATACAACCTGCACCTTAGTGTTCACATTCATTGACTTATTAATTCACATGGAAAATCCCACAATAGTACATACACACACACACATATAATTTAATCTGTGTAATATATGTACATACCATTATGTATATGTATAGTCCTCATCACAAGGTTAGAAACACCTAATATCCATATCTATGCCATGTTCTCTGCAATGTGCACCACTTCAAATCTTTATTTGTTTTGATGTATTGCTTGTGAAAGAAATACTTCACATCTTTAGATCCATTTTTTATTTTGAAATTCATTTTAAAGTTACTATGTTGAAACTCAGTTGAATCTATATTCATTGAAGTGTCATTATCTATTACAAGACTGTAAGTAATGTAGTTAACTTGTTTAAGCCTCAGTTTCCTCACTGATAAATGTTGATAACACTAGTATCTACTTCAAAATAATTTTAAGATTAATTAATGCTGATGAAACCATATATGTTTGGAGAAAGTGTTCAACAAATATTAGCAACTCAACATTATTTTTTTTTAACTTCAACATCATATTTTATTGGGGGATTGCAATTTAAAACAACACAATGTCACAACATACCTATTTTAGTGACAAAATACAGACCACTGACAATGACCAAGTGCTGATGAGAATGTAGAGGAATAGGAAATCTTGTTTATTGCTAGCAGAAAAGCAAAATGATATAGCCACTTTGGAAGACAGTTTGGCAGTTTCTTACAAAATAAACTACAGTTTTACCATTGGATGCAGCAATGCATTCCTTGTGTCGGTCCAAATGAATTGAAAATGCATAAGCATTATTCTTAAAGATTTTATACGGCACCTGAAACTCAGCAATTTAAGTGACCTGTACAGAACACAAGGCCAAAAAAAAAAAAAAAAAAAATGGATGGAAAAAAGGATTTGAGTCATTTTTATCTTATTAGAAATCTTAGATTCTTTTCTACCATCTCATTCTGATGTGCCCTTTGAAGGAGCTATATTATTTGATCAGTGCACGTAGTATTTAAATGGTTGAAAGTGAGTATTGCTTCTGAATCAGAGCGTGGCCTCAAAGTCCCTTTTCATTCTAGTGAAGAAAATAAACCAGAGAGAGGTGCTGCTGCTGCTGCATCGGCGTTTAACAGCATTTGTGGGGTGGTAGTTAAAAAAGTAAATGTTCATGGTGGTGATAACCACAGACCCTGGGATATTTCACCATTATCAAATCTGTCAGAGCTAATTCTGCTTCACAAGGGTCACTGGTGTTGCATCTCTGTTTGTAATGATTGACAATTGTAGGTATTAAAACCCAGGGGTTATGCACCTCTCTGATCAGGGTTTCTGTAAACAAATGTTGACAATCTGGGGTGTTTGACAGTGTGCAGATGGAGGGGTCAATCAGAGCATATGGGCCTTAATTACTTGGGTTCACCAAACTTCAAATGACATTGATACTCATTTCCATTGGAACAAAGATACAAAATACATTTTCTATTAAAAAAATTAACTACAAGCTGTGTTTATGAAGATCTGAGTACATAGTATTTCCTCCATGGCATCACCTCACAGGGTTAATGTTGCTGCTTCATCATTATACAAGTGTTATATATGAGTGACATTGGATTTGTCTTGGATGGATCTGCTTTTTGGAGGACAAAAACAACATTATTGAAATGCGATAAGAATTGTATTCACAAGAATTTACCCAATTAACAACTTGTGAAAACTCCTAAACAAACTTATAACTCGAGGATATCACTTCATTTTTTTAAGTTTCTCCAAATCCAGCATTTTCCCCAAAAATATTACTTGTTATTTTTATATTGTGAAAAGTGATACAAAGTAAAGATCAACTTTTAAATCATCTTGGCTGAGTAAGTCAAGTATTCAAATTTCCAGGGTTTCTCACCCTACTTGATTTTCCATACTTGTCTATAAAATAGGCAGAAAGAGATGGTATCTTGTTAACTATGGAGTGACAGTCAAATTATGAAGCTTATGTTATTGTAGGATCCTTTCCTCTTAGAACTCATGGTGAACACAGAAGGCACAATCCTTTTTTTGATGGAATCTCAGGAAGATTTACTTATCTAATAAGGATTGATGAGTAAACAGTGCAAAATATTACTACCCAAGGGGCATTAGTGCAATAATATCTAATTTAGAGTATGGTAAATTGAATAATAACCCTCAAATAATCAATATGACCCCAAATGATATCCACACCCTGTGTTCTAGAACCAGGGAACATGTTCTCTTTTCTAGTCAAGGGGACACTGCATATGTAAAGTTAATAATCTTCAGTAGTTAATAATGGTCAGATGAGGAGATAATCCTAAAAGAGCTGTTGGACACAATGTAATTGCAAAACTCTTTATAGAAGGTAGGCATGAGAATCAAATTTAGAAAATAAATAAATACAAAGAAGAAACCAATGGTTGATGGAGATAGTGCCCATTCTCTAAGGAAAACAGGCAGAAGAAAATTAATTTCTCCCCTGAAGCCTTAGGAATCTATATACCCCAAAACATGAAAAATTAAAATTATACTGTTATAAGCCTCCAAGTTTCTGGTGATTTGTTATAGTAGCAATAGAAAACCTATATGTAGCAAGCAATGAAGGCATTATCAAGAAATACCAAGCAATGTTGAAAAGTAAAAACGAAATTTACTAGTGGGAGCTTTCTTCCCATTATGAATGCTTCTAATTTGGGGAAATTTCTCTCTCATTTTGTAAAATGGTGATTACATATGAGTAAATATGTTTTTAATGAGAAGTAAAAGAAAACTCTAGTTCAATAGAGCCAAAATTAAAGGAATTAGGGAAAAAACGTACAAATCTCATGGAAGCCAAGAATGACCTTTAAAACCAAACAACTGGGAAAACAGGTGCCAACACTGCTCTGGGGAACCCTGCAGCAGGGGTGCATGAGTTAAACAGCCAAAAAAGTCAATCAAACATGATCTGGAATCTAAACAATTCTTAGTCTCTATGTTTCTCATATTAAAATTTCAAAACACATGTTTGACCCAGGGGGACAGATGACCCCACTCTGAATCTCTAAGACCATTGCTAATGAAAAAAGGTGATATAGTAATAATAGAGTTGGGGGAGGATCATCCCTGTGTGTTTCAGAACATTCTCAGAGGAGTCCAGGGGTGCCTAGCAATGGCACAGAGAAATGACTACTCATGGAGCTTCTCACACTGTACTGTGAATATTGCTAGATTTATTTGTTTTCTTCCTGAGCACAAATTACAGGGGTAAAAGGAGAAAATCTCAGATTTAACTCAATTACAAAAGGAAAATGCCAATTGTGACCTGGTAGGTAAATGAAAAAGTACTGAATGTTAAGTACTAAACATTGCTTAGGGAATTAAAAACTATTAATAAATATAGTAATGTATTGTACACATGACTTATAGGGAAGTTGTCTTAAAAAGCAATATAGGCTTCATAATTTCATCACTGAATGTATACTTCCAGAAGACTATTTCAATTACTGTACTTTTGTGTTGTTCTTTTTTAAAGTCAGCCAAATACACTGGGGAGAGACACCTGGGTTAGATTCCCCTTTCCCCTGTTAAACAAACATCTCTGTGACTTCGGGAAAGAAACTTAATATCCCAATGTCTCAATTTCTTAATATATAAAATGAGGATAATATTTATGAGGCATTGTTAGAAGCCATATGTGAAATAACTTCTACATCGTGGGCATTTAGTAGATATTAGTTCCATTTCCGGAGGGAAATAGTGTAACTAAAGAAAGTAGGAATGTGTATGTAATAGAAAAGCATTTATGCTGAATATAAAGGAATGAAGAATTTCCTTGAAAGACAAATTTATTCTTAAACTTCTCTATATCTAATACACATTTTTTTCACTTTTTTTTTTAAAGAGAGAGTGAGAGTGAGAGAGAGAGAATTTTAATATTTATTTTTTAGTTTTTGGCGGACACAACATCTTTGTCTCTATGTGGTGCTGAGGATCGAACCCGGGCCGCACGCATGAGCCTCCGCTTGAGCCACATCCCCAGCCCCTTTTTTTTTTTCACTTTTTAAAAAAATATATTTATAATCAATCATAAATTCACTAATAAGTTCTAGTACTCAGGGAGTATACGTGTTTATCTGGAGGGGCTGTCTGCTTTTTAAAATAGCCAGGTTGGTTAATAGCCTATTTAACCCTGTCCTCTCTACATACCCCATTGCTCTTTTATGCAGTTAAGGAAACTTAATTTGCACACACATGTGGAAAGCAATGTGTCCATGACCGTACCCCTAGGTAAATGCTTATTAAACAAGGATGAAGAAGGCCTGGGATGGTGAAAAGTGGATGAGAGTGGCAGTGATTTTGATACTCAGTGTTCTTGTATGGTTAAAGCTGGATAATTGTGTATATTACCTCAAAAGGATAAGCGTTTACATAGGTGGAGCCTCAGTCCAGAAAGGACAATGCAGTGTGTTAGGTTAGTCCCTGGAGTCAGGCTGCCTGGCAGCAGACCTCTGATGTTAAATTCCAGAGGTGTGATTTTGAGGCATCTTATACCCTCTTGGTGACTATGTTTTCTCTCCAACATAAGAAGGATCATAGTTATTTATTTGTCAGTTTATGAGGATTAAAAGAGTGAATATTCTAGTCACTGAGAACAGTATAAGGCATACAGTAAGTGTTTCATAATTAGTTGCTTAAAAGAGTAACATTTTTAACATGCTAATATTTAGGGTTATAATCATTATTAAATTGCATCCTACTGAAATGGTGTAGCATTATTAGATCTCTTTAGGCAACTAATGATTCTACTATAATCGGCACATGGAAAAGATGTGCTGGTGGCTTCATTTATCTTCCCCCCATGCCTGGCCCATCTTTACACAGTACTCAGTGTTCACTTTGAACTCTCTTGAACTGGATTTAGATTGTCTGGATCATCAATTAATTGCAAAATAGCTAATTAATTCTTTTTTTTTTTACCAACTTCAAGTACCTACAGAACACCAAATTCTTCATTTATAAACAAAAAATAAATTTGACTTCTTTACACAGTTTCCATGAAGATTTTTATAATGTCTGTAAAATACCAGATAATATCTTTGGTTATTACTGTTGTTATTCTGAAATACTAGAAATCCTATGGAATGGAGTATGAATAGAGAAAGATGGATTAAGTGAATGAGAGAAACTCAGCATTATCCAAATGAGAACATTGATTTGTGGTCAGTATGTATATACTTGAGAATTTGGGAGCTAATCTTGAGACTGAGACTGTTCATGTTCTGAGTTAATATTTTTTTTTTTTCCTGAACTGGCATCTCTTCATTGAGAGTCTCAAACTCTGTTGCTGCCCTGAAGACTATGTTTATGCTGAAAAACAAATGTAACTTACCTGCACACTTCATTTGGTGAAAGGAACTTAGTGAGAAATGTATGGGGCCCCTCCATACTGAGCATCTAACTGGTGCCTTGACTCTACCTTTTGGACCCACCAGCCTCTCATACAAATGAGCAAATTAACTTAACTCAGGAAGTCAAAAGTAATTAAAGATAAGTCAGAATAAATTAAAAAGTGAGAATATTTGGTAATGGAAATCAAGTTCAATATTTAAAGAATATTCAATATTCTTATTTTATTAGAATAGGGAATTAAACATATGGAAGACATTATAAACAGTGAAATATATCTGTGTGTGTGTGTGTGTGTGTGTGTTACTTTCCATTCATAGCAGTTTAGAAAATCAGGTAAATGTATTTTAACTTCAAACAAAGGCAGAAATTGATATACTGTTTCATTTTAAAAACAAACAATTTCAAGGCTAAGAAATTTATACACACATTAAATAATAAATATCAATAAACTTGATTTTCAAGGTTGTGAACAATCATCAAACCAGTTGGTAGTGACAGAAGGTAACACAAACTAAGTATCCCTATCACAATCCCAATGTATCAATATTTTGACATTTACATAATTTATAATAATATTTATTTTTATTTTGAAGTTAATTCTCCCAAAGAATGCATTTAATTTTAGCACAAATTTTTAGAAATTAAATATAAATGCCAACGCCATATTTCTTTTCTAATAATAATTATAACCTTTGGATAGGTTTGGAGATAGTAATGTTTCATCGAGTTGGTCTTTTTGGGGGATGATATGTCAATACTTTCCAACAACTAAAATTTACTCTCCAGTTTTGATGAGTTCTATCTTTATTTTCATAGGAGACTTAAAACAGTTTATTTCTCTTTCTATTTTTCCTTTTCTTAGTTTTTCTTTCTTCCTTCTTTCCTTTCCATCTTCAGTTCTTCCTCTGTTTCTTCAGTAAACACCTATAATATAGAGAGCAATGATAACTTCGGGTTTCATTTCCAATGTACTCTGATTATAAAGTAATAGCAGTTACTCTTCCTCATAGAAGAAGTCATTCTGCCAAATTTTTAAATTTTTTTTTAGTTGTGGATGAACACAGTACCTTTATTTTATTTATTTATTTTATACCTCACATGTGCTAGGCAAACTGAGCTACAACTCCAACCCCTATCCAATTTTAATGAATTACTTTACTGGTTTCCTTTTTTTTCCTGATATAATGTTGCATTAATTTCTTAGGGATTCTCTAACAAATTACTACAAGGGGAGTCACTTAAAATAACAGAAATTTATTCTCTCACATTTCTAGAAGTTGGAAGCCAGGAATCAAGGTGTCAGCAGGGCTATACTCTCTCTGAGACTGAGCGAATTCTTGCTTGCTTCTGCCTAACTTCGAGTGGTAGCAAATAATCCTTGCCATTCCTTGTGTGTCACGCCAATTTCTGCTTTTACTGTCAAATGATGTCTTTGTGTCTTTCTCTGTGTCCTGCTATGAAGACACTTGTCATAATGGATTTGGAGCCTGCCCTACTTCAGTGTGACCTCATCTAACTATCTCTGCACTCAGCCCATTTCCAAATAAGGAAACATTGTGAAGTTCTATGGTTAGAACTTCAACATTTATTTTAGGGGAACATAACCTGTAACAGATATGGATTAAGAACACAGTAAACAATCTTATTAAATATATATGCTCATAAGGAGTCTCCATGGCTCTGCATGACTGTCTGAGGAGTCACATGTTTGGCTTCACAGCAGGGACTTGGAAGCACCATGCACTTATCTCTGGACTTATCTTGCTCCTATTCTATAAAGATTATTATTTTTATAAATAGATGTGATATCCTCTGATTATATGTGCCCTTCTTCAATTCACATGCTGAAATATAACTCCCAGGGTGGTGATGTAAAGAGAAGGACCTTGGCAGGGGTTGATATTACTACCCTTATAAAAGATGCCTGTGTGAGTGTGTTAGTCCCCTTTTGTCCTTCCACCCTGTGAATATAATAGAAAGCAAAATCTATAAGGAATAGGCCTTCATCAGATGCTGAATCTGCTGGCACTCTGATGTGAGAGCTCCCAACATCCAGAAACGTATCAATAAATTCCTATGGTTTACACATTACCAGTCTCAGGTATTTTATTGTGATATAACTTAAGTGATCTAAGACAGAAAAAAAAAATGTATTTAGTAGTGTATACATCTGTTATTCTCTTACTATTTCTAATATTAGGAAAATGTATCTATTTGCCTCAGTCTTATTCTGCAAATATCATTCATAAAATTAATTTGTTATCAAAGCAAAAAATGTGAACATAGAAGAGAAATGCTAAATATTAAAAAAATATACTGTACTCGAGTACAAAAAAAAATCTTCTACACATTTCAGTTGTATGATTATTCCACATCTACTTCAACCCTTGCTTTAGTTCGGAAGCTACATCTATGTTGAGCAGAAAGTGGGAGAGGCATGTCTTGACTGTTCTACGTGTGGCAGCATATCATTCATTATTTCACTTAATCCCAACATTTTCTCAGGAGAGAGCCCACTGAACCCCATTTCTATGATGCAGGAAGGATCTGAGGTAGTGAAAGTAAACTACTGTCTCACAGCTAGAGGGACAGAGTAGAGTCATGATTTGAACCAATGAAGCATTTATCTACCCATCTGCAAATCTTCATTGCCTTCACAATATTTACTACCTTTCAAACAATGCAGACAAAAAAGAAATGAAGAAATTAAAAAATCGCTTAATTAAAGCACATGGTAGGTGAGTTGCAAGAAGGAAAATGATATTTTAAGGCCACAGTATGGACTGTGCCCTAACTTTCTCACTCACTATATAAACTAATGTCAAAAGAGCGGGGGAAAAGAGTTATTATTAATGCTTCAGTATAAAATGATAAGCATCATCATATAAAAATGAAAGTGTAGTCTCAAGAAATATAGTCATCATTATTTAAAAAGATTAATAATTTAAAAAATTGAAAGACATGGATAGTACCCTTGTAACTCCTACAAAATGAAATTTATTTAGTAAACTTTATTAAGAGTTATTTGAGGGCTGGGGATATGGCTCAGTAGCAGAGCACTTGCTTAGCAGGCAACAGGCCCTGCATTCAATCCCTGACACCACAAAAAAAAATCAGAGACAATTTTAAAGCCAGGCGCAGTGGTGTGCACCTGTAATCTCAGTGGCTCTGGAGGCTGAAGCAGGAGGATCACAAGTTCAAGGCTAGCCTCAGCAACTTAGTGAGGCCCTGTCTCAAAATAAAATTTTTTTAAAAAGGGTTGGGGGTGTGGCTCAGTGGTTAAGTGCCCCTGGGCTCAATCTCTTATATGGAAAAAAAAGTGGTCATAAATATTGAGCTTATATCAGAATTTCTCTCTGTCCCACCCGTACCTGTAAAGGCTTAATAGGAAAAGTCTCTATTTCTGTACCCAATTCATAAGAGCCTACAGGGCTTCTGTATGACTATAGTTTCTTCTAACAAGGTATAGTGTTTTTTTCTTACCTTCCCATCTAATTAATATTTGATTTTGAAGTGTGGAAATTGACTTACTTATTTTAAGTAAAAATAAAGGGCACTGCTGTTTGTAACTAATTGCTAATTGAGCAATTACTCTATCATGTAGCACTGGTAAAGACCATTACTTGAGGTTTTCAGCAACTTCTGATTTTAACTTAATAATCATTTGAGTCGAAATTATTTAGTAAATTAAGCATTTCTTTACCAGGCACTCTTTATACTTCAAGTAATTTCTAATTATGCTACCTAATGAAGTAATTATATCATTAGTTAGAAATTTGTCAAAGTAGTAAGTCTTTTCTAAAGAATAATAATAAAAAAATAACATGGTGATGGTGTTTTCCATGAAAAGAAACTAGAATAAATACAAGCCATTAAACATACTTGCCCAAATTCGTCTCTGGTTCTAACCAAGGGAGAGGAGATTCAAAAGAACAGTGCCTAAGCCTTTGTCTAACATTAATTTATGATAGATTAACCAGAAAATTAAGTGGGACCAAATTCCCAGTCCTCACCACCTTACCACTTATTTCCAGCTCCCACCTCACCTCTTATTTCCAGCTCTCTGTCTTGGTGCTGCAGGTGTGATTCAGAATCAGATAGAGTTCATGGGCCTAGCCACACAGCCTGCCCTGCCAGGACTGTGCCCAGAAACCCTTGGTTATTGTCACACCATTAATGCAGGGGATCAAAAACATGCCAGTGTTCATCAAACCAGACTTTAGTGCTGAGGACACTATTGAAACTTTGTTGGGGTTCCTCCTATTATTAAACTTTTCAGCAAATACAATGCACAAAGGCAAACTGCTTTTGGAAAGCACTGAAAAGAGGGTGTTTGAAAATGGAGAGAAGAACTTTCAACCAATTTCCTCTGTTAAAGAAATTGTTGTATTAGTCTGCACAGAAAATTGGCTCTTACTACTCTTCTTGGTCCCTCTCCTGTAAGTACTGCCAGTTCATTTAGCTCATCAGCCAAGGCTGAATTAGAAGCCACCATCACTTTTGCCCTCACTTGTCCTTTTTCCAATATCATTATTACACAGCAGTATGGTCTGCGGGGATGAACACTGGACTTGGCAAAGGGATCCTTGGATGGTATGTACCCTTCAGCTGAAACTGACTCATTTTATGAATTTACAAAGGCATGATTTTGTCCCTGGAATTATGTCTTTTACTTTTCAAGGAGGGTTTAATTGCGATAGTATACTATTCATCATGTTTTAAAGGGATACTTTAAAATGTCTACTTCTATTTTGTTTTTTTATTGAGCTCTACTATATTTAAATTAGTGAATAAATTCTCAATTATGTATTAATATACCCACACTATTCTAGCCCCTGAAAATATCCTGATTTAGAGTTAAAACAGATTTCTAACTCGAAGTGACAAGAAAAAAATCACGAGTACAAATAGTCCGTATTTTAGGACAGTGAGAAGAACCCTTTCAGGAAATACAACAGAATAATGTTTAGCCTGTGTGCTCAGGAAATATGATCTCTGAGCTCTTACCTAAAAGGTAGGGGTAGCCAGGCAAAGATCTATGAGAAATATTAAAAGTGAGGAAAAAGCAAAGGTATGATCCTGAGATAACAATGAACTTGGCACATCTAAGGAAAGGATAGAAATCAATGTAGGTGCAGCTGGTCTAGAATCAGGAACTTCATGGGGAGAAGGGAGAGGGGAAAGGAAAAGCAGACCATGATCTATGCCATAAGTATGAGCAAAGCAAATAGGATTCCTGAAAAGATGTCATTTCAGACTCTATTGCTAGGTTTACAGGAACAATTATACCTGGTTTTGTTAAATGCTTTTATTGAGGCCTGTAATCTAATCAGAGATGAAATTTAAGTTTTATCCTTTACTTATATATGAAAGACATCCTTACCCTTTATTACTAGGAAGGAAAATTAATCTAAAAAAGGACAGTTTTTAAATTAAATTATTTATTTATTCTAATTTGTTATATATGATGGCAGAATGCAGTTCATTTCATATTACACATATAGAACATAATTTTTCAAGTCACTGATTGTACACAAAGTACTTTCACACCATTCATGTCTTCATACATTTACCCAGGGTAATAATGTCTATCTCATGCCACCATCATTGTTACTCACTTGTGCCGTCCATTCCCCTACTTCTCCTTTGCCCTATCTAAAGATCCTCCATTCCTCCCATGCCCCCCACCCCCATCACCATTATGAGTCAGTATCTCATATCAAAGAAAACATTCAGCTTTTGGTTTTTTGGTATTGGCTTACTTCACTTAGCATTATGTTTTCCAACTCCATCCATTTACCTTAAATGCCATAATTTTATTCTCTTTTAATGCTGAGTAATGTTCCATTGTGTATATGTACCAAAGTTTCTCAATCCATTCATCTACTGAAGGGCATCTGGGTTGGTTCCACAATTTAGCTATTGTGAATTGTGCTGCTATACACACTGATATGGCTGTATCTCTGTAATATGCTGTTTTTTATTCTTTTGGGTATAAACCAAGGAGTGGGATAGCTGGGTCAAATGGTGGTTCCATTCTAAATTTTCCAACAAATCTCCATACTGCTTTCCATATAGGCTCTACCAATTTTCAGTCCCACTAAAACAATCAGTGGGGTGAATAGAGAGCCTATAGAAAAGCAGCAAATCTTTACTAGAAGCACATCAGACAGAACACTAAAAAATCTTAACACCCGAATAACAAATAACCCAATCGACAAATGGGCCAAGTAACTGAACACTTCTCAGAAGAGGATATACAATCAATCAACAAATATATGAAAAAATGTTCAACATCTCTAGCAATTAGAGAAATGCAAATCAAAACTACTCTAAGATTTCATCTCACAGCAGTCAGAATGGCAGCTATTAAGAATACAAAAGACAATAAGTGTTGGCAAGGATGTGGGGAATATGGCACACTCATAAAAAGGACATTTTGAGCACTGGAGATTGATGACTACAGAGGCAAGTGAAGGGTGGTTTAATACAAAGCTCTCAGAAGGATGCCTGCTTGGATGGGCTAAGTCTTCTCCCAAAATGATACGAAGTGTTGGGAACTCTACTTCATTTATGTGTTGATCATTATGTGTTTTATTGGCTGGCAAGTCCTCTAATATGAGTCTTCAATTTTTTTAGGAGGACACAAATGTGTTTTATTTATTTATTTTGGTATTCACAAAGTGTGAATAAACATTACAGCAAAAATTCACTCCTTTGGACATCATTACAAAATATATAAATAAATAAAATATTTATAAAATATATAAATAAATAGCTAACTGGATTTTATTTAAGTGCTTCTAAAAACCCTGTCTTTCTTATGTTCACATATACATTTATATATGAACACATATATACATACATATTATATAAATTTTTCCCATAAAATTCTGACAGTTGATCCAAGTGCTGAGAGGAGAGGATTTTTTTTTAGGGAGACTTTGTTGATAGAATCTTGGGATATTTCAAATATCAAAAACATATATAATAAATTGATTGATATTTTATGAAGACTCGTACTTGGAAGTTCAAAGTAAATGATGACCAAAAAGAATAGATATGTGTGTGCCGGGTGCGCATATGCATACACGTGTGCTGGCAGGTGTAGCCACTTCAACAATCCCCAGGTAAGTCTGCTGCTATAAACTTACCTCTGTGTAACTTGAGAGAGACTTTTCATCATTAACCCTCTGTCTTTTTTTCTATTATGATTTCTCACTGCTGCATTGCCACAGTGCGGGGGGTAGGTGGGGGGAGCTGAAATGCTCTTAATTCTTGAAACAGATAAAGACAAAGCTACCACCTTGCTACTCAGACTCCTGACACAATCTGCCAATTTACTGAAATGGGTTACCTGCTTCATTGCTAATGATGAGATTAGAAGATGCTGTAGCTTCCCTCACTCGAGCAAGCTACAAATATTCCCCACCAATGATGCAGATTTTTTTTTTCTAAAGTATCAAGCTGTCAGTACTACTACTAAATGCCAATATCAGAACAGAACTTTAAAAACTGTGGGGTGCTCTACTCTACTCCCCAGAAAGGAGCACTTACATTTGTTTACAATTAAAAAAAATACAGGATAAATCTGGAAGTGTTCTGGACTTAACAAAGTCTGTACCACTGGAGACCATGTTTGCAAACATTAGAAATATTTCTACACCAAGAGAAGCCAAAGTTGTCAGAGACCTCCAGAGATGTAAAAGATTTCCAGTTGGGGCCTTGTGTTTTCCTGGTAGGAAACCTGAAATTACAGGAGAAAGCAGATCACTCAGAGTGCATAAACTGGTCCAAAAAGAGAAGCATTTTATTTTCTGAATGAGCTAATATAGGTATTTTTTTCCTCCTAACTTGTCTGAGCAGTTTAGTTGTCTTCCAGAAACTCCATTTTGAATCAGTAAACTATAACGATCACAGAATTAACCAACAAAGAATTACTGCAAGTGGGAGAGGGTGATGTAATAGAGAAAGTTATTGGTCAAACATTGAGTAGGGACTCCCCAGTGGGCAAGTGCATAGAGCAAGTGGAAATTGCTTTAATCCACTTTTTAGAAGGACAGACAGAAACAGAAATGTATTTTGTTTTGGTAGGATTTTCCTTAACAGGAGCAGAAAAACTCTCAGCATCTCCAACTATAAGAAATATATATATATATAATATATATATTATATATATAATATTTATATAATATATTATAGTATAGATATATAGTCTATATGATATAAATATATAAAAATAAAAATATAATATATAGTACAAATATATATATATTGTGTGTGTGTGTATATATATATATATATATATATAGAGAGAGAGAGAGAGAGAGAGAGAGAGAGAGTCTTGCTGTGTTCCTACAGGTCATGGTGAGAACACAGCAAGAAGGAAGAAATAAAATAATATGACAATAATAAGAAACCTGGTTTTTCATTTCAGGGAGGTAATGAGCATAAAATTTGTAGTATGCTAAAAGTGATAAGATCTATTAAATAAGATGCAGCAGTGATGAGTGATTTTGGTGTCATAGAGAAGAAATACTATGTGGAGTAGCCAGAGGGGTCAAGATTACAGTCTGGGAAAGTCATGATAAGGTGCTGAAGGGATTTCTGTAAACCCAAAGGCTTCCCTGGAGGTGCTGGGATGGGAAAGAAAGAACCAGGAGGAATAACAGGAAATGAAAGTGGGAGCACAGGATAAGAAGAGACTGTTGTAGGCCAGTTCTGTCAACAAGGGAACTCATGAGCATGTACTCTGAGAAATGGGCATCCTTAATGAGTTGCTTCCTCCCCATGCCCCCCCAAACACACACCCACAAGATTGGAAGGGGGGGGAATGCCTCTTTCTCTGAAAATATAATCTCAGAAATTTGAGGAAAAAAATACTAAAATCACAGATATACTAGCTCAAAGGAAGAGACAGGTGATGAACCAGGCCAACTCTCAGTTATAGACTAAGTACCTGCCAAGGTTTCATCATGAGTTAGAGGCAATGGGAAAAAAAAGTCCAGTTGAATCAGGTTGGATTCTTTTCAGCTATGTTTTAAAATCAAGCAGCACATTCCTTTGTTAGCTTGAGTGAAAATTGAACTATTAACCTGACATGTTTGTGAAAATACTCTAAACAAGTGATTTAATTAAATTAAGAAGTGATTCATTACATTTTTGTTGATAACCCCAAATTGTACTTTTTGCAACACTTTCCATTCTTAAAATTTGATTCTTCCAATCTTTTGGAACAGATGAGAGAAATTACTGGCCTTTCTTGTGCACCACCAAATTCTGAAAAACGATAAAACTAGCTAAAATAATACTAGAAGTATACTTGTGCCTTCTTCAGAAGTCTTAATCAGACAATATTGTTGACAGAATTTCAAACTGTATTGTGGTGATACTATAGAAGATGAAGGAATTAAAAATTGTTAGGTGAGGAAAAATTTTAGGCAGGAATTTCGGCTAAATGCCACAGAAATCTGAGCTTGGAATGGCATTTGTTCCCTGATTTATGTTTGAGGACTTGACTGTAAGTTCCACAGTCTCTTTCAGTGCTACTTTATGGCCACCAAGAAACTCTTGATCAGAGATGCTAATTGAACTAAGATTTAAAATATTTTATGTAGTCTTCAGTAGCAACACATAAGGTATTACACTGGTTTATTTTTATTATCTTATTCTTTATTACCTTATTCTTATTTATTATTATAGTCATTTCTATAACCAAAGATAAAAAAAAAAACTTGGCGCCTTGTTTGATTTTATAAAGAAAAATTAAAATCTCTGTTTATCTTGGAGATACAAAATATAATGAAAAACTTATCTTGGGCAGTCCATTTTGTAATTTTTTCAAATTCTTTTCAGAATTAGACTTGCAAACATAATTTATCATAATTTATCTTTACATTCTGCAAGAAACTAACTTCCATTTTGTCTTGTGATATAGCAGTTTGATTTCTTTGCTATAAGAAGTATTCAAAATGACAAAAAGGAAAATATAATAGAAGGGATAAAATAGAATTAAGTGTGTTTATTAAATTAAACTAGACATTCTCAAAAATTCTGCTGTCTTCTTCAGAAAGAAGGAGTAAGGACTCTCTTGTCTCTTACCCCACCCAATTGTATTGTTATTTGCTCTCAACAGCAATTTATTGAGCATTTATTTCTTTCTTAGCACTATATGCATGTTAGTATCTTATTTGGCACATAAGGGACACTTGATGCTTATAGTTACACACATACCTTTGATGAAACATATTTCCCATATAATGGGAGAAATAAAATTTAAAAAGAGGTCAATAAAACTTGAACATATAATTTTGTTAAGAATGGAAATAATACTATGGGTATAAATAAGGGGAAAAACAATGTATTTAAACAATGAGGTATGATGTAATTAAAATATACTGCTACATTATATAAAAATATGCTGTTATGTTGTATTATATATTTCTCTGAATAAGTGTAGCATAAAATCTATCAATATTCCCAGCATAAAGGATATGATCAGTCAATGTTTATTGAATAATTTTGACTCACCAAATGGAAACAAATAAATTCTATCTATATATTTAGGAATATACATACTAGACATTTGATCATAGATTAGAAAACTTGTCAAGTTGTGATCATATTATTAACGTAGTCTCATTTTTATATATGATAAGTGCATGCATAGTTGAAAACATGAAAAAGACTTAGGGTGATGACAACACAGAACATAGAATGTCCCTAAATCTTGTTTGGATACAGGCACGGGGAAGAAAAGTAATGCAAAACAGAAGCTAATGTGGAGCAGGATGGTTTCCCAAAGATAGGGAGGTCTCCAATTTCATGTAGGACAGTAGAAACCACCCAATGCCAACCACCAAGAATAGATGTGCAGACAGTCTTGCCTACTACACCTTGGCATCTGTGTCACCAAGGTTATCCACATTTTGGTATCTGTGATACAACACGGTCAAGCATTGGATGGAGAATTTATTTTATTCACATAAAGACTAAACAATATTAGATCCAATTGTACAAATGAGTTTCCATAGTAAGTGGATCCCTACACTCCCACTCAGGGCTGCCAATAGAGAGCAATTTCATCTTTCTAACATTGCAGTAGAAGTTCTCTTCCCCTCCCATTGAAGAGTCTGAAATATTGAAATCTGGGGGCCTGAGCACCACAGACAGAAAAAAAAAAAGTACCAGGTGAGTCTAAAATAGGAACAGGTAGTCCGACACAAGGAGAGAGTCCTGTACAGGGTGTGTGGGTTCTTGAGTGAACAAATACTACATCCCCAAGACGTGTTCTTAGGTGGTTAAGTGGGATTAAAAGATAGCTGTGCTCACGAAACCATCTTTCTCAACACTTAGGATGTTATACAAGATTTTTTGTTGTTATTTTGGTGTTTTGTTTTGCACTATATTTACTTAGTTATTTAGATTTGCTTAGCTTCTATTTCTTGGGAAACATTTAGGAAAGAGCTAAGGAGATCAACTAAGCAGTCTAAAATTGGGAAAAAAAAAAAAAGAATATGACCTTGGGATTACAATCTCAATTTCTCCTTCCATGTTTAAAGCATTACATTAGTTTGATGTAATTACACAGTCAAAAAGAAGGAGAGATTTCTGACCTCCAAATATCTAGAGGAAGAGAATACTAAATATTGTCTTTCCATTGCATTTTACATTTGTCAAATGTTTTTCCCTTATGTTATCTGTGTTCAGACTTAAAATAAGCCTGCAAGGTGTGCAGGCCATATTTAATTCTGATTCTACTTTGCAAAACTTCCACATGTTCCATTGCAAAATACTTTCTTTATTCTCTGTAGTCATACCTAAGTGGTTTTTAGCAACATGCAATCGGAAGGTGTAGCAAGTACAGATTAAAATTCAGAATATTAAGAAAGTACAAATTCTGAATGCTCAAAAATAGATTTGTATAGTGAAATGCCCAACTGAAAAACCATGTAAGAATAAACTAAGTAAAAAAAAAAATAAATCCAGAAGAATGAAACTATTTGTTTTAAAATTTCCAATTCGAAGATAAGGACTACACTGAGCAAAACATATATTATGGCTTAGAACATATCCAGTGGTTTACTTGGGTCCTGTTTGAAATAGATACTGGTGTCCAACAGCTTCTGAATTTCTCTTTCCTATTATACAGCAACAGGTAAACTAGATTTATAATTTCTTATACTTAATCCTAAAATCCCTCTCATAGTGAATTATCCTGTCACCCACACAATCTCCATCTTCTACCAGAAATGTGTAAATTATCTCTGGTATCTCCCTCTCTTTCATCTATAATGAGGCAATCGTAATGTTCTAAATATGTCAGTACTATATTCCCTAATACCTATCCACCCACCAACTTTTTTAATTACACATATGAGTGGAATCATGTGGTACTTGTTTTTTTTGTGTGTCTGGCTTATTTCATTTAACGTAATGATCTCCAGTTTCATCCATGTGGTTGAAAGTGATGGAATTTCATCATGTTAAAGGGTGAATAGTATTTCCTTGTATTTATGGACCACATTTTCTTTATCCATTTATTAATCAATAGACACTAAGTTTTTTTTTGGTTTCAATTTTTTGACTATTGTGAATAGTGCTGCAATAAACACAGGGATGCAGATGTCCCTGTGACATACTGATTTCCTTTCTTTTGGATATATGAAATTAAGAGTTCAGAGTTGTTACTTCTCTAATGCCAAATCCATTTGAGTATGTTCTAAATGGTTTTTGAAGAGGAATACTAATAGAACACAATGAAGGATCCAAAGTATGCATACAAACTCTCTCCTGAACCTTACATATGGGGGTGACTAGTCAGTTGGTATATGAGTAAAAGCATTATTTACATAATATAGATGATCATTGTATGTCCTATCTTGAAAAGTTTTCAGAGGCAGAGAAAAAAGAAAGAAGACAATGCATACCAATATCTTAAGAGTTAGCATCAGGAGCAAGAGCCCAGTGCCTTCTGGCAGTTAATGAGTCCTCAGTAATCCTTTGCTATATTATTTTAAAAAAAGAGTCATTAGAAGGTCATAAAAGGGACTATTGGTAGCAGAGACAAATAACCTTTGAACATTTTTAGAAAGTCAACTGTGGATTGTTTACTTGTGATTCATGCAATTTTCAGAAGCCTTATTGAAACAAGATTCTTAACTTCTAATTTCTCTCTTCGATAATATATAAACATCCTAATTTTGTTAGCAGACACAGACAGTTATGGGAAGAAAGATGACTGAGAAGAGTGCTTAGTAGCCTAAAGAACTTAACCTAGAATAATTGGTTGGAAATAATTATAAAATTATTTTTAAAAGAGTAAATAATCTTTTGAATGGCGATTTTAGACCATTAATATTTAGGGTTATTATTGAGAAATGATTTGAGTTCCAGGTTATATTTGTTTATTTTTTATATTCAACTTGACTTAATTTCTCCTTTGATTCATATTTCCTTTAGTGTAATATCTCCCTCTGCTGATTTTCATTGTTGTTTTTCATTTCCTCTTCATGGAATATTTTGCTGAGGATGTTCTATAGTGCCAGCTTTTTAGGTATGAATTCTTTTAACTTTTGTTTATCATGAAAGGTTTTTATTTCATCATCAAACCTAAAGCTTAATTTTTCTGAATATAATATTCTTGGTCGGAATCCATTTTTTTTTCAGAGCTTAATATATGTGATTCCAGGATCTTCTAGATTTCAGGGTCTGGGTTGAAAAATCTGTATATCCTCACTGGTTTCCTTCTACATTTAACCTGTTTTGTTTCTCTTGTGGCTTTTAAAATGCTCTCTTTATTCTATATGCAAGTCATTTTTATTATAATGTGCCTCTGTGTGGATCTGTTGTGGATTTTGTACATTTGTTGTCCTGTAAGTCTCTTGTATTTGATTTTTCAACTCAAGCTTCATGTTTGAAAAATTTTATGAAATTATTTAATTGAATACATTGTTCATTCCTTTGGTTTGGAACTCTATGCTTTCCTCTATCCCAATAATACTTAAAATTGGTCTTTTTATGTTATCTCATAATTCTTGAATGTTTTGCTCACATAGATGGCAGACTGGATTAAAAAAAAAAGACTCAACAATATTCTGCCTTTTAGAGACTCATCTTGTAGGAAAAGACATCCACAGACTGAAGGTGAAAGGCTGGTAAAAGACATACCACTCACATGGACTGCAGAAACAAGCCGTGGTTTTAATCCTCATATCAGGTAAAATAGACTTCAAGACAAAGTTAATCAAAAAAGATAATCAAGGGCATTTCATACTGCTTAAGGAAATCATAAATTAATAGACATAACAATTATGAATATATGCACCAAACAATGAAGCATTTATGTTCATCAAAGAAGAGATTAAGAAAATTCTTAGAAGTACTGAGAACACTGATACAACATACCAAAATCTCTGGGATACTATGAAGGCAGTACTAAGAGGAAAGCTCATTGCATGGGGTTCATTCTTTAAAATAAGAAAAAGTCAACAAATAAGTGACCTAATGTTACATCTCAAAGCCCTAGAAAAAGAAGAACAAACTAAACCAAAAGCAGTAGAAGAGAGGAAATAATTAAAATCAGAGCTGAAATCAATAAAATTGAAACAAAAGAAACAATTGAAAAAAATGACAAAGCAAAAAGTTGGTTCTTTGAAAAAATAAATAAAATTTATAAATCTTTAGCCATGCTAACAATGAGAAAGAGAAAGAAAACTCAAAATTATATCTGTGATTAAAAAAGAAATATCATGGAGGACACTATAGAAATATAGAAGATAATAAAAAATTATTTTGAAAATTTGTACTCCAATAAAATAGAAAATACCAAAGGAACTGATAAGTTTCTGAAGTCATATGATTTTCCCAAAGTGAATCAAGATGATATACACAAGTTAAACAGACCAATTTCAAGCAATGAAATAGAAGATGCTATCAAAAGCGTACCAACCAAGAAAAGCCCAGGACCAAATGGATACACAGCTGAGTTATGTAAGGCCTTCAAAGACCAACTAATACCAATACTCTATTTCATGAAATACAAAAAGTGGGAACACTTCCAACCTCATTCTATGAGGCCAATATCACACCGATTCCAAAACCAGACAAAGACACATCAAAGAAAGAAAAATTCAGACCAATATCTCTAAAGATGAACATAGATGTAAAAATTCTCAATAAAATTCTGACAGATTGAATTAAAAAAAAAAAAAAAAACATGTAAAAAGATAGTGCACCACAGTCAAGTGGAGTCCATTGCAGGAATGCAAGTTTGGTTCAATATTTAGAAATCAATAAATGTAATTTATCACATCAATAGATTTAATAATAAGAATAATTATCATCTCAATAGATGCAGAAAAAGCATTTGACAAAATATAGCACCAATTTATGTTAAACCACTAGAAAAACTAAGAATATCAGAAACATATCTCAACATTGTAAAAGCCATCTCTGCTAAGGCCAAGGCCAAAATCATTCTAAATGGAGAAAAATTGAAAGCATTCCCTCTAAAAACTGGAACAAGACAGGGATGCCCTCTTTCACCACTAACTAATTAACATAGTTCTTGAAACTCTTGCCAGAGCAACTGAACAGATGAAAGAAATTAAAGGGATACAGACAGGAAAAGAAGAATGAAATCAGTATTTTCCAGTGATATTATTCTATACTTTGAAGATAAAAAAATCCACCAGAAGACTTCTAGAACTAATACATAAATTTGGCAGTGTAGTAAGATATAAAATCAATATCCATAAATCAAAGACATTTCTGTACATTGGTGACAAAAACTCTGAAAGAGAAACTAGGAAAACTACCCTATTAACAATAAACTAAAAAATAAAATAAAATACTAGAGAATCAACCTAAAGAAAGAGGCTAAAGACCTCTACAGTGAACATAATACAATGCTAAGGAAAGAAATTAAAGAAGACCCTAGAAGGTGGAAAGATCTCCCTTGTTCTTGGATAGTCAGAATTAATTTTGTCAAAATGACTATACTATCAGAAGCACTATTTAGATTTAATGAAATTCCAATCAAAATCCCAAAGACATTCCTAATAGAAATAGAAAAAAACAATCATGAAATTCATCTGGAAAAATAAGAGATCTAGAATAGCCAAAGCAATCCTTAGCAAGAAGAGTAAAGTAGCTGTTATCACTACACCAGTCCTTAACCTATACTAAAGAGCAATTGTAAAAACAACAACAACATGGTATCGGTACCAAAATAGACTTATAGAGCAATGGTACAGAGTAGAGGACTGTGGGTTTGACAGAAAAACCCCCATAAGTAGTTATCTCATTTTAGACAAAGGTGCCAAAAACATATTGGAAAAAGGATAGTCTCTTCAATCAATGGTGCTGAGAAAACTGTAAGTCCATATGCAACAAAATGAAATTAAGCCGCTGTCTCTAACCATGTACAAAACTCAACTCAAAGTAGATCAAGAATCTAGGAATTAAGCCAGAGACCTTGCACCTAATAGAAGAAACAATAGGGCCAAATCTTGATCATGTCAGATTAGGCCCAACTTCCTTAATAAGACTCCTATAGTGCAAGAAATAAAATTAACAATCAATAAACGAGATGGAATCAAACAGAAAAGCTTCTTTACAGCAAAGGGAATAATCAGTGGGGTGAAGAAAGAGCCTACAGAATGGGATCAAATTTTTACCACCCACACATCATATAGAGCACTAATCTCTAGGATATATAAAGAACACAATAATATTGACAACAAAAAAAATAAATAACCCAATCAACAAATTGGCCAAGGAACTGAACAGACATGTCTCAGAAAATTATATACAATCAATCAACAAATATAGGAAAAAATGTTCAGCACCTTTAGCAATTAGAGAAATGCAAATCAAAACTACTCTAAGATTTCATCTCACTCCAGTCAGAATGGAAATGCAAATGAAAACTACTCTAAGACATCATCTCACTCCAGTCAGAGTGGCCACTATTATGAAGACAAACAACAATAAGTGTTGGCGAGTATGTGGGGGAAAAGGTACACTCATACATTGCTGGTGGGACTGCAAATTGGTGAAGCCAATATGGAAAGCAGTATGGAGATTCCTTAGAAGGGTGGGAATGGAACCACCATTTGACTCAGCTATCCCGCTCCTGGGTCTATACCCAAAGGACTTAAAAACAACATACTACAGGGACACAGCCACATCAATGTTTATAGCAGCATAATTCACAATAGCTAAACTGTGGAGCCAACCTAGATGCCCTTCAGTGGATGAATGGATAAAAAAAGTGGGATATATACACAATGGAATATTACTCAGCAATAAAAGAGAATAAAATTATGGCATTTGCAGGTAAATGGATGGCTTTGGAGAATATCATGCTAAGTGAAGTAAGCCAATTCCCCCCCAAAATGCCAAATGTTTTCTCTGATATGAGGTTGCTGATCCCTAATGGGAATGTAGGAGGCAGTATGGGAGAAATGGAAGAACTTTAGATAGGGCAAAGGGGAAAGAGAGGAAGAAATGGGGCAGAGGTGTAGGAAATATGGTGGAATGAGATGGACATCATTTCCCAAGTACATGTATGAAAACATGAATGGCGTGACTCTGTTGTGTATAAACAGAGATGTGAAAACTTGGGTTCTATATTTATACTATGAATTGAAATGCATTCAGCTGTTATATATAACAAATTAGAAAAAATAAATAATTTTTTTAATATTTATTTTTTAGGTGTAGATGGACACAACACAATGCCTTTATTTTTATGTGGTCCTGAGGATCAAACCTGGGTCCTGCCCATGCTAGGTGAGCGCTCTACTGCTGAGCCATAATCCCAGCCCATACATTTTTAAAAACGAGTAGATAATCATTGTTTAGCATTAACCTTGTTGTTTATTATATTTGAACTTATGGTATAATACTATTTCAGGATATAATTATTACAATGGCTTAATTAAACTATGACAAAAATACTAAATTTTTACTATTTTTCCAATTTAACTTTTCCTATTGTAGCTAGGAAAAAAAATATTAGTTGATTGACTCCCTGCTTTTAATGAAAGTGTAAGCAGCTAATTAAACATAAAAGAGTTTATAAATAAAGTTCAAGGAAAATTTATTCCTTGTCAATTAGGAAAAAGGAAAGATCAAAAGATAAAACTTTCAGCATCATGCGTTTAAAATATACTTTGTAAAATCTAAAATTAAAGTAAAACAATGCAGTGAAAGGAATAGGATTATAATACATTGGTTTCTATAATCCACAAGGGTAAGTATTCTGAGAGATTTTTCATTTTTAAATTTTTTTTCACACATTTTTCCTCATTTATAAAGCACACATTCGTGCAGAATGAATTATCAGTAAATGGCTTTTCTTATTAGCAATTGTTAGTTCTAACCAAGAAAAAGAAAGACATAGTAAATAATATAAAATTAAAAGATAAACACATTGGGGCCTTGATATTTTGCATATTTTATTTTACTTTAAAACTAGGTTGGTGTTATTATGTGTATCCTTCATATATAAAATAACAAAGTATTTCTATTGTAGCAAATTTGTCCCATTGGAAAATGTAAACTGTATTAAGAATTAGGCCCCAACTCAATAACTAACCTAGCAAGAAACTCAAACCAAACCAATAATTATTATCACACAGATAATTTCCTATAACATTTTTTAAAGATTTTCCTGTATATTACATGGTTATGAGCATAATAGACATATTTATAAGTGTATATATACCTATCATCTATACATACATATATATAGAGAGAATAGATATGTTGAATACACTTACATAAATACCGGAATACACACACATGCACACACAGCAACACATATACCTTGATTTTTAACTTAATGTATTCATATACATTTATACGTCTTTTGACTCATCATTCTAATGGCTTTTCTCATGTTCTAAGTTTGTTTCAAAGTTTTCTCAATTTAGTCTCTCTGTTTTGGTATTCAGATTGCTTTTTTTTTTTTTTTTACTCTTCATGGATCTCACTTTTATAAATGCTTGTAGCATTTAACATTTTACTAATTACTGGAGTATTTTATTTTATGTGGGTAATTTACAGCTTCAAAAAAAATTAAAGACTCTGAATACTTTTATTATTTTTCTTTCACATTGTTAATATACATTCCAAAAAGTTTATGTGTGAATTTACTTTCTTAAAAGAAATGTATGAGCAAGCTTCAACTTCACTTGATTTAAACATGTATTGTTTATTATTAATTAGGAAATTTTAAATTTCAGTTTACTAAGTAGCAGAAAAAGTACACTTTGAAAAATGAAATAAACATATTGCTAGACTATCATAGGTTAAGTTCAAAACAACATCCCTTGTTTTCAACCTATTTAGAAATTGCTTAAGTATGATTAATGACTCTCCAGTGACCCGAGATTTTGTAAAATCCCAAAGTATTGTTTATGTTTTCAGTTAAGAACTAAAAACTAAATTTACTTTTACTTCATTATTAGAAATTCTCAAAGGAATAAATTGTATAATAAGTAAAATAGCTATCTAAACAGAAAAAAAATCTATCATTCTGGACGGATGATTTATCTTTGCAACAGTAATAGATTATAATTTCAAGGGTTCTTTTGCCTCTGAATGTGTATTGCTAGGAAATATATAACCAAAATTAAATCATATAAAAAGGAGAATCTTATATAAAATATATAAAATTGGGAGAAAGTTGAAGATTACCTGTTGTAACCAGTAGACAATGAATATCTCTTAATTTATTAAAATTAGTGAAATGAGAATTAAGATATCTAACAGAGAAATTATGAAACTTGTTTAAAGGTAAATGAACATGTCTCTATCTTGAAACTTAGCATCTGACAAAGACAACGTGAGATTTATTCTTCAAACATCTGAGGTTGCCACAGCATCAGTTTCAAGCATCATGCACAGTATAAGCCATTTATAGCCCCAAATCAATTTCTTTAAGGGGTCCCTGGAACAAATCCAAATCCAATTTGAAAATTAAAGAGTGCATGGTCATGGCAATGCTAGACAACTTGGTGGTGGAAGAAATAGCAGTGCCACATTGATTGTCTGACCCATATTGAAAAGGCAACATGTAAGTCATAATTCTACAAGGTATAAACATTGATTAATGGGAAAAGAAAAGAAAAGAAAAGCACTTGAAGTCAAAGCAAAACATGCCATGAAATGCCTTATGTTTCTTTTTCTCTGGGTGTTTTTTCTCCTTGAACAGGTCAATAATTGTGTTATTTAGCTCTTTGTTATTGTGACCAAAAGACTGACAAGAATAACTTAGAGGAGGAAAAGTTTATTTTGATTCACATTTCCAGAGGTATAGTTTATAGTCAGCCAAGTGCATCACTCTGACCCTAAGGTGTGCAGTGGAGGAGCACTGCTCACCTCATGGTGGTTGGGAAGCATAGAGAGACAGTGGGTTGGAGCCACAGAGAAGGTGAACTCTTCCAGGGCATACCCCAGTGATCCATCTCCACCAGTCATGCCTCATCTGCCTTCAGTTATAAATGGCTTACCACCCAGTTGTTCCATTGAATGGATGGACTAATTAAGTCATAGCTCTCATAATACAATCATTTCATTTCTGAATATGCCTGCATTAACATAGGAACTCTTGAGAGATACCTCAGTACAAACCATTCAATAATGACAAATATTTTCCTTTAGGGGTTAGGGACTCTGTCCTGCCCAGGTGACTGGCTTATCAAAATCATAATTGGAGTCAATGAAACATGTAGCTAAGCATCATCCAGAAGCAAAAGAGGAACTTTTTTTTAATAACAAATGTATTTTCCTTTTTTGTATAGCAATCATAATGTGTTTTGGTGAATGAATATGTATGTGTATGTGTCTGTGTGTACCTAATTCATCAATATATTATTAGATTTTATCTGTGATTTGGAAGATTATATATAATTATACATATGTAAATTATATATAACATAATATATGTGTACACATACATATACACACTCATCTTTAGTTCTCCAATATATCAAAATGTACATATAATTTCTGCTATGTATAAATATGCACACATTTTAACAAAAGAATGAGCTATATGTATAATAATATTTATTTCCTCAAATTAAATGTTTTTGTAGATTAATGTTAAAATGCATAAGACTATCCATAGCCTATGGCTTTATCTCTAAATAGAACAATGATTTAAAAAAGTAATTTTTCTTGAATACAGATAAGCTACTCTAGAAGGCTCAATAAAACTCAGTGGGACAGTTTAGACTTTGTAAGAGTCCAGAATTAAAATCAATGCTGATGTTTTATGTCTTGTACTCTGTATATAACTGTATGACCAAATTCTTCTGTTCTAGCAGTATAAAAGAAAATAAAGTTCAATTTTCTAATTCGTTTGTCTTATGAACTAGAATCTTGGAATGGAATTGGAATGTATTAACCAAAATAATATCAAAATACAGGAAAGAAATTTGGAAAGCAGTTTGGAGATTCCTGGGAAAGATGGGAATGGAACCACCATTTGACCCTGCTATTGCCCTTCTCAGACTATTCCCTGAAGACCTTAAAAGAGCATGCTACAGGGATACTGCCACATCGATGTTCATAGCAGCACAATTCACAATAGCTAGACTGTGGAACCAACCCAGATGCCCTTCAATAGATGAATGGATAAAAAAATTGTGGCATCTATACACAATGGAGTACTATGCAGCAATAAAAAATGACAAAATCATAGAATTTGCAGGGAAATGGATGGCATTAGAGCAGATTATGCTTAGTGAAGCTAGCCAATCCCTGAAAAACAAATACCAAGTGTCTTCTTTGATATAATGAGAGCAACTATGAACAGAGCAGGGAGGAAGAGCAGGAAGAAAAGATTAACATTAAACAGAGACATGAGATGGGAGGGAAAGGGAGAGAAAATGGAAATTGCATGGAAATGAAGGGAGACCCTCATTGCTATACAAAATTACATATAAGAGGTTGTGAGGGGAATGGGAAAATAAACAAGGAGAGAAATGAATTACAGTAGATGGGGTAGAGAGAGAAGATGGGAGGGGAGGGGAGGGGGGATAGTATGGGATAGGAAAGGTAGCAGAATACAACAATTACTAATAGGGCATTATGTAAAATTGTGGATGTGTAACCGATGTGATTCTGCAATCTGCATTTGGGGTAAAATTGGGGGTTCATAACCCACTTCAATCTAATGTATGAAATATGATATGTCAAGAGCTTTGTAATGTTGTGAACAACCAATAAAGAAAAAAAATTTAAAAAAAATACAGGAAAGAAGCTAAAAGAACTAAAAATTACATAGAAAGTTAAACTATTAGTAAAAATGTTGTATTATATTTTGCATTTTACTAAAGTTGTGCATTCAAAGTAACTAGCAGAGTGGTTCATGGTTATACCACAGATCTTGACATAAGAATCATCTGTTGTGATTTGCAAAGGGGTGTAGGGGGTGTTTTTTCAGTTCAGCAGAAAGATCCTTGCTCAAACAGTAATTCTTCTATCTGCATCTCCATGCATGCTCCCTAACAGAGTATAAGAGAATTAAAAGAATGTTTAGCTAAAATCAAATTTTAGAGCTTGAATTTTATCAAGAGGCAATTTCCTGAAATGGCTTTCTTATTTAGTTTCCATAACACTTGCTAGTGCATCATTAGAGAATCATTACTTTGGGAGTGGTATTGCCCTATTTGGATGGATTATTTTGATGACTTATTACTTGAGCATGAAGTAACTTACTATAGGACTAATCACCTAATGGCAACTGACTTTTCAGACATTTTTGTATCTCTGATAGATAGTGTGAGAGAATGAAAAATATTAGAACTACTGCAGAGTTACAGAAAATTGAGGAAAGGATTATAATTTACAAATTTATATAGGGTCTCATCTGAGTGGAATTAAAAATACATTTTATATAATCTGCTTTCTGATGCTATGTATCTGTCACTGTTGACTTTTGACTTTCCTAGAAAGAAGATAGAATGCACTATTTGCCACTACAATTCTATTGCACTGCTCTCATTTAATTTCCTACTATGAGGAGTTCATAGTACTCCATTTTTTCCAAATTATATTGCTAATTCCTTATCTTTGGCACATAACTCACCTTTGAAGATAATTCTCATATGAAATTAACACGTATTTATTCCTGGATAGTTATCATCTCTGCCTTTATCAATTTATTTTCAGGCTACTTACAGATGCATAGAAAATATGGGATAATGGCTATCAACTCATTGATCTTGGAAGAATATTGGTTTTATATATTATATGAACAATAATAGGAAAAGTAATGGCAAACCTCAGAAACTTTATCCCACGTAATATAATGTCAACATTTCAAATGACAGTGGAACAATTATCACGTTTTCTTCAAGCTTTTGAGAACATCAAAATCAATAGACCATTTTCTCCCCTGAAATAAAGAACTGTACCAAGATGTTGTCCTACTGTCTGATTACACATGCTTCTGCTGAGCTTCCATCTGTTGGATCTTAAAATAAAGTCAATGGGAACCATAGGAGATTCAAAATTTTTACAGGAATGTATAGGTGATAGATGAGCATAAAGACTAAAAATAATACAGGAATACCCAGAAAACACCTAGACTGAAAATTATTTATAAGCTGAGTTAGTAGATAAACTCTTCTTCAAGTAATAACAAATTTAAGTCCAAAATTAGGATAAATGACTGTTTGTTAGCCACCAGTAAATATCTTTTCCTCGTTACTCTTGTGCTCATTTAAAAATGGCTAGTTTACACTCCCTGCATGAAAGTAGGTTTCGACTACATTATTCTTTTCTACTTCTTCAAAACTTTCATGTATATTCAAGAAGAATTCTATGTGAGCTTAAGTAATGTCTTTTTACAGAAAAAGATAGAAGATTCCAAAAGTGTCTTCATCATTCAAGCAAAAGTAAAAAATAGTTAAGAGAATAAAGCTTGATATTAAATTGCAGTTTTAGGATTGATACTAATGAATTCAACATTGATCTAGATATATTTTCTGCATGTGCATTAGTTATAAAATTGATATCTGTATAACACTTTTGCTGTTATAATAAAACTCAAGCTACTTTGTTCAACCAAGAAATATGCATATCAAATCTTTTGCTCAGGGTACAGAGTAGGAGAAGAATTCCCAATTCATTATTCTGTCAATTTTCCAATCTTATTATTTCTTTTTCTTCTCAGTAGTTTCCAATTTAGGTTATATATATATTTTCTGTCTTTTCCTTATATGCTGTCTCTTTGTTCTCTCAGTGTAAGAATTTGTGAAGTGCCCTCAAGGTACATATCTACCTTTAGATATTCAATTCAATTTCATTATGTTTGTAGATTTCACTGTGGAAATAATAAAGTCTGCAGTATGTGGTGGAACAATAAACTTTGCACCTTCTGGTGCACTCATAGACATGAATATGACTATTCTTGATTTATCTGTCTTAAGTAGCTACAGGTTTCAATTCCAAGTACTCATTTACATTTTAAATGTGGGGTGGAGAGAAGGAGTTATTCTGACATGAAAGTATTTATTTACTGTCTAAATTTGGAAATGACAAAAGTGTATTTTTATGTCATAATTGGAGAAAAAATATTACAAGTAAAAACATATTCATCATTTCACATTTTCACCCCATAGGCTGAAAACATTTTCTTTTTACAGATTCCATAGTCAACCAAATGGTATTGCTACTTGACCCTGGAATTTTAACTGTGACAATTTTGTAACTAAAACTTCTAGAAAGCAAAATACCCCTTTCAATACATTAGATAGAAAGTAACCACAGTAATTGACATATATAATTGCCAGAGTGACTAGTTTTTCTATGCCCTAAGAGAATGTATACATTTACCATTACAGTTTTCATTTATTCAAAAACCATTAATGATCACTGACCATGTCCACAGCATTTTTTAAGCTCCAGTGGAAAAGTAAGATTAATAATACAGAGTCATGAAGTCAATCATCCCACTTTATGATGGAAGAGAAAAATATAAGCATGCACTTATAACTATATAATATATATTAAATAGAGTTTTATATATGCACAGTGAAAGCAGAGACAAGTATGTGATTGTTTTTGACAAAGTATATACTTCACAGCAAGATTAGAATTCTGCCAAATAGCAGGATAATATTGTGCTTGAAAGGTGGTGAGATGAGGACCTTTCTGGCAGAGAGGAGGTGGTATTGGAGTAATGTTACTTGCAAAGGAGCACTACTTCAGTACTCTCAAATACCATTGGTATTCTTTACATCCTATAAGCTGTAAGGCTAGGAGATAGAGGAAATTATCAGAACAGAAAAAAAATTGGGGGAGGGAAAATAATGTCATGACAATAAGCATGTTAACAGGTTTTCATTATCTTTTCTTTCTGCACCCCACCCACGTTTTTCTGTAGGTAGCAGGGCTGGCTATTTACCACAGAAAACTGTAAAGACCTCTGTTAGACAATATTTTGGGTAGATAATAAGCTTAACACTGTAAATTTTCTTTCAAATATGTTCTCCTTTGGACCATATAACTTTAAAGAAAATTGTATGAGAGGGAAATTCTGTGCCATGACTATTAGTTCAAAAAAGAAAAGTGGGCTGTATTGTGCTCTTTCTTGGTGTTCTCTTCTTTAATCAAAACCCATTCAACAAATTAGTATACTTGATGACAAGGAGAAGAAATATGCAATTCTTGCTGAAGAGATTTCTTCCCTCTAAAAGTAATCAGAAAGAGCTTAGGAACAAAATTTTTACTATGATTTGGGAAAAGAAAATAGGAAATATTTTCTCTTATGTGGACACTTGGTGCCCATTCTCATGCATGTCTCTCTCTCTCTCTTTTTATTTCAGATAGAATCTGGCAATTGGGTATTGAATTCAATTCTACAGCTCTTATTCATCTACAAGATCTATTTATATGGAATTGTAATTGTGTGTTCATAACAACACCATGAATCCTGAAATATAATGGAACTAGACCAAAAGAGTTTGGCTCAAAACAAGCTATCTTAGAATCTCATCATTTCAAGCATTTCTTCTGAATAATTTTCACACATACAGCAACTGGAGAAAAGAGTTCATTTGCTATACTACATATATTGTGTTTCTGATCCAAATGCATAGCATAACTTCTTTGATACTTAAGGGAAAAAATATTCCCTTATTGCATTGTATGCATGTTTAACAGATTTGCAAATAGATTATTTTTTATTTGTTTGCTTTTTAACTTCCAGATTTCCCTTCCCAATTTGCATGTTAACTCAAGGTGTAGTACAGAGAAAAACTTCTCTGATCATATATTGATTTTATCAATATTTTCAATCTTAGTATTATATATACAAATTCTATCCTAAAAAATCCCTGATTTCATGGAGCCTTATTAACTAAATCAAAGTGAAATAAAGCTTTGACCAACTTTATTATATTTATCATTTTTCATAAAAACATATGCATTATAATTTTTCTTAAGCACTGATCAAGTAGGTGTTATGGTTTAGATATCAGTTGTTCCCCAAAACACATATGTGAGACAAATCAAGAAGACACAGAGGTGAAAAGATTAGATTATGAGAACTTTAATCTAATTAGTGGGTTAAATACACTAACATGGGTTACCTAGGTGGTAACTATAGGCAGATAGGCATGCCTTTGAGGTTTATATTTCATCTTTGGTGAACAAGGATTTCATTCTTTCTTCTCTTTTTCTTTCTCCCTCCTTCCCTTCCCTTCCCTTCCCTTCCCTTTCCTTTCCCTCCCTCTCTCCATCTCTCCCTCCCTCTCTCCATCTCTCCCTCTTCCTTCCTTCCTTCCTTCCTTCCTTCCTTCCTTCCTTCCTTCCTTCCTTCCTTCCTTCCTTCCTTCCTTTCTTTCTTTCTTTCTTTCTTTCTTTCTTTCTTTCTTTCTTTCTTTCTCTATCTCTCTTTTCCTGGCTGCCATGTGCTGAGATAAGTTACTCCACCATGCCTTTCTGCCATGATTTTCTGCCTCACTTCAAGTCTAGGGCAATGGAATTGAATGTCCATGGAATAAACTCTGAAACCATGAACCAAAATAATCCTTTTCTTCTCTACATTGTTCTTGTCAGATCTTTTGGTCACTGTGATAAAGAGCTAACTATAACATTAGGTAAATAATAATATATTGACCATAATATTGAGAATAGTATGTAACTTTAGGAAAGTTAAGATTGCAGTATGGAGAAACCATGGAAGAAAATTGAATAGTGTGCCTGATTTCTCATTTGATTAAGTAATAATTAAAAAGAAATGCTCTATTATTTGTCATTCAGGTTAATTTTAATAGCTTAGTCAACAGATATATTTTAAATACATTTTGTTTCACTTTTGAAAACTATTTCAAGTATAGAAATATTGTACAACATGTACAGATATTTTCTATCCCTTCTTACCCCAGCTCCAGTTTTCTTTGATGGTACCATCTTTCATTACTGAGGTTCACTTATCAAAATTAAAAATGAAACATTGGTGGATTACTTTCACCTTCCCTCCAGAACTAATTTGGATTTCACTAGTATTTCCATTAATGTCACCTTCTCTTCCAGGATCCAGTTCAGGGCAGCATATTGTATTCAGTCACCATCTTTCTTTAATCTTCAATCTGTGAGCTCCTCAGTCTTTACTTGATAATTTTGGCTTTTATAGCTTTTAGGAGTTACCCATGGAGTACTACATAGAATGTTCCCCTATGTCTGTGGCATTTGTTTTCTGATTCAAATGAGCTTAATGTTTTTAGAAAGAATACAACAGACATGAA
This sequence comes from Spermophilus citellus, assembly GCF_964194105.1. NCBI lineage: Eukaryota > Metazoa > Chordata > Mammalia > Rodentia > Sciuridae > Spermophilus > Spermophilus citellus. The sequence goes on along the minus strand of NC_138182.1, from coordinate 52,539,788 downwards.
GAGCCCTGCTCATCACATTAGATCATGGCATTCATATGCCATCACTGATGGTATATTCTTGACCACTTGATCCAGTCTTGTTTGGCAGATTTCTCTACTGCAGAGGTGCTATTTTTTCCCTTTCCTATTCTGCTTTTCTAAAGCTAGTGACTAAGTCCAGTCAACACTCAGGAAGGGGAATAGAGAGTGTCAACATTCCATTGCCTGGAGCGGAAAATATCTGTAATACATTTGGAAACTTTCTGAAGGAAAAGCTTTTCTGTTGTTATTGATTGATTGATATTGATATGAACTTGTATTTATTTTATACTTCGATTTACAAACCAAAATCAATACAACTGATTTTTTAAATCAAATTTGTTTAATATTTTTGTTTTCATAACCTTTTAGTTTTATACATTCAAAGTTCATTGTGATTCTTACCTCCCTTTGATATGCCTTGATTCTTTTGTTTTTGAACATGTATTTACATTATAGTTTTTCGAGTTGCTTCAGACTTATCTTGGAATCTCCTGTTCCCATCCTAGAATCAGTGGTTTCTCCATAGAGTCCTGGTTCCTTTGATCAACAAATATTAATAATTAAATTTTTCTAAAATCCACTAAAATAAAAAAAGAATTTCTTTTCTCTCCATATTGAAACCGATACCTATCACCTTATGTTTATCTGGGATTGACTTACAAGTTTTGTAACTATTTGGCTATTTTTCAAAAGTATACCACATCCTCATTTTGAGACTCATTTGAATATATTCACCTCTTTATGTATATCTTTTTCCTTGGGAAATGGCATAATAGCATTACTTTGAGTTCCATAGTTCTGTTTCTTTTAAAATTTAATATTCTTCAATCATTTTGCTTTCTAATTATAGTTCTCTCTGGTGGCTTATTGGAAAAATATTATTTGTTCGAATATTTTTGTTTTCATAACCATTTAGTACAAATACACAATAAAGGCAAATGAAATCACATTATGATTAATGCATGTTCTGTGGCCTTCATATTTGGTGGCAGAGATGAAAGTCCTATCTTATGATTGGCTGCCAATGCTCATTATGTCTCAGGCTATTTCTCTTGCTTTACTTTGAAACAGAAAGTCAAAAACAATGCATACATATGATTCATACACATTAACTAGAGGAGAGTTCAGTAAAAATCTCACACTCTAGAAATTAATGTCCACATAAAGTTTAATGTTTTCTGATTAAGAAAGCAGAGTAACTATACTACATTATTAAATTCACATTTCATGAAATATCAAGAATCTTTTCTGTCAATATCAATAATCCTCTGAGTAAATATACCTTGTGTTTGCCTCAAAGATATAAGTATTTCCTTACATCCACAAAAGTCTTTTGTTTATTTTATTTTAGGAATGATCAAGATGAAGCTATTATGGTTAATTATATGTGACTTCCAAATAGTTTATCAGTTTAAAAGTCATTTCAGAACTGCTAAACTCACAGTGTTGATCAAAATGCAAACAAATACAAATATTACACATAATATATAATATAAAACTAAATTTCTACTGTGTTTCCATGTCCCAAAGTGCACATATAGCTTTCCATCACTAACATTTATTTCCATATATGTCAGTTAAAATGTTGGTTTGTGGCATTTTATAATAATATTTATTTTTAGAGAATGATAAAATATACTTGGGTGAAGCATATTTTGGAAAGAAAACAAACACTGCTATGTATATCTGGGAATAGTTTTGGATGTAAAGTTGCATGTAGTTTTTACAATGTAATTCATTGGCTATGATTGAAAGACCTCCTGAAACCCATTTAACCATGGACAGTTCATTTTATTCTGATTCCTCATAAGCTGTATCAATGCAAACTTTTTTTCTTTTTTTTTTTCTTTTTTTTTTTTTTAGAGAAAGTGAGGGGGGGGGAGAGAGAGAGAGAGAGAGAGAGAGAGAGAGAGAGAGAGAGAGAGAGAGAGAGAATTTTTAATATTTATTTTTTAGTTCTCGGCGGACACAACATCTTTGTTGGTATGTGGTGCTGAGGATCGAACCCGGGCCGCACGCATGCCAGGCGAGCGCGCTACCGCTTGAGCCACATCCCCAGCCCAAACTTTTTTTCTAATAATCAATGTCCCCAAACATATCTGAATCTATGAAACTATGAGATCTATCCATAATGCACAAAAGAAACAAATGTCAGAAAATTGACAATGGAACACTTGGTGATTATTGTCAAACCTCAATTGGAACAACTATCCACACATGGAAATACTTTCCAAGAACTAAGGATACTATGTGAGAGATCATAGTATTCAGTTGTAGCAAAATAAAAATAAAAAGAAAATATGCACTATAAAGGGCAGGTAAGACAGTTTGAATTACTTGTGTAACCCCTCCCTAAAGTTTAGGCAGGACAGTTTGGACAGAAAAGCTTTATACTTGGGAGAAGGAGAGGGAAATGATCAGTTGACTTAGCCTTGAACTCCAACACTGGGCTCAATGTTGTATATCAGTAAAATAATCAATGACCAAAAGCAAAATTTAGCAGTGATTAAAATTATTTAAAAAATATTAAATAGAAATTATGGAGCTAAAAAATACAGTGAATGAAATGAGAAATTCAACAGAGGTCATCAGTAGCAGATTTGATCACAGAGAAGAAAGAGTCTGTGAATTGAAAGCCAAGTTATTTGAATATATACAGTCAGAGAAATAAAAATGAAATGTAGAAAATTTACAGGATTTATTAGATAGCATTAAACAACCAAATGTTTGAGTAATAGAAATACAAGAAGAAATCAATAAAGAGGGAGAAAAGTCGTAAACAAATAACAGCAGAACACTTTCCAAATCTGGAGAAAGATATAATTGTCCAAGTACAATAAAGTTAAAGGTCTCCAATCAGACCAATACAAACCAGAGAAAAAAGTGTACACAAAACAAAACTGTCAAAAAGCAAAGACAAACAGGATCCTGAAAATAGCTTAAACAGAACATCACAGATAAAAGAATTTCAATAAAGTAAGTAGTAGATTTCTCAACAGACACCTTGCAGGCCAGTGGAGATAAGATGATATACTAAAGTGTTGGAGCATAAAACAAATCTGCCAATCAAGAATACTCTGCCTGGCAATGCTGCCCTTCAAAAATGAAGGAGATACTACAGGGAGTTCTTCAAGCTAATAAATAAATAAATAAATAAATTTAAATTTTAATTTAATTTAAATTAATTAATTAATTTAAAAAGAAATTACATAACCCAGTATTGCAAAAAATATGAAAGTGTAAAAGTCAAAGGTAAAACAAAGTCACAAATTCATAATACTCCACTATTGCCAAGGTGATGTGTAAGTCATTAATTATCTGTAGACTGAAGGTTAAAAGTCAAAACCATTAAAAATAATTGCTACCAAAATTTAACAGATGCACAAAATAAAAATGCAAGTTTTGATGTCAAAAATTAAAATGTGGGGGGAATAAAACTGTGATCAAAGTTAATTTGTTATCAATTTTAAAAAGAATTTTATAACTCTAAGCTATGTTATATAAGTTTCATGGAAACCACAAATCCAAAACCTGCAGAAAAGTATAAAATGTAAAAAGTAAGGGATCAAAAGATTCCATTATCACAAAGGGTGATGGCAAGTGAAAGAATAAAGAAATGAAATACCTACAAAACAACTAGAAAATAACTTTTTAAAAATGGTCACAGTAATTCCATACCTATCAATAATTACCTTGAAAATAAATAGGTTAAATTCTCCAATCAGAGATTATGGATCAGGTAAATTGATAAAAACACCATGTACATACACATAATCACACAATCATACACACATATTATCATGATAAGCTGCCCACAAAAGAATAACTTCATCTGTAAGAACTCATCCAGACTGAAAGTGAAATGATTGAGTTATTTTTTGCAAATAGAAACCAGAACAGAGCAGAAATAGCTACATTTGTATCAGATAAAACAAACTTAAGTCAACAAGTATAAAATACAGTAAAGGAGATCATTATACAAAGATAAAGGAATCAATTCATCTAGCAGATAATAACATTTGTAAATATGTATGCAGTTAACATTGGAGCATCTAAATACATAGACTAAATAAGATACACAGAAGAGTGAAACTATGGCTTTACTGGATCCCTGAGCCTTTTGACAACTTGGGAGCAAACTCTGCTTTGTATGGCCTCACAGTTGCTGCACCACTAGAATTCTTTCATAAGGTTTTATGTTGATACATTTTGTCTGAAATTGAGATTCCGTCAATTGCTCAACAAAGGATACTTCCTATATGCAGACTCCAGGGTAAAATAAACTTGGAACAGGACCACTCCTTCACCCAAACTCAGTCAGCCCACCACTGGCTTACTTTAGTTTAAATGATATAATAAAGTGGCAAGAGGAGTGCATATATTTGCAGAAAATTATGAACAGATCAGGCATTCTTCATAGTCCATTATTTCTTTTCTATCTGATATATGATAATTTGTCTGCATAATTTGCTTGATCTTGAGAGATGTATAAATGACATTTATTTTTAATGTTGTCTATTTTTCTCTGAACTCAATTGAGATGATAATTGTAATAAAAAATATCTATGACAAATGAAGACCAAAAGCCTCTTTATAACCCCTACACCAAGCATACTAGTTGCTTTGTAACAGATTCTGGAGAATAAGCATACAATATTGCAGATGATGTTTCCAAATGGTGGACAGTCATTTATAAAGACAATTTTGTCATCTTTTCTTGAGAGCAAACTCTATAAATTAGAATTAATGGAGGTAATTAAGCTCAATCATTCTTAGTAGTGCAAGCACTCCTAGGGTCTAGCATAAAGTGTTGTTTTCTTGGTAACCACTCCCAAATAGAACATAAGCATTATCCTTGGGGCTCAGTACACTTGTCCAGATATTGGTACTCATGCAGTCTCTGGTATATGTGTGGATGTGTTTGAGTATAACCAAGATATTTTGGATCCATTTTCACTTTTCCAATAACAAACTGGTTGTAAATATTCCTATCATTTGTGATGCCTGAACAGTCTGTGTTTTATTCTTACTTGAAGTAATTGGAGTACAAAATTTACAATGAGGATGGAGTATGGTTTGAATGTGCTTTATCCTCACTAAAACTCATGTAAAAGCTTTGTCCTCAATGTAACAGAATTGAGAGGTGATGGAATGTTTAATAATTGTTATGATAGTAAGGAATTCATCCTCATGAAGGGACACTGCTCTCTGGCAGTTAGTTCTAGCTCCTGTGGGGACTGGATTAATTACTGCACAAGTGAATTATTATAAAGCAAGCTCATGTTCTGTTCTCATTTTTCTACAGATATCAGCTTGCCTTTCCTCTTCCTAACATGATGCAGCCCTCACTAGATGTAGCCACTGATTTTGGACTTCTCCCTTTGTAAATCAGTCAGTCTCAGGTATTCTATTATAGCAACATACATTGGACCAAAACAAGGAGAAAGAGATAGGACAAACTTAATTAGAAGTTTCAAAATAACCAGCCACATTTTCAAGATAGGAAATTTAAGATGCAGTTTCTGAACAAGAAAGAGATTTCAAGTCTGAGAAAAGCTACCATTTTAGAAGAAGGAAAACCAGGGTGAAGCTAGAGTTGCTTTCAAACTCCAGTTAACCCCAGAGAAGTGAAGTGGTGGGTGAAGTAAAGTCCCTGGCCTCCTACCAGGATTCTCAATGTGAAGTTTAATTTCCATATGAAAGGATTTTATATTATCCTTTGTGCTCTGACTTCAAGTTTTGGGTGAACACAGTCTTTATGTCATTCTTAATATTAGCTGACATGTTCTTCATGTACCTAACAGCCACTGCATTAGCAGAAACCTTGATTGAACTGTAAATGATCTTTTATAGCTTTTTACTCCACAAGTTATAACTAATACAGAAACTCCATAGTATATGAGATCTTGCTTTTAAATGGCCTTTCCCTCAGAATGGTCTAGAATAAAAAAGCCAGTACACACAAAGACAAAGAGGAAATACCTGGGTTGTGTTAGACGATATAGTAGATTTTGAGGTCAAAGACTGGCTAGACAAGTTAGTCATCTTAAACAATGCCACATATAATTAATATTTTATCCTCTTCTGAAAATTAAGCATTTGAAAAGTTACAAATATTCACTTTAGTACATTATTATTAGCATTGAAGTGTTTAGAGTATTTACATGTCTGGCAAAATAATAGGAGAGATATGATTTGAATATATTATGTACACATACAGTATGTCATGGAAAGAGTAGGGTTTATTTTTTAAATGTTCACTACAATTAGAATCATCTTGGCATTTTTTTAAATAAAATACTTTTAAGTATTATATATTGTTAGTTGATTCATTTCCCATAACTATATGTTGGCAGTGTACATTTCTCTCTTACACATGCACACACACACCACATTTCAAATAAATTCTGGAGCACTTGCATCTGCTTTTATTTCCCTGTCATTAACTTCTGACAATTTTCCAAGTCAAGAGTAATCTGTGGTATAGGCTTTTATCAAAAAAATCAGGGCAGTGTTTTTTTTTTTTTCTTTTCCTCGACTGTGCAGGGACACAACAGGGTTTCTCTATTATAAGCAACTCTTGGAGGATATTAATGAGTACTGAGTGTTGCACAGATGCCATCAAGCAAAGTGACCAGAAAGCAAGAAACAATAGAAATGACAAAGGGAAACAGCCATACTTAGACAAATGAGGAGGCTAAAAGTCACAACCAGGAAAACGGATGTGTAGGCAGAGAAAAACAAATGAGTGATAATACAAAACACACTTGCAACAAAGGCATGTCTGAGATAATGGAGTCCAGCTGTATATTTTGAAGACATGACTGGAGGAGAATTTTACATAAAACTTTGAAACAGCTTCACAATGATTGCTTTAGGCACAAAGATCAGAAATAGATTCATTATCATCATTATCATCAATAAAAAAACATTTAAGGGAGAACTATTATACATTGAATAATGTGATGGTCGTGGTTATGAAATGCATTTGTCTCTACCTTCCTCAGCAAATACATATGGTTCAGCTGTGCAAACCATAATGAATTGCATTCGAATGTAATATGCTTGGCAGGAAAGCTCAAGCAGTCCTTAACTCAGATTGAATCTGAAGCCAAACTCTGATTTCACAAGAAATGATAAAGTCCACTTAAAAACACATTGGTGTTTCCAAAGGAAATGGACTCTCCATCATTAAAAGTGTATAATCACCAAATGAATGAACCCTTGGTAGAGAAGTCACAAAGATTCAAAAATGATAATATTAATAACAATAATATTATAAGTTATTATAAAAACAGCTTCCTTTGTCTAATTTCAAGGAGTATGATAATAGTAGCTGAATGTTAAGTGTGAGTCTACTATTAATGATGTTTTCATTTTTGGTGAGGGACATGTTATTGTTTGATAAACACCATCGACAAGCATTATAACAGATAATTTGCATGCATTATATAATTTTCTACTTACAATGCATCTTTTTTTTAAACTCTATTTCACCACATAAAAAGGAGAAGTGAAATTACTTGCCCATGTGCACACAATAGTAATTTTCAAAACCAGATGTTGTCTGATCTTTTTCTAGTATATTTACCCTGTAGCACAGGGTTATGCCCTGCATGGGTGAGCGTCTGACTTCTTATTCTCTGTATTGAACTTCCAGATTTTCAGGATGTTTTCAATTCCTTTATAGTTTCACACAGTGGGACCTCATCTGGTCATGGGGACTCAGGTTTTACCCACTCACCTTAACATGCTAAAAATTCTTCATTTATACAATGCCATGTCCTGCCTTATTCTGTGAACTACTAGTCTTCTAGCTAAATTTAATCACATCCACCTTAGTCAACCAAGTTATTCAGGCCATCTGATGTGATTTTCTGGAAAAATCTGTGTTTTTACAATTACTTGCCCCCACATTGAAACATTTACTTTTCACAATTCTTTCAATTAACGTGTGCACAAACATTATTGTCCCATCTTTATTTTATTTCTAATGTGTTAGTACCTCAAAAAAAAAAAAAAACAGTCTGACACATGATACAATGTATATAAGAAGTTTTTGGAAAGTGACTTCAATCATTGCTGTATACTGTGAAATTCTTTTTAAAGGTTTTACTTGATAGGATCAGAGGGTGCAAGTGAAGTGATTACCTCATTTGGGATTATCTGATGAGAACCATAGACTATTTTGTAGCACCCTCTTATTCTGTAATCTTTAATGGCAAAATCTTGTTTATCAAGAAGTACTCTGTGAGCAGCTGCAAACAATTTGCCTTTATTGATTTTACTGCTAAGGCTGACTGACTGCTTCACCTTGGCTTCAAGCTGCCTAGTCAGAACCACGCCCCCTCTCTTGAGCACTTCCCATCTATTGAACTAGAAGTCCTTTGCTACCTCTCTCATCTCAGTAAGAAAAACTAGGAACTAATTACTTACCTCCATAACTGAGACAACATTCACTCTAGTTACAATGGGTAAGATAGTATAGAATTTTATTATTAGTCTCAAATTTAAAATTAAAAAAAGACCCAAATTATTAAATAAAACAAAGGGGAATGAAATGGAGAGAGACTTTAGATTAAAATGAATCATAAAGATGTATTCATTGATTTCAACGTCTAAATATTATTGAGGTCTTGATTTCAAAATAAATTTAAAAATAAAGGAGACAATCAGGGAAATTTGAACATTGGGCATTTAACAACATTAAGGATTATTGTGGTTTAGGTGTGAAGAATGGTATTGAGAATGCTGTTTTTTAAAATTCCTAATCTTTGAGAGATATATTTTGACATACTTGTGGTGTTTTTTGTTTGTTTGTTTGTTTGTTTGTGGTATTGAGGATCAAAGCCAAGGCTTTGAGCATGCTGTACAAGTGCTCTACCACTATACTATATCCTGAGCCTGAAACATTTCTGCTTTAATGTGTTTTTGTATTCGATTCGCCAGAATTTTATTGAGGATTTTTGCATCTAGGTTCATTAGAGATATTGGTCTGTAGTTTTCTTTCTTTGAGGTGTCTTTGTCTGGTTTCGGGATCAGGGTGATGTTGGCCTCATAGAATGAATTTGGAAGAGCTCCCTCTTTTTCTATTTCCTGAAATAACTTGAAAAGTATTGGTATTAATTCTTCTTTAAAGGTTTTGTAAAACTCCGCTGTATACCCATCCGGTCCTGGGCTTTTCTTGGTTGGTAGTCTTTTGATGGCTTCTTCAATTTCATCTATTGATATTGGTCTGTTCAGATTGTCTATATCCTCCTGACTCAGTCTAGGCAAATCATATGACTTAAGAAATTTATCGATGTCTTCACTATCCTCTATTTTATTCGAATATAGATTTTCAAAATAATTTCTAATTGTCTTCTGTATTTCTGTAGCATCTGTTGTAATATTGCCTTTTTCATCCTGTATGTTAGTAATTTGAGTTCTCTCTCTTCTTCTCTTCGTTAGCATGGCTAAAGGTCTGTCGATCTTATTTATTTTTTCGAAGAACCAACTTTTAGTTTTGTTAATTTTTTCAATAGTTTCTTTTGTTTCAATTTCATTAATTTCCGCTCTGATTTTAATTATTTCTTGCCTTCTGCTACATTTGCTGTTGTTTTGCTCTTCCTTTTCTAGGGCTTTGAGTTGGAGTGTGAGCTCATTTATTTGTTGGTTTCTTCTTTTTTTGAGGAATGACCACCAGGCGATGAACTTTCCTCTTAAAACTGCTTTCATTGTGTCCCATAGATTCCGATATGTTGTGTCTGTATTTTCGTTTATCTCTAAGAATTTTTTGATTTCCTCCTTGTAGTGAGCCGTTTCTGCGGACTGCGGTCGCCATTACAAGATGGCGCTGGCTCGACTGTGGTTTGTGACAAACAACTCCTTAATTGGGAGAGTTGGTGCGTGGTTTTCTAACACCCTATGAGAAAGCTCCACGTGGCAGCTTCGCATTGGGGCTTGAGATGCTTTATTAAGGCTGGTAGGAGCATTCGGAGAAGAAGATGAAGAAGAGGAAGATGAAGAAGAGGAAGATGAAGAAGAGAGTAGAGTGGAAGAGATCTCGAGAACCTGAATAAACGACTGGAAGAAGATTCCCGGTGTTGCGTCTTCCTTGCGGGCAAGGGGGTCGCGACAAATGGTGCCGAAACCCGGGAACCAGAACTTTCAGTCGTCAGGGGTGGTGCACCGAATAGTCCCAGGTAAGTGGGACCCGCGACCAAAGCGGGGATAGTCCCAGTAAGTGGGATCCGCGACCAAAGCGGGGATAGTCCCAGTAAGTGGGATCCGCGACCAAAGCGGGGATAGTCCCAGTAAGTGGGATCCGCGACCAAAGCGGGGTCAGCTCCTCTACAAAGAAAGAGAGAGCCTCATATTTTATTGCAGCTGCTATGTGTACTTTCACTTTTGTTTTCTGTGTTCTTTTTTTGTCGTCTGTGTCTTTCGTTTTCTGTGTTCCTTCTGTTGCTGTGCCATGGGTGCCGCAGCAGCAGATTAATTATGACCCTGGGATCTATGCCCAGGGACGCCCACTGCAGCCGGGAAAAGGGAACAGGAGCCCGCCCCGGCCCGGAAGCCGGAGTGTGCGGGGATGGTCCAGAAACAGAGCAGGCTGCTGCCGCAGTAAGAGCTTGGCCAGGCGGGGAAAAATGCAAACAAAATCAGGCAAGGTGCGGTCGGCTAGGAAATCTTGGGGAACTTTTGCCCTGAGGGTGAGCGACGGACTCCGTGTTGCTTGCATCACCATGGTAACCATGGGCTGCCTGGCGGAAGAGCGACTTCCTGGTCCCACCTCCCACACTCTTGGGGGCTACCGATTGGTTCTTCCACAGTCACTCAGACAGGACTTCTAGTCCCGCCTTCCAGCCACTAACCTGTACTGCTGCGTTTCAGATTTCTACCGGAGCTACTCAGAAACTGTATTTTTAAAAAATGCCTACCTGTAAATGCTAACGGAAGATATCTTTTTCAGACAAAATTTGATTCCACAGGTTTCTATGTTAAACTCATAAGATGATAAATTGAAGACCCTGGCGGAGTCTGTGCGCACTTATGGAGTGGATGCCGCCTTCACACTAACTCAGGTGGAAAGCATTTTTGATCAATCTCAAGTTAATCTCACAGGAGTTTCTTGTTTTGGCTTCGGGAACGCTCATTGTATTAGCCTTAAGACCAAGAATTTGATTAACTGGAAGGACCCATTGCGGTCCAGTCAGGTCTCAGGGAGCATTCTCAGTGCTGTATTGAGCTAAGTAGCCTCAGGGGAACAATCAGGCTCAGGAACCCCCGTAAATAGCTCTGCTTTGAACATAACTACCTTGGCTATTATCTCCGAAGTACTAATCCCAGTGCCTCTTTCTTCTAATAGTCTTTATAATGCCACTCATTTTAAGGCCTCTCCTTACTGTACCCCTAATCTTGGTTTCCCCCCAACATTTACGCCTTGTCAGGATCATTCTTGGGAGAAACGTCAAGTTGCTAAAGGTTTCTCCCTTTCCCCCTCTCTTAAGAGGTATGTTTATAACTTTGACAACAGTGCCAACTCCTCTCTTTCCAGGAATTTAAGCCTCTGTATGATCTCCTCCAAGGAGACCCTTCCCCCAGCTCAGTCAGGAATCCCACACCTGAGGCTCTACAATCATTAAGACTGATAGAGAAGGCCCTACAAGAGAATCCCACACCTGAGGCTCTACAATCATTAAGACTGATAGAGAAGGCCCTACAAGATATGCAGGTTACCCAGATAAACTATTCTATACCCCTATCATTTATAATCCTGCCATCAAAATTAACTCCTACTACAGTGTTTTGACAAATAGGTCCCATCTATTGGGTCCATTTACCTGCTTCTAACTCTCGGGTAATAACTCCCTTTTATGAACTGGTGATGAATCTGATCTGGAAAGCCAAATATTTGGGTGATGTACTGTTTGGAAAGACTTTTGACATTCTCATTCAACCTTATACCCAGGATATGATTTTAAATTTCCAACAAGAACATGATCTTTGGTGTCTCTTCCCTTGTAATTTCAAAGGTCAAATTGATAATCACTCTCCCCGACATAAACTTCTAGAAGACCTTAAAAAATGTCCTATTATTTCTCCTAAAATTATTAAAGGGGAATCTATCCCGGGAGCTCAGACTGTTTATACAGACGGAGCAAGAGGGGGGTTTGTTGTTGTTTTTGATGGATCTCAAGTAATTCGACACCCTGTTCCTAGACTGTCTGCCCAAATATCAGAAGTTCAGGCTCTAATTATGGCCCTTAAACTATACAATTCCATCCCACTTAATGTGTATACTGATAGTCTCTATGTTGCTAATTTAGCCTCAGTTATTGAAGCAGCCCCTTATATTGGCAGACAATTTACTATCATGGAACAATTACAAACGGATCAGCTCTTTAGCTCCATGCTAAATTCCATCTAAATGCACAATCCTTACGCTTCCGTACGGGGTGCTCACGTGATCAGACTCTACAAATTGTTTCCTTATGCCCAGTGTGTGCTCCATTCATTCATTCCCCTAGTCTAAGTGTTAATCCTAGAGGCTTACACACCAATGATGTCTGGCAAACTGATGTTACCCACTTCTGGCAAACAATAGAGGGAGAATCAGATATTACTATTCAGTTTACTTCCAATGGAAAACAGCAGCCAGATTGGACTTAAGGATATCTCTGGGGGCTGCATATTTACACCCCCGGACAGTACAATCCTGGCCTGCTTTTTCGGCTTAAATTGACCACAGAACAGCCTACTGGAAGTTTAATAGGACCCAATCAGGTGCTCGGAGATCAAAAGGCCCCATCTGGACCCAAACAGCCTATAGCCCCAGCAGTAATATCTTCCCCCAGCGGTCAAACAATAACTGTGGGCTATCAAACCTTTGATTGTGCCCCTGGGCCCATACACCCTGGAACTGGAGATCGTCTTTTTGATTTGATCCAAGGAGCCTTTTTCGCTCTCAATGCCACTAGTCCTAACAGGACCCAAGATTGCTGGCTATGCTTGACCTCCAGGCCGCCCTATTATGAAGGGGTAGCAATACTGTCTAAATTATCCTCTAATACCACTGTAGATCTTAAATGTTATTCTCTACCCAGCTATAAGATTTAACAGCCATGGCCAAGTCAATTACTGCTTTGGAAAAGTCCCTCACCTCCCTCTCAGAAGTTGTGTTACAAAATAGGAGGGGACTAGATTTATTATTCCTAAGGGAAGGAGGACTATGTGTAGCCTTAAAGGAACAGTGTTGTTTTTATGTAGATCATACTGGGGTAATCCGTGAAACTATGGAAAAGGTCACGGAAAGATTGGCTAAAAGACAAAAGGAGTTTGAAGCACAACAAGGATGGTTTGAACAGTGGTTTAAAAATACCCCATGGTTAACTCCTTTGATATCCACTGTAATGGGACCGCTTTTCGGTCTCCTCCTTATAGCTGCTGTAGGCCCCTGCCTAGGTAAGAGAATGACACAATTTATTAAAGACCAAATTAACATTCTGACTTCTAAGCCAATACAGATCCATTATCAACGCCTGCAGACCAAGGATGATCTTGCTGAAGTTTGTCTCCGACCAATTCGAAGATGATTTTTCTACAATGATCCCTGCTTCATGCCTTCCTCCTTTTGCCCCCTTTTTCTTCTTTATTTTTACTCTATGCCTTGTTGAACCGGAACCAATTAAAGACCCAATAATGACTGGCTGAATAGATACCACTGAACGCCTTGGCAACAACAAGCTGATCTTGTAGTACCCAGAGACGGGCAACTTTCACGCTTGCACTGCAACCTAAGACAGGAGAATGGGGCCTCCCCAAAGACGGGTAAGCAGTGTAGGGGCAGTGAACGACCTAAGACAGGGGCTACTTGATTCCCTTTGACGTGCAACAAACAAAAGGGGGGGAACTGCTGGCACGGATTCCCCCCGGCCCCCAGGGCTTGGATCCAGCCCTGATTTTTGTGCATGTCAAAGAGGCCAGCTCACAAGACCTTGAAGGAGCTCACAAGGCCTTAAAAGATTTGTGGTGTCTGTTTTCATATTCAGCCAATAACGGTCATGTGGGAACGTCCTGACCTGTTTGGGTCTGATAAGGTTCCTGGTTGAAGGCTTAGTATGAGTAACGGCAATTCACCTCAAGTCTGGCTTGCGCAGATTATCGCCTTAAGACCCGTGCCTTTCTTGTAGGGTGTTACCAACTTGTTTGTCGTTGTGTTTCTAAACAGCCACAGTTCAGCCTCGGCTATCCCCCTTCGTCCATCACGATACAGGATGCGAGGCAAGGCACTGCACTTGAGTGATCCTTGAAGTGGACCTCAAGGAGAGCATGTCCTATTGCATGCGGGTTAGACGCGTCCACGCCCCGTCCCACGAGAAAAGCGTCGGCTGATATGGCCTCAGATCTGGGGAAGGGCCCTCCTTGGGCCTGAGCCATACTATGCAGCCACTTATGCACAGTGGGATAGGACCTCTACTCTCGCCTGTATTGTTTTTAGAAAACAAAAGGGGGAACTGTAGTGAGCCGTTTCTGCGGACTGCGGTCGCCATTACAAGATGGCGCTGGCTCGACTGTGGTTTGTGACAAACAACTCCTTAATTGGGAGAGTTGGTGCGTGGTTTTCTAACACCCTATGAGAAAGCTCCACGTGGCAGCTTCGCATTGGGGCTTGAGATGCTTTATTAAGGCTGGTAGGAGCATTCGGAGAAGAAGATGAAGAAGAGGAAGATGAAGAAGAGGAAGATGAAGAAGAGAGTAGAGTGGAAGAGATCTCGAGAACCTGAATAAACGACTGGAAGAAGATTCCCGGTGTTGCGTCTTCCTTGCGGGCAAGGGGGTCGCGACACCTCCTTTATGTCTTCTGTAACCCATTGATCATTCAGTAACATATTGTTCATTTTCCATGTGATGTAGGATTTTTCCTTCCTTCTTTTATCCTTGATTTCCAGTTTCATTCCATTATGATCAGATAAAATGCATGGTATTATCCCCACCCCTTTATATTTACTGAGGTTTGCCCTATGGCATAATATATGGTCTATTTTTGAGAAGGATCCATGTGCTGCTGAGAAGAAAGTATATCCATTTGATGATGGTTGATATATTCTATATAAGTCAGTTAAGTCTAGGTTATTGATTGTGGTATTGAGTTCTATAGTTTCTTTATTTAACTTTTGTTTGGAGGATCTGTCCAATGGTGAGAGAGGTGTGTTGAAGTCTCCCATAATTATTGTGTTGTGGTCTATTTGATTCTTGAATTTGAGGAGAATTTGTTTTGTGAATGTCGCAGCATCATTGTTTGGTGCGTAAATATTGATAATTGTTATGTCTTGTTGGTGAATGGTTCCTTTTAACAGTATATAATGACCTTCTTTATCCCTTTTGATTAACTTAGTCTTGAAGTCGATTTTATTCGATATGAGGATGGCCACCCCTGCTTGCTTACGAGGGCCATGTGCGT
This sequence comes from Spermophilus citellus, assembly GCF_964194105.1. Taxonomy (NCBI): domain Eukaryota; kingdom Metazoa; phylum Chordata; class Mammalia; order Rodentia; family Sciuridae; genus Spermophilus; species Spermophilus citellus. The sequence continues at coordinate 52,524,322 of NC_138182.1, read as the reverse complement.
GGTATATTTTTTCCCATCCTTTCACCTTCAGCCTGTGTATGTCTTTTCCCATCAGATGTGTCTCCTGGAGGCAGCATAATGTTGGATTTATTTTTTTAATCCATGATACCAGCCTATGTCGCTTTATTGGAGAGTTTAAGCCATTAACATTCAGAGTTACTATTGATATGTGGTTTGAACTTCCATCCATGTTTGATTGTTTATCCTTTTTTTAAAAAAAAAAAATTTAGTTTGTCTCTCCATGATTGTCTTTCCCCTTGCCCTCTGTCTTTACTGCGGCACTTCCCACTGATGGTTTTGGTTATTGTTTTTCATTTCTTCCTCGTGTAGTGTTTTGCTCAAAATGCTTTGCAATGCTGGTTTTCTGGCTGCAAATTCTTTTAACTTTTGTTTATCATGAAAGATTTTTATTTCGTTGTCATACCTGAAGCTTAATTTTGCTGGATACAGAATTCTTGGTTGGCATCCATTGTCTTTCAGTGTTTGAAATACATTGTTCCATGACCTTCTTGCTTTCAGTGTCTGTGATGAAAAATCCGTGGTTAACCGTATTGGTTTACCCCTAAATGTAATCTGTCTCCTTTCTCTTGTAGCTTTTAATATTTTCTCTTTGTTCTGTATATTGGATATCTTCATAACAATGTGTCTTGGCGTTGGTCTACTGTGATTTTGTGTGCTCGGTGTCCTGTATGCATCTTCAATTTGTATATCTGTTTCCTTTTTTATTTCTGGAAAGTTTTCTGTAATTATTTCCTTCAGTAAGTTTCTCATTCCCTTGGTTTGAATCTCTGTACCTTCTTCTATCCCGATGACTCGCAAGTTCGGTTTCTTAATGTTGTCCCATAATTCTTGGATGTTTTTCTCGTGATTTTTTACCAGCCTTTCTGAGTTGGCTAGACTCTTTTCAAGATGGTGTATTTTGTCTTCATTATCTGATGTTCTGGTTTCTACTTGCTCCACTCTGTTAGTGATACTCTCAATTGAGTTTTTAATTTGGTTTATCGTTTCCTTCATTTCTAGAATTATTGTTTGATTATTTTTTATAGACTCTATCTCCTGATAAAGATGCTTAACTTCTTCTTTTATCTGTTTGTGAAATGCATTCTCAATGTGTTCTTTCGCTGCTTGAATTTGCTGTCTTGTATCCTCTTTAAGGTTCCATTCCATCTGTCTTAGGTGTTCCTTGAGTTCTTTATATGACCATTTTTCTGATGACTCTAGGTCCTCCTGAATATTTAGGCTGTCCTGCGTTGTTTGTACTCCTTTTCTTCCTTGTTTTTTGAAGCTGCTCATGTTGTTTCTTGTTCTGTTTGACTGCTGAGTTACTGTTTACTCCTATAAATTAGTTTGATGCTTGGGAGGAAAGGTATTTGAAGGGAAGGGAAGAAGTCTCTAAAGAGAATGAGAGTAGGCAGGTAGAATTCAAGAAAAAAAGGGGGGATAAGAAAAATGAGAAGACTAAAGAAGAAAAAGAATAGGAACTAAAAAAGAAAAAGATTTAAAAAAAATAATAATAATAATTAAAAAAATTTAAGTTAAAATTAGTAGAAAAAAAATTTAAAAAATATTTTGTAAAAAAAAATTAATAAAAAAACAAGAATGAAAAAAATGAAAATGAAAGAAAAACCTAAATCAAAAAAAAAAAAAAAGGAGAAAAGAAAAAGAAAAAAAAACCTAATAACTGCAGTCTTAGAGTTTGATTAACTTCTCTTCCAGTAGATGGCGCTGTGCCCACCAGGTCAAGTTTCTCCTGTCAATACGCGGGAACCAATCACTGTGCAGCAGCTCCTCCCAGACTGGGCGAGTCTCCAATCCTGAGTGTCTAGGGCCTCCTCTTGTGTCTAGTCACTTCCCACTTTTTCTCTAGCCAGGCCCCTCTCACCACAATACTGGCTACACACCAAGTCTGCTGCTCCCGGGAGCCCTGTTTTCATGAACGACTGGGCACACTCTTCCAGTTTGCCATTCCCTCAGACCCTAAGCTTGTAGAGTTTGGGGCTGAGAATCCTCAGCGGCTTTTACTTGCCCTCTGGTATCCACTTCCCGTAGGTGGTGCAAGAGGCCTCAGCAATCAGCCCAGGTGGGAGCGGTATTTCCGCTTGCGAGACCCGCACCACCTCTGATTCCCTCGGGCTGGCTGAAGCACTCACAAGAGAGCTGGGAGGTGCCCTTAGGGGAGAGCTGGGAGGGGCTCTTAGAGTTTTCCCGATGTGTGGAGAGGCAAGGCTATGGGATCACACACCTGTTTCAACAAAGTTATCTCCGCAGCAGTCTGATGACACGGTTTCCCTTTGCCGGGAGACTAATTCTACGGGTGGGTCCTTCTCTCCCAAGCCCCGTTTCAAACCTGTGGCCACTACTTATGGAGGCTCGGTAGGCATTTACCTTCGTAGGATGAGAAGGGCTGACCCGTTGTTTCAGCGGGATGAATTAATGCCGAGTCATAGCTGTTTGTCTGCGGGAAGCAGGTGACCGGGAGTTTGAATTCAGCGGGCCAGAGCAACATTTCTGCTTTAAATGATAGACTAATAGAAATTTCTTTTATAATAACTTATTGCTGAAGAGAAAAGTTAGGTGGTAATATAAAGAACTGTGAAGTCAATTATTACAATATTTTCTGTATTTTAAATGTTATTTAAACTCTCCATAGTAAAAAAAAAAATTACCAAGAAATCAATTAAATCTAATGATTTTTTCAGTTAATTTAGTGAAAATATAAAAATACTAATGATCGAAATTGCTGTCAGTTTAACAGTAAGCAAATGGTATATTAAATAGTTTACATGCATTATTATCTTTTTAATCCTTATAACAGCCCTGTGAGGTATTGATCGATATCCTTATTATACAAATGATGAAATTATAACTCTGTGAGAATAAACAATTTGGCTAAAGATTGTCACTTTGCAAGCAGCAGAGTCAGATTTCAACATGACCTTCTTCCATTGCTGTATTCAGTGATGGTCTTTGGAATTACTCTTTGGACCGCCAACTCAGTTTTATCTTTGGTCTTCAAGGAGATGCTTTAAGAACACTTTTCCTTCTAAAATACCTTACTCAATAATTGAAACTTCATTTTCATAATGTATAGAAATCACATTTCATGTTGCTTATTTTTAGTTTTTTTTTTTTTTTTTTTTTTGTTGTTGTTGTTGTGTTGTTTTGTTTTGGTACTGGGGATTGAACCCAAGGTAACTTAAGTACAGAACAACACCCTCTGATCTTTTTTTGTATTTTATTTAGACACAGGGGCTCTATGAGTTGCTTAGTTTTTCATTTTTAAAGGTTTCTGTGTTTTGACTATAATTTGCTCTGAAGAATTTTCCTAAGTGTTGTCATTTCTTTTGCAATATTCAATCATCTGATGTGAGCTGATGAGATTATTTATTCCCAGTTGATCACTTCTTAGCAGAAAAAAAGTCAAACAAACAAAATGTCATTGAATTGTTTTCATAACACAAAATTCTACTTTATATTTAACTATTTAGGAGACATAAAACCATTCTGAGCCTCAGTTTCCTCATTTGAGCAAGAAATAAATTGAGTTTTAGAAGACCTCATGCATAATTGTATTTCAGGGAAAAATTACCTCCTTGATCTTCTTCAGACTTGCCACATACACTATTATTATTATATTTTTTTAGTGTACAATTTGATGTTTTTTCCATATATTTGGAGATAGCAACCATCACAATAAATTTTCATATATTTTCATCACTCTGAAAAGAAATCTTATACCCATTAGTAGTCACTCTCTGTCTTTCCAACCCCCCATCTCTACTATTGCTAGGCTACTACTAATCTTTGTCTATAGATTTGCATGTTTTGGATATTTCATATAAATGGATTCACATAATACGTGGTCTTATTTTAAGGATTTCACTCCACTATTATTATCTGAAAGTTTAGTTTCTGAATAATCCATATATTTATATATCCATACTTCTTTCCTTCAAGTCTGCTCAGATGCTCCTTCATTGGAGAGAACATACTTTACCAGTCTATATAAAAGTAGTGCATCTTAGTTCTGTCCCATTATTTTATCTTTAGCAGTAACATTTGTCAAAGTAAAAGCTGCACTGAGCAAAGTTATACACACAAGAAGACTTTATTCAAGAATATTTCAATAGAGGAGAGAAATGAGATATCAGTATGGATTCAACTCTGCTGAAGCAAGGAGCCAGTGAAACTAAGGGCTGGGGCAAGGGTAAGCATTGGTTCATCTGTTTGCTAATTGCCTTACTCATATTAAAAGTAAAATTTCTTGTGTTTTCATGACAAGAGATGGTTTTACAATTCTGAGCAAGGAATACTATGTGAAAAGGCTAGGCTCTTACCCCTCCAACAAACTGAAAGAGAGGGGTGCTGTTTCCCTTGAGGTTTACATTTCGTAGATATGGTTCTTCATTTCTTGAGAAAGAAAAGTCTGGATTATAAAGCTGGCAAGAGGCTTTGAAAAATATTTGAATCTCAAAAGGAGAGGTAAATAATTTACAGTTATGTATTTTCTAAAGTAAATGGCTTAAAAAAAACAAAAGCTCTGGAGTCTAGTGTCCTGAAGAAACCTGTATAAATTTAGTCAACTTGGGGGATTGTTTTGGTCAATTTTTATGCTCAAAGACAGGGGAAAAAAGTATTTATGGACTTTTAACATTTATTAAAAAGCCTAGTCGAGAACGGGGACACACACTTGTAATTCCAGCACTTCAGGAGGCTGAGTCAGGAGGATTGCAAGTTCCAGGCCAGCTTCAACTACTTAGTGAGACCATGTCTCAAAAAAAAAAAAAAAAAAAAAAGCTGAGGATATGGCACAGTGGTTAAGCACCCTTGAGTTTAATACTTGCTACTAGAAAAATTAAAAAAATAAAGTCTTATAATTAAACTCTTGCAACACTGAAGCTTAATAAAAGTCTTAAGAAGACCTAAAGGCTTACTTTGAAAGTTATCTCTATATTATGGAGTGGTTAAAACAGAATCCTATATTTATAGTGGAAATGAACATTCTCAGTTTTAATTAAGAAGTATAACTTGGGAAACTAAAGTCCTGGACCTAGCCCAGAACCACGACTTCTACGGGCAGAGCCAAGATGGAACCTAGGCCTACCCCACCACCATCTTTGGACACTATAGCCATTGCCATATCCCTTACCACACATTAACCTCCACCTTGGGACAACAGATAGTGCCTGGAAGCCACTGCATTTTCAAATAGAAAGCTCACTTTTTCAGCCCCATCTCTGAAAGTGGTTGCATCTATCTTGGGACACCCCCACTGCTAATTTAAGTTATCTCCACTATTGCCACTACCACCTTTAGTTGAAGTACCATTTATCTTGGGACACTGCCTGGGGTCTAGAAGCCCAAAACCAAGGTGAGGTATAGGTAATCTGCAGGGATGGTATAAGATTATAGGGAAAAAACTGTAATACTTCAGATCTACACTATAAGAAAAGAAGACACATAGACAACATAAAAAACAAGATAGGAAAGTGCCTCAAACAAAACAAGAAACTACAATAACAGAATCCTTGTATAGGAAAGTTGATGAAATGTCAGAGAAGGAGTTCAGAATGTAGATAATTAAGATTATCTATGAACCAATGAATGACATAGTAAGCAAATATAGGCAAAAAATGATCCTTCCAACAAAGAGATAAGATAGAAAATATAGGCAACTATTGATTACACCAACAAAGAGAAAAGGGAGTAAATATAGGTAGCAAAAGACTACTTCAAGAAAGAGATAGAGATTCTGAAGGCAAAAAAGAAAAAGAAAAAGAAATCCTTGAAGTGAAGAAAAAAAAATAAATGAAATACAAAACTCAATAGAAAGCATCATGAAGAGAGTAGATCACTTAGAAGACAAAATATCAAATAATGAAGACAAAATATACAATCTTAAAAATAAAGTTGACCACACAGTGAAGATGGTAAAAACCATGAACAGAACATTCAAGAATTATGGATAACATCAAAAGATAAAATCTAACATTTATTGGAATAGAGGAAGGCACAGAGATTCAAACCAAAGGAATACACAATCTCTTCAACGAAATACTACCAGAAAATTTACCAAAATTAAAGAATGAAATTGAAAATCAAATATAAAAACTTTACAAGACACCAAATGTACAAAATTACAAAAGGTCTACAACAAAAAAAGATTATAATGAAAATGCTTAGCATATAGAAGGTACAATTTTGAAAGCCACAAGGGAAAGGAGTCAAATTACATATAGGGGGAACCAATTAGGATCTCTGTAGATATTTCAACCCAGACCCTGAGAGCTAGAAGATCCAGGAACAACATATACCAAGCTCAGAAAGAAAATGGATGCTAACCAAGAATCTTATATCAAAAAAAAAAAAAAAAAAGCTTTAGATTTGATAATAAAATAAAAACTTTCCATAATAAACAAAAGGTAAACGAATTTATAATTAGAAAGCCTATACTATAGAAAATACTTGGTAAAATATTCCATGAGGAGGAAATGAAAATCAACAAAGTGAGGTATCAGACTAAAGTAAAAACAATCAAAAGAGGAACCAAGTTAATGTAAATACAAAGAATCAAAAAAATATTACTGGGAATACAAATTATGTCTCAATAATAATCCTGACAGTTAATGACCTAAACTCACCACACAAAAAACATAGACCCAATAATATGCTGCCTCCAAGAGACTCATCTCAAAGGAAAAGACATTCACAGACTAAAGGTGAAAGGTTGGGAAAAAAAAAAAAAATACCACTCACATGTACTGCAGGAACAGGCAGGGGTTTCCATCCTCATAACAAATAAAGTAGACTTCAAGCCAAAGTTAATCAAAATAGATTAAAAAAACGGTATTTCATACTGCTTAAAGGAACATCAACCATACATCAACAAGACATAACATTTATAAATATATATGCCCTAAACAATGATGCATCTACATTCATCAAAGTCTTCTCAAGTTTAAGAATCAAACTGACCACAACATAATAATTCTGGGTGAATTTAACACACATCTTTCACCACTGGATAAATCTTCCAAACAAAAACTGAACAAAGAAACTATAGAAACACCATAATACAATCAATAACTTAGACTTAACAGACATATATAGAACATTTCATCCATCAACTAAAGAATAAACTTACTTCTCAGCAGCATGTGGATCTTTCTCTAAAATAGACCATATATTATGTCACAAAGCAACTTTTAGCAAATACAAAAAAGTAGAGATACTACCCTACATTCTATCAGATCATAATGGAATGAAATTAGAAATCAATGCTAAAATAAAAAAAAATAGAAGCAATTCCAACACCTGGAGACTAAATAATATGCTATTGAGTGAACAATAGGTTGCAGAAGACATCAAAGAGGAGATTAAAATATTCTTAGAGGTAAATGAGAACACTGATGCAACATATCAAAATTTCTGGGATACTATGAAGGCAGTACTAAGAGGAAAGTTCATTGCATGGATTTCATTCCTTAAAAGAAGAAAAAGTCAACAAATAAATGACATAACATTACATCTCAAAGCCCTAGAAAAAGAAGAACAAACCAAAACCAAAAGCAGTAGAAGACAGGAAATAATTAAAATCAGAGCTGAAATCAATTAAATTGAAACAAAAGAAACAATTCAAAGAAATGACAAAGCAAAATGTTGGTTCTTTGAAAAAAATAAATAAAATTGATAATCCATTAGCCATGCTAACAAACAGAAGAAAGAAAACTCAAATTACTAACATCTGTGATGAAAAAGAAAATATTATGAGAGACATGGAAGAAATACAGAGCATACTTAGAAAGTATTTTGGAAACATGTACTCCAATAAAATAGAAAATATCAAAGACATTGACAAATTTCTAGAGTCGTATGATTTGCTCAGACTGAATTGGGATGATATTTAGAAGTTAAATTGATCAATTTCAAACAATGAAATAGAAGATGCCATCAGAAGCCTACCAACAAAGTAAAGCCCAGGACCAAATGGATACACAGCTGAGATCTACAAGACCTTCAAAGACCAACTAATACCAATAATTCTCAAAGTATTCCATGAAATAGAAAAATGGGAACACATCCAAACTCATTTTATGAGGCCGATATCACACTGATTCTAAACCAGATAAAGACACATCAAAGAAAAAAATTCAGACTAATTTCTAATGAACATAGATATACAAATTTTCATTAAATTCTGACAGAATGAATACAAAAACTTGTTAAAAAGGTAGTCCACCATGATCAACTGGGATTCCGCTCAGGAATACAAGGTTAGCTCAATAAATGGAAATCAATAAATGTACTTCATCACATCAACAGACTTAAAAATAAGAAGAATGATCATCTCAATAGATGCAGAAAAAGCATTTGAAAAAATATAGCACCACTTCACGTTAAAACACTAGAAAAACTAGGGATAACAGAAATATATCTCAACATTGTGAAAGCTACCTATGCTAAGCTGAAGGATACCATCATTCTAAATGGATAAATATTGAAGCATTCCCTCTAAAAACTGGAATAAGACAGGGATGACCTCTTTCGCCACTTCTATTTAACATAGTTCTTGAATCTCTAGCCAGAGCAATTAGATGAAAGAAATTAAAGGTATACATATAGGATGGGCTGGGGATGTGGCTCAAGTGGTAGTGTGCTCACCTGGCAAGCATGCGGCCCGGGTTCAATCCTCAGCACCACATACAAACAAAGATGTTGTGTCCGCCGATAACTAAAAAATAAATATTAAAATTCTCTCTCTCTCTCTCTCTCTCTCTCTCTCTCTCTCTCTCTCTGTCTCTCTCTTAAAAAAAGGGATACATAAAGGAAAAGATGTACTCAAACTATCACTGTTTTGCCAATGACATGATTCTATACCTAGAGGATCCAAAAAATTCCAATGTAGCAGGATATATAATCAACATCCATAAATCAAAGGCATTTCTGTACGTTAGTGAATTTAATGCAATTCCAATCAAAATCCCAAAGACATTCCTAACAGAAATAGAAAAAGCAATCATGAAATTCATCTGGAAAAATAAGAGATCCAAAATAGCCAAAACAATCCTTAGAAAAAAGAGTGAAGTACCTGATATCACTATACCTTGTCCTTAAAAATATACTACAGAGCAATAGTAACAAAAACAGCATGGTGTTGGCACCAAAATAGACTTGTAGACCAATGATACAGAATAGAGGATACAGAGACAAGCCACATAAATACAGTTATCTCATACTATACAAAGGCGCCAAAAATATATATTAGAGAAAAGATAGCCTCTTCAGCAAATGGTGCTGGGAAAACTGGAAATCCAAATGCAACAAAGTTAAATTAAGCTCCTATCTCTCAACATGCACAAAACTCAACTCAAAGTGGATCAAGGACCTAGGAGTTAAATCAGAGACACTGTGCCTAATAGAAAAAGAAGTAGGCTGAATCTTCATCATGTCAGACTAGACCCCAACTTCCTTAATAAGACTCCTATAGCACAAGAAATAAAATCAAGAATCAATAATGAGATGGATTCTTCTCAGCAAAGGAAACAATCAATGGGGTGAATAAAGAACCTACAGAATGGGAGCAAATTTTTACCACATGCACATCAGATAGAGCACTAATCTCTAGGATTATAAAGAACTCAAAAAATTTAACACCAAAAAAACAAACAACCCAATCAGGAAATGGGCCAAGGAATTGAACAGACACTTCTCAGAAGATGATATATAATCAATCAACAAATATAGAAAGAAATGTTCAACATCTCTAGCAATTGGAGAAATGCAAATCAAAACTACTCTAAGATTTCATCTCACTCCAGTCATAATGGCAGCTATTAAGAAAACAAACAACAATAAGTGTTGGCAAGGATGTGGGGAGAAAGGCACACTCATACATTGCTGGTGGGACTGCAAGTTGGTGCAGCCAATATGGAAAGCAGTAGAGAGATTCCTTGGAAAACTTGGAATGGAACCACCACTTGACCCAAATATCTTACTCCTCCGTGTACACTCAAAGAACTTAAAAACAGCATACTATTGTGAGGCAGCCATGTCAATGTTTACAGCAGCACAATTCACAATAGCTAAATTGTGGAATCAAACTAGATGCCCTTCAGTAGATGAATGGATAAAGAAACGGTGGTATATATACATAATGGGATATTACTCAGCATTAAAAGAGAATAAAATACTGGCATTTGCAGGTAAATAATGGAGCTGAAGAATATTATGCTAAGTGAAATAAGCCAATCCCCAAAAAACCAAATGATGAATGTTTTCTCTGATATGTGGATGCTGATCCATAATAGGGTTAATGGAGAGCATGGGAGGAATGGAGGAACTCTTAGTAAGGCAAATGAGAGAAAGGAAAAACAAGGGGGAATAGGAGTAGGAAATATGGTGGAATGAGATGGACATCATTACCCTCAGTACATTATAAAGACACGAATCTTGTGACTCTACTTTGTGAACAACCAGAGACATGAAAAAATGTGTTGTATGAACTTAAATGCATTCTTTTGTTGTGTATAAAATTAGAATTTAAAAAGTAGTAAAATTTTTATCTCAAATCTGAGGTGAATTTTCTCTAAAATTTATCATTCCCATCAGACATGGTTCATATTTTACCTTTTTGTTTTTTTCATTTCTTGAATTGTTCTTAATTCTCTTATTGTCAGGTTTGATTCACTTTGAGTTAATTGTTTCCTCTAGAAAACTTTTTTTCTATGTTTTAAAACACTCTTCTTTCTATTGCATTCACACCAAGGTTTTTCATATTATTATTACTATTTGTTTGGTAGTCCTATTTTTCTATGCATTGCCTAATCAGTTTTTCAATTTATAACCATCAACAAATTAGAATGTTTTCTAAGAATTTGTGTTCATTTTTAGAAAATTCTGTGATAGTGAAGCTTGTGTTTATAAAAACAAACAATAAAGGAGGACAAGGTGTATATATGTAAACACTACACTCTAAAAAAATTGTTAGTTGCTTTCCTATTTTTCTGTTTCTTAACTAGAACCCTCAACACTCAGACATCCAAGGACAACTGACAAGTAATTGCAGGAGCTGCAAGTGAAACTCCTTCACTAAAGCTATTGTTCTTTTGTGCTGTGACTCACTGCTTGCTGGTCACGCTCTTGGTAATAGCACCTGTTGAATTTAATATAGTTCACTATATTACTCAAATACTGTAAATGATTATATGACTCAGGCTGCAGAAAATGTTTTACAAATGTAATTATGCTTCTTGAAAGTGTTAGAAAATAGAAACTTTAACTAATGCTTAAAGTGTATTGATTAGTAAGTAAATACATTGATTATCCCCTTAAAGTCTATATAATGAAGTAAGAAAAATGATAACCAGCTGTGATACGTTAATTAAGTATTGAACATAAGAAAATTACATGAATATATTTTCTTGTGAATGATTCTAGAATAATAATTTGTAGCAAGCCTATTTGTCGAGTGACCACAGATTTTGTACAAGCTACAAAAGCATAACTTTTTCAATTTTTACCTCTCCCTCTCTGTGCAAAACAAGATAATGCTTTCATCCATGGCTATGACTAAATCTTATCCAAGAGACTAGTGGAATTTAGAGGCTGTTCATGAATTCTAGGGGAGGAGTAACAAAAATTTTCCTTTGATGAACCATAGCTGAAGAGAATACTGAGAACTTATTTAAGCCATAAATGAGGCAGAACTTACTATGAGATGCTACTGGTGAGCATTATGCATGGTGTTACTTGAAGGATCCAACTTTTAAAAGTTTTCTATTTAGAAATGTAGACATTCTAGCACACATTTTGAGATTCCCCACTACTCTTTTGAAGTGTTTATTGGAACCTTAAGGATTTCCAATACTTTAGCCCGAAAGGCTGTGAAAAACCAGCCTCTACCTCAGAGCAAAGCCTGTCCAAGGAAGGGACATGACCTTTGTCCTTGGAAAGACCCACAGAGCACTCCTAGGCACATTCCCACCCTGCTACGTTGTTTATCTACAAATAACAGGAGAGATCTGCTGCGCCAGGTGTCCCTGACTTAGTCAGGCTAGGTGGAGACCCATAGCAATTCCCTAGCAGTCACCAATCAGCATGAGACAGGGAAATACCTGGGATGCCAGATGACCCTCCCAGTAGTTTATGGTGTTGGAAAACCATGTAGTTCAGCATGAACAACCCTCTTGGCTTAAACCAATCAGTTCAAATGAATCCCCCCAACTTGTTCCCGCCAGTGAATGTGCTAATCGTGTTTTAGAGTTATTTGATTTTCCTGTGGTGTGTGAAGATTTGCTAAGAGATTCTATGATGTATGTGGGGGGTCCCTGCCTTCTCCAAAGAATGTATAAAACTGCTGCAAACCCTGGGCTCGGGGCTTCTCAGTGTCACCAGTTGCTGTGTGCAGGGAGAACTGAGCTAGCTTGCAGTAAACACCTCTTTGCTGTTTACATCGATCTTGGTCTCTGGTGGTCTTCTGGGGATCCTGAATTTGAGCATAACAGCTGGGTGTTAGCCTTCTAAGGGAATACTGACCAGATACTAAACTTTGAAATTGCCTGCTCAAGAGTGAAAACAGTAGGAAAATTATTGCTAGATATTTAAGATCTCTCTGTGGCAATTATGATATGCTATGAATTTGAGAACATGCTGTGGAGGTTCAACAGAATGAGCATGGTAATAAAAAGGATATTTATTTCAAGGAAAAAAATGACAGGGCATTATATTATGCCTCTCTGTGAAGTTCTTTTTTTGTTTGTTTGTTTTTGTTTTTGTACCAAGCTTGAACTCAGGAGGACTTAACTACTGAGTTACATTCCAGTTCTTTTTTTTATTTTTTATTTTTTTGGGACTGGGTCTTTATAGGTTGCTTAGGATCTTGTTAAATTTCTGAAGCTGACTTTGAATTTGCAATCCTTTTGCTTTAGACTCCTGAGTTACTGGGATTACAGTCATGTGCCATCACACCTGGCATGGAAATCTTATAATAGAACTGTTATTCTGTAAATCCTAATAATTAACATAACTTTGACTTCAGAAGAACTTAAAAGCATATCATTAGGATGGTAGAGATTTTGGACTGAACTTTTACAATTTGAATTTAGTTTTTTTTTGAGACAGGCTTTTGCTAAATTGCTGAGACTGACCTTGGACTTGTTATCCTCCTGCCTTGGCCTCCCACTGAGATTACAGGCAAGTATCACAGAGACCAGCAGACCTTGGTTCTTTTTGATGGTTATTTTATGTAATATAAAAATAATAATATCTTATATACCACTATTAGTAATTATTTATTTTATTTTATTTTATAGCTATTTTGGTTACTTTCAGTTAGCTCTTCTGATTAAAAGTAAGTGAAAGATATAAGAATGATGACCTTACTTGTACATGAATGTCTCCTGAATTAGCTCACACTTAAAAAAAACACCCAGGTCCAATGGAATGAAACACGCATACAACCCTTTGTTTCTTCTTTTAACAAAATTGTGTTAACAGCTTTGCTGAAATTATAATTGGTATACAAAGAACAGAACGTATTGAATGTGTATAACATTATGAGTTCAGAAAAATGCCCCCTTTCATGATGCTATCACTACATGTCCCACATTCCCAAAAGTTTCCATAGGATTTTTTTAATGTATAATGGTAAGAACATTTAACATAAGATCGATTTTTGTGACAAATTTTGAAGTACACAATACAATATTGTTTTTTAAACTATGGGCATTGTTTTATATAGCAGATCTCTAGAATTTATTCATCTAACATAAATGATTCTTTATATCCATTGAATTACAACACCCCATAGCCCAACCCTCAACCTCTAGCAACCATTATTACATTTTCTGTTTCTATTACTTCGATGATTTAAATACCCCATAAAAATAGAATCAAGCAGTATTTTCCATTCTATGACTGGCTTATTAAACTTTAATATTCTCCAGGTCCATCCACGTTTTTACAAATAGCAGAATTTCTTTCTTTCTTTTTAAATTTTTTTTTTAGTTATACATGGGCACAATATCTTTATTTTGTTTACTTATTTGTATGTGGTGCTGAGGATTGAACCCAGGGTCTCACACGTGAGAGGCGAGTGCTCTACTGTTGAGTCACAACCCCAGCCCTTCTTTCTTTTTAAAGTCTGAATAATACTCTATTGTGTGAACATTTCATCTTTTCTTTATCCAGTTATCCATCAGTGGACTCTTGAGTTGTTAACATAGTTTGATTATTCTGAATAAAACTTCAATGAACATAAGAGTTTAGATATTTCTTTGAGATTCTGATTTTGAATTTCTTAGATAGGTACCCAGAAATTGTTGGAGCCTATGGGAGTTTTAGTTTTTTTAAGGAGCCTCCATATTATTTTCCATAGCTGCTATAACCCTTTCCTGTAATTTCAATGAAATCCAAAAACCCTTTTATCAGAGATGCTGATATGTAACTTCACAAAGGTTAGTTGAAAGCAGATATAATGATATTTTGGCTATAAAATCAACCAGCTATATAGAGACAATCAGGAGATAGAACTAATATAATTTGGCAGAATATAGAACTAAATGGAATCCTTAGAGTGGGATATTAGTCCAAAAAGTGTTTGTTGATTGTGTTCATCAGAATCTTATATATCAATAATCCAACCATGTACATTATGTGTGGCCAATTTTTGAATTTGAATGTTGTTTATTTTTAGTAAGAACTATTTCTAACACATCTTATGCTAATTAATCTACTCTCAATGATGCTGTAGTTTGTCAGTTGAAGCAACTATAGTGGCTAAACTGGAGATGGATGCCTGATTAATGTTATTGAAACATCAAATAATCACATAGAGAATGTTCATTCTGTTACAATACTGCAACATAAATCGACCTCTTTTAAGACATGTAGGAAAAGTTCAATCTATGTTTATACATGAACATTTCAAGTTGCTGAAAAAAATAAAATGAATTGTTGCCAATCTACATGACAATATTGGTTAGACTATAAGTGCAGGTAATTTACTTACAGAGAGATGAGAAATGATACAGGAATTATAATACTGAGGAGACTATTGTCTCATTTCCACTATGAGGTTTTGAGAGCTATCTACATTACTTCATTCAATGAGGTGTAAGGACTGGAAACAGTTGTTCATGATCAAATGTTACAAAAACAGACATTCCCAACAAATCTACTGCCTTTTTAATTGTGGTGGTAGAAGAGACCAAATTTGAGAAAAGTGAGCCTTTGGTCTATAATATCTACTGTCAAATAGCAGAAAAGATAGAACAAAATATTCTAAATCTTTTTTACTCAACAAAGAAATCTTTAAATGTCAAAATTTTCAGTTTTTGTTTCTGGAATGTAAAAAGAAGGAGAAACCATCATCATTACAACTTATTTTCCTGTATAGTAAGAGATAGAAAAAGTGATTTGATAGTGATATGCTTATCAAATATAATAGAAGTAAGATAAGTGATATATGCAATACTGGAAGAAAAGATTAGAATCGGAGGAGGCTTACTTATGGAGGTACTTATGGAGGTATATTTTTTAAAGTCAACAGATCTGCATTAAAACTACAGATTTACTGTATGCTAGCTGCATGATCTTAGACAAGTTTTTCAACACTGTTGATGGAATTTGTTTGACCATAAAATGTGGACAGTGATATCTTCTCATAGACCATATAAAGACAATTAAATTAAGACCAGTACACATGTAAGTTACTGTGGAGGACCAATTTCTATCATGCAATGTTTATTTTTCTTTCTATTGTTGATGTTAGTTATAGTGGTAGTAGAGATAGCCATTTTGTCATTGTGGTCTTCACTTTTCTAAAGATAGATATTAATTCAAGTTAATTATTATTAACAGTCTTAGTAATGCATAAATAATCTAATATACCTTCCAATTACATGTGTATATTTTCCTATCTAGGTTTTTCATTTAAAACTTTAAAGTATAATTCTGTAATCTTACCAAGATTCCTTTTGATAATGAAACTAGTTATAATAGTGAAGAACTGTAGATGAGAAATTAGATCAAGGTAAGAGGAATATAATAATGGTGTGCAATTATAGTAATTATTTCAGTCATGGAAAATATATTGATATATATTTTTAAAGGGATTCTAGTCATCATGGAGTGTGTTATGTATTGTTATTGCATTATTTTTATTTATTGGTGAGTTTTAACAGAAGATAGATTATTCCATGTAGCTATTTCCATTTGTACAAAAATTGGAAAAAAGAAACTGCATTGGAAGACAGACCATCTTGAAACAAAACAGACATATCCTGCTGGTTCACACGTTCTAAATGATGTTTAGTATCATTGATGTAAATCATTGAATGAGTAGAAAATATGGTAAAAAAAAATGAAATGTAAGTGCCTGTTAGATAGAATAAAATGGATAGTGTGGTGATGTGTAAAGTTACAAAAAGTGAGAACTGACTCTTTAAATGTCATTTTATTTTAGCCATGAACAATGAACTAAAGAAATTCTAATATTATTCCATTCAAATGTTATGCTACTTGAGTTAATCATCATGTATAAACAGAAAACCCTACAAATTTAGATTTTTAAAATTTTGTTTGCTAATTGGGTATCTAAAGAGAGAGAGAGAGGATAAAGGAGGGGTGGGGAAGAGCATTTGGTAATTTACAATGCATAATATGCCAAAGATATGATGTGATGTTAGCCTTTATGTTTGTAAATATCAAAGCAAATATTTCTCATTATTACATAGGTCTAGAATGATTTTTTGAAGACTGTATCCAATTTTTAAGAAATAATTATCAACCTGGAGAAGAACTGGTTTGTTATTTCAGTAGAACATAGCAGATTCACATGAAAGACAAGTTTCAGAAAGGAACATCCACTCACCAGAATCTAAAGTGAAAAATATGGTATTTTAATATGGTATTTTCCATATTATTTTCCATATTATACTTTTCCATATTATTTTCCATGCTGTTGGTGGGTTATGTATTATTTCATTGGATATGTTGAGTCTACAACAATAGAAATGAAAATATAATTCATTTCTGAGGGATTAAATAATTCAGTTCCCTCAATTATGAAAAATCATTTTCACAATATTATAGTTTACGTTTAGGTACTTAATTCTGCTCATTTCATAGTTTAATTATTTTTTAAAAAATTATCTTTATCACAATAATTGTTCATAAATAAATGTATCTTAATATTTTTCCCAATGCAATGCTACCTATTGTTCAATGTGCTGGTTAACTCAAACCACTCAACTATGGAGATGGTGCAGATGTTCAGAGAGAGCTGAGGAATTAATGTATAAAATGAAGCTCCCTGAGGAAATACAGGGACCTTGAATGGACAAAATGTATGGTTTCTCTGGTAAAAACCTATATTAAGTAAGATGAAAGATGGAAACCATCATAGTTTTTCTTTTCTGTCCTCTATAAATTATTTAAGGTATATTGCCCTTATTGCCTAAACAGGTATCAATTTTGGATCAACATGAAAGCACAATAAATTTTCATGTGGCACTCCATCCTGAAAGATAATCACCCCAGCTATCTTGACTCCTTTATGTTGAAGATTATAAAATGACCAGTACCAAGTGGATGAGATAATAGGAGCCCCTTAGAGGGAAAGTGGTAGAAAATGTTATGATTTGTAAGATAATACTTTCTTCAATTATATACAAAATGATTTATATATCTGAACTTGAGAGACATAGGACTTTTTAAACATTTATTAATCCTGTTAGTGAAGGCTAAAATTTTGATAAAATTCTTCTCCTTTCTCTTTTCCAATCAATACTACTTATATACCTCAATCTCACAAAAGGAAAAAAAATATATATATATTATAATAGACTTATAGCAAACATTCAAGAAATGGACAAATCTAATTTTACTTAAAGTTCCAGAGCACATAAAGTAAGAATCACCTTTAAAACTTTTACATAAAGCAGGTATAACACTATGTACACACCATAAAATGTGTCAAATATATGCTGAAACACACAATAAAGAAACCCATAAAATAATTTAATTGATAAACACTTTTGAAAAAATCTCAAAAGTCATATTAATAAATAGAATCCAGAAGTAAACTAAAATAACTCAAAATGAAGATGATTTGTCCCAGGAATTGCAAGATAATGTAGTGTCAATGAGTTTATTCAAATAATTCAAAGGAGAAAATTATATATGTTGTCCATAGCTTAGAGCTATGTCAAAAAACAACAATGCGTAATTGGTTGAAAATTGGCTATTTCTATTAAGTTAGGAATAGAAAGGGTGTGCATTATTACTATTATTGCTTGAAGTTTGTAAGTATAAGTCAATAAAAATTGTTCAAATATCAAATGAAGCAAAATTTTTGAAATCTGTAAAATAATGTTTTGGTTTTCTGTGTCTATACAGAGAAAACCCATAAAAACCAAATATTATAAAGATATTTATAATTTAAGGATGTTGAAACTGAATATAAATTTTAAATTCAATAATAAAGATGTCTATAAAAATCACTATAAATTAGTCAATAAGTAATAACATCTAATGTGTAATAAGTATATACTATGTGCTAGTCATTATTGTAAAGTTTTTACATGGGTATAAATTAATCCTCAAAGTCACCTTGCAATTTTTTTCATTATAAAATAAAGAAAGTATTATGGAATACATCTAAGCATCTCCTGAAAATTTGTATGTTGAAATTATAATCCCCATTGTGATAGAATTTGGAAGTGGAGCCTTTCTGATCAACTTTAGAAGGCGAGGCCCTCATGATGGGATTACCACCATAATAATGATCATTAGAATGTGAAGTAGGCCGTACTGTCAGTGAATCCATCTGCAGTTTGATAGATTTTTAAGCCTTTGGAACTTAAGATATAATTACTTGCTTAAATCATTAAGTTTGTGGTAAGTTATTACAGCATCCTGAAAAGACTAAAACAAAAACTTGAACTACAAAAATGTTTTGAAACAAAATTAATAAGCCATATTTAGAATCTATTTTAAAAAATGTGAAACTCTTCTGAGAACTATGGAAGAAAAACATAAAAAAGTCTTGAATGCGTGATGACAGATTCTATTCTTTACAGAATATTTCAATAGTTTAATATTTTTAAATATTTTCCAATTTAATATGATCTTCAAATTATTGGCAGCTTTCTTTTTCACATATATGAACCAGTTTTATCTGAATTCCATCTAAAATTTTAACTTGCTATATTAGTCAAGAACATTAGGAAAGAATCCATACTCTTTTGTTGAGGAATAATGATGTTAGCCTCCCAGGCCTTAGAGAAAGAGATTCTAATGGTATAAAATGGAAACAATATAATGCATTTGTGCATCTATCTATAAATTTTAGCCCATCATTAAAATGTAACTGGATTTCTACTTATACATAAATAAATTCTGTGTCAATAGAAAAAAAGGAATCTATTTCATCATCAAAAGTAATCATCAACATAACATTTTAAATAAACTTGGAGTAGAATCAAACTCTTTAAATAAAATGCAATAGTCAGAAGCAATATAGGAAAAGATTGATGATAAATTTGACTCTATAGTTTAAAATTTTCTGTAGGGCAAATAATTCATAAGCTATGTCTAAAGATAAGTGTGAAAAAATATTTGCAGCAAAAATGATGGGAAAAAAACCAATTTTCTTATTATAAACGAGTATTTATAAATCAGTCAGAAAGTGACAAAAGTGACCAAAATGCAAGAGAAAAACAGGCAGGGCATGAAGAGGCTGCTCACTGTAATAAACAAAAACAAAGACAAATGGCTTTTAAACATATGAAAATGTACTCAATCTTGTGCATAATTAAATGCAAATTAAACAAATAATGAGATGTCATTTTTCACTTTCCACATTGGCACAGATCAAAAATACAAGATAATGTCATGTAGGTGAGGGTATGAGGAAATAAGCAATTTCATATACTGCCTATGAAATTAAAAATTGGTCAAGGCTGTTGGAAAGCAATGCAGAGATATATAAACGTGAGCACACACATACTTTAGTCTTGAAAAGATATTTTAAGAGTGTTGCATACAGATATGTAAATAGAATATATATAAACATATAAATTACTGCTTTTTCTTTGATAAAAACTGAAAAGAATTAATGTTCATTAATAAAGAATGGGTCTAATGCCTAGAGATGTGCATAAAATAATATGCAGTAATTAAAAATACAGATAATAGATTTCTATGTTGTATAATGTATATAAATATATACAGAGCATATATATTATATAAAAATATTTGGCAGTACACAAATTGTTGTGTACTGCCTTATATATAAGGCAGTACACAACAACAACAACAACACACACACACACACACACATACATATGGTCTTCAGGATATATTTTTAGGTATTACAACAGGTTCGCCATCTGAATAAAGGGGCATATTCCTGTACATGCTATGTTTCTATATCTGTGTACAAATATAATGAGGGTCATATGTTTCTGAGAAAATGTGTAAAAATGAATCAATGATAATGACTGCCTCTGATAAGGAATATGAAGAACTTGTGGTGCTAGGAGTTGTATTGACCTTATATAGGATTCTGCTTTATTTATTTTTGGGTGGGGCTTTCTGTTCTGTTTGGTTTGACCATTTTACTATGCACTTTCTTACTTTTTTAGTGAAGAACTATAATAAGTAAAGAAGAATAATTTTGAGCCAACGTTTTATAATAGAAAACTCATTGCAACTTTTGTATAATGGGCCTACTTTTTGGCTGTGAATACTAAACCTTTCTCCTTAGCTTTAAAGACTATTTAAATCTTTTGCTCTCCTATAGAAATATGCTGTTTTAGAGCAAATTCATGGAGAGCTTTAAAGTGCCACACACTGTGTACAAATCATGGTTCTGATCTCAAAAAAACAATCTTTAATTTCTATCCTCATTGCAATGTTTTTGGTTATCTAAAAGTTTAAAGAAATACTGAAAAATAAAATAAATTAAATTATTATGTTAATAACCTATGAAATAATAACCCAAGAAAACCTAATTGATTATTGATGGTTCTTGAGAATCAAAATTCTTGGACTCATGAAAATACCTCTTCTTTGCAGTTCAAAATTTTTACATTTCTACATCATGCTATTAATGAAAAAATAGTTCCCAGGCTCAATCAGCCCAGAAAGACTTACTTCTCTAAATCATCGAGTAGCTACTAATTGCTTCCTTCTTTGGACATAGGAAAAAGAAAAAGTAAAAGAAAATCAAATAATCAACAAAGAAACAAGTTGGCTAATGTGTATCAGATTATTTTCCCATTTTTCATACCTGAAGTTGGAAAGATTTTTTTCCTTCATTTTCTTTCTCTCTTTAGCTATTTATCATCTGAAACAGTAACCTGCATTAGTTAATTTTGCCAAAAATGCCTGTTAAACCATTATCTGCCGATATTTGGCTGGTACTGATTTAGAAACTGGCCTCACAAAAATAAAATTTTAGCAAGAAGATATGACATTGGAAAAAATGTAAATATATAGTATGGCAAATTAGATAGGATAGGGAAATAAAATCACATCTAACTTGAAAAATAGATTTTCAACTGCCATTAGCTGCTTTTGTATAAACAGGACTGAAGTTGTAGTTTAGCAGCTGCATATGCAAAGATAATGTAGGAACTTTAGAACAAAAAGCCCTATATGATTTTACATTTTTGACATAGATGTTAAAATGCTCTTATCCTTACAGGTAGCATAGCAGATATGTTTTCAAGACTCATCGAAAAATAGGAGCTAAACTAAGATCATGATTGATACTGAGTTTTGAGTATTCACTAAAGAATAACATGGAGTGGATAGAGGTTTAGAAAAATGCTTCAGAGGGGACCTCAGGAAGCTGAAGGATACTTGAACTACACACTTTGATTTTGTATCTTATAGCAGGTTCAATAATGGCCCTACTCCCTGAAATTTGTGAATATTATGTTACATGACAAAAAAGATTTTGCAACTGTAACTTTAAAATTTTAGGGATATTTAACTGAGTAATTTTGGTGGGTCCAATTTTATAATGTCAAGTCTTTCAAAACAACTTTTTCTTCCTTCAGTGGAAAAAGAGATGCTTCAGAAGGAGAGGAAAGAGAAGTAGATTGGCAAATTAGAGAGACTGCATGCCTGAGAAGGATCTAAAAGTCATTGAAGGCTCTGAGATAATCAAATTCATGTGGAAACACATGCTGAAGAGGTAGCCTTCTAGTGAGTGAAGGGCACCCCTATCTGACACTAACTACACAGGGATCTTAATCCTATACCTGCAAAGACCTGAGTTCTAACAGTAACCTAAATGACCTTAGAAGCAGGTTTTGAGCCTACGCAGGAAAATGTAAATGGCTGACACCTTGACTTCATTTTTCAGAGACACTATTAGAGATTGAAAAGAGCCACACTGTGCCCAGATTTCTGACCCACAGAAAACTATGAAATAAGAAAGAGATGCTATTTTAAACCACTAAATGTGTGGTAATTACTTAACAGCAACAATAGAACAGTAATGTGAATCTCTTCTAACATAGAATTTCTCATCCCTGAAATTTTAAGCAATACCATCCTGTATTAGCAAATTAGCCAGATGTTTATAGGGAATATAGAAAATAAGAGTAAAATAATTGTGAATGATTAATGAAAAAAATACACAAGATAACAGTCTATGAAAATCTCATTTCTTCCACACCCATGGTATTTCATAAACCTTAATGAGCTCAATTATTTCTGATGACCTTGATATAAAATCACATTCCTCTATCCCATACCCAAATATTTACATTCAAGAGGTCAAGTTTTGTTGTTGTTGTTTTCGTAATTTGGATTAAGATTGTTCTCAAATCAAACTTTGGGAACATTTGTCTACAGGTCTACTCTCACAATTTCCAAGTACCTGTTATTTTATTCATCATGTCTGTCTGTCTGTCTTTATGTATTTGTATATTTGTTATCAAGTAACTACAATTCAAGGTATTGTGCTGGGATATAGAATAAGTATTGACAGAGACCCTGCCTTGTAGAGATTATATTGCTGGCAAAGAACGAAGCATACACACACACAAAAGTATAAACCAGGCACATAGATTTCAGCAGAGAAAAGCACAAAAAACCCTAATACAATAGGAGCAGGAATCAATTAAAGAAATGTTTACAAGTGAGACGAAATTGAACTTGTGTTGGCATTTAAGAATGATTCAAAACCAGGCATAATGGTGCACACCTGTAATCCCAGCTACTCTGCAAATTAAGGTGGGAGGATCACAAATTCAAGCCCAATCTCAGACAACTCTGTCTCAAAATGTAAAATAAAAGAGCTTTGGGATGTAGATCAGTGGTAAAGCACCAGTATCTATCTATCTCTCTCTCTCTCTCTCTCTCTCTCTCTCTCTCTCTGTCTCTCTCTCTCTCTCTCTCTCTCTCTCTCACACACACACACACACACACACACACACACAAAATGGTTCAATTACACAGGTAGATGAAGATATGTAGACCATCCAGAAGGATTGACATAAGCAAAAATGCAGAAGTGAAGAGTGCCCTCATTATATTTGCTGTTTGGTGTTTGTGTTGTTTCTAGTTCCTGAGGATTTGCTGTCTGGTGGAACTTCCCTAGAGAAGTCTGGTATACTACAAAGAACCATACTTGTATGGAGTTTTTGTTTTGTTTTGTTCTTTTGTTTCAAATCCTTACTCTGCCAAAAATGTTTAGCTTCTGTCCAAATCAGTGTCTTCTACTACTAACTTTTCAGTTGTGTAAATCTACTTAATATTAATGTTTGTTTGTGTTTAAATTCTGAGAACAGAATCATAATAATGATTTTAAAGAGGAGACAAAAAAAAAAACATTTGGAAAAGAGGGAGGGAAAGAAACATGATCTATCTTTTTAGCTATAGTTTTTGGTGTTATTCTTTCAAATGTAACCAAAGATTCATGTGCAAGGCAATGGTGCTATTCTCTATGTAATATTATTGTATTAAACATTTTTTAAGAAATGTATTCTCACATTTATTATCTAATTATTTCATATTTCTCCTATTTTATTTAAATTAACATTGGAATTTTTCATTTGACCTGTTCATTTTTTTTTCTGCATCTAGGCAAATCCAAGTTATCCTGCTTTTCTCACTGACTCTTCTGTGAATTCAGTCAAAGTGTTATTGGATTAACAAATGATGTTAGGCTTCACCATTTAGTCCAGCCTACACTTTGGTGACACAGGCACTTTTCTCTGCATGAATCACAGCTTTTACATTTTCTTTTCATTGCATAGGCTGTGTCACAGAGAAAGATAATAATACATTTAAACATATCAACAAGGATATTCAGGTTGTCTCCATGTTTTCTTTTCTTTTGCAGTGACCTGCACATGTCTTTTTATTCTAGATGCTTTCCACACTTTGAGTACTGATGAGAAAATGCATTTAAAAGTAGCCAAATGAAGAGCTTCTTTGCATACATTGGCTCTGAATTTTGAGTATGTACAAAATTCCATGGATTCAATTGTATTTATTCATACAATATCATTTAAACTGTATACTTGAAATGCAAAAGCTTGCTGAACATCAATAGTTGTAAGAAAATCAAACTAAAGAGCATAAATTATGTTTTTTTTTGTGTGTGTAGGCTTGAAATTAAGGCATAATAACATGATAAAAGAATAGTGACTTACAAAGTATGATTATTTGAGAAAAAGATATTTTTTTAAAAAACTTACAATATGTCCAAGTTTCTTCTAAGTTGAAAATTCCCATTTTTACTCTAACTTTCTTTCTTTGAGAAAAAGTCATTTCATATAATTTACTCTCATATTCCACTGAGATGCCCACATTTTTAATGCTAAAATTCCCTTTCCTATACTACTTCACTATATATCTCTATTATAGATTTCATTTTCTGTGTCTGCATATCTAGTTTGCAAGTAGATTGTATGGAGTTTCAATATTCAATTTTTATGTAATCATAGCACCATTTATATCAAATGCCATTTATTTTGTGGACTCTTTGATCCTCTTTTCATTTTTGACAGACACAATGAAAATCAATTCCATTTCAGAAATTCAGTCATTTTGAAGAGTATCTTTTTTCTTCCTCTAATGGCACATGCCTGCTTAATAGTTTTTTTTTAATAATTTAGATTTTAGAGATTTGCCTTAAGTTAAACATTAGACAATAGTCTGCTGCTGTCATGATCTTTGATACAAATTTTAAGCTCTTTTAAACCCTACAAATCTCCATTATCTTTGTGTAGTATTGCATTGAATTATACATGCTACTGCATCTTACATCTTTTTAAGCAAAATTTACATTTTATTTGGATTGTAATAAACTATATAAAATTTGCTTTCTTCACTAAAAATAACAGCAATCTTTTCTGCATTATTTCTAAATAAACCACAAAACATTTATTTTGTACGTTTTCCAGGTTTTGCTGATAAATCAAGACAAGGCAGTAAATACAGTCATGGAAAAAGACAGAAGAAATCAGACAGTCTAATGCCTATACCAATGTTCTCTGATTCTGTCTTTATCATGAAGCAGAAGTGTTCAATATTTACCTGCTAAAAGCTTATGAAGATGTAGGCTCGACAAAGGAATGTAAATAGCAACAACCAGATGTGGAACAACAATGGCAGGCTCTTCTACTCAAACTTTAACTGTGATTTGATGAAGACAAAATCTATGCTGAAATCTGTTTAGTGAGCTCATAATTGTCTGGTTAATTTCTCAACTGTCCTTTACAGATTTTTAGCACACTTCAAACCTCTAACAATCAAAGGTCAACAGTAGGTTTCATCATTTTATAAGATGCATCCTTTTCTTACACCTCCTCAAAATTTATTACTCCAAAAATTGACAACTGGATCCATGACGATGATACCTGTTGTATCTCAAGCACTTACATCTTGAGATTTTGTTTGTTTGTTTGTTTATTTGGAAAAAAAATCATTCACCATTGAAAAGGAAGCAGACATTTTTTTGCACCCCTCCTATATTTATTTATAAAACACAAGTATGAGGATCTATACTTGTATTTTATAAATAAAATATTTTGTTGAATCACTACTAATTGGATAAATATGTGAAGAGTAAATACAGTGTTTGCATTTGTTTGGACTGGTGTGGTTTTTTACAATTATAAAGGCAATGATTATTTGTAGCTATTATTTTTTTTTTATTAGCAGTTTTCCTTTATCATGAATCTGTTTAAATAAAATTGAAAGTCATCTTCTGATCATTTAAGGCATACTGATACTTGACAGGAGAGTTTTAAAGAGAATAGAGAGAGCCAATTTGGGGAGAAGGCCTACATCCCCCTCCTTTATAACATTCTGTTGTCTCTTGAGTAGGAATTCCTGAAAGAGCAGAGGTAATTTAGAATTCTGAGCTAGATCCACCTTGCTGTCATTATATAGTATGGTAAAACCCTTTTTCCCTTCTAGCAAGAACATGTTCCCTGACCCGTGTTATGAGAACAATTTTGGATTCAAGGGAAGTTTACTTATATTTTAAGTAGATCTATTTAGAATTGAAAATTTGAGATATAATTTCCAGCACTGTTCCCAGAAGGAAAACATATTCAAATTCAAAATATCAATGTGATACATGCTGAATGGTACGATAATAAGTGTGCACATAGAATTAAGGATCATTATAAATGAGTCAAGTTCACATGTCTGGCATTTCTAACAGACCACTGAGTGTTTCAGGTATCTTGTCCACAACTGATGAAAATATGGAGACTATGCTCACTAAAGGTGATGACACACATTAACCTATGTGAAGTTAGGTGGAAGAGAAAAGAGAATCTATACTTGTATTTTATAAATAAAATATTTTGGAGAATCAGATTCTGGACATCTTTACATTTAAGCTAAAGGAAAGGCTTGTATGATTTAATTCATTGTGTACCTTTTAGAATTGCCTGAAGAGCAAATCATAACCCATACTCTGTGGTATTTTTTCCACTAGTGGCAAAATAAATAAAGTAACCAGTAACAGAAGAACCTGACATTTTTTTTCCTTCTACCTTTCAAAAGTCATCAAAAGGGGTCGGTGCAACCACTACCAATATAGCAATAAGAAATATTTCTATTAAAGTTTATAATTTAAGAAGTGTTTTTACATGTAATCTTTTGGTCTATCAAAATTCTACAAGGCAATTATAGGGTCCTTATTATTCTCCTGACTTTGAATTGTAAGTTTCATAAATAAAATTATAAGTTTCATAACATAATTAAGATCAGAGGTTAGTAATCAGTAGAGTCAGAATTCACTTCAAGTTTTCTGAGGTCATTACCACGCCCTATTTTATTTAGAAAAACTGAAAATCTCTAGATGAAACAGGTTGAAGACATAGATTGTTGTCTTTGCATGGGCCTCATTAAGATTAATCAAGTATGAATTTACCAAGTCCTTATTGTGGGAAACAGTCGGTCTCAGGGGTTATCTCTGAGTACTTATGTGAAAAAAAGATAGCTTCTTTATACTTTCTATAATAATAAATCAGCTGCCTCTGGGATTTGTAAAATTAGAACACATAATACTTCCAACATGTTAACTATGCCTAGCAAGGAAGGAGAGCATCTGCACCTTCCTGAGGTGTTTAGCTATTCTTCAATCGCTAAACGTTTGCCAATTAGCACTGCCAAAGAGAAAAAGGGAATTATTTATTTCTTACTCACACATCTTGTGTGTTCTAGACCAAAAGGCATTGCTGTTGTTACTAATGAATGACAGGCTAACTGGAAGGTGAACTTTTCCAGAGAGGAAAAAATATCGCAGTAAAAAAAAAAAAATAACCTCATGGCTCTGTATTGGGAAG
The DNA here is from genome assembly GCF_964194105.1 of Spermophilus citellus. Lineage (NCBI taxonomy): Eukaryota > Metazoa > Chordata > Mammalia > Rodentia > Sciuridae > Spermophilus > Spermophilus citellus. The sequence goes on along the minus strand of NC_138182.1, from coordinate 52,496,495 downwards.
GCGGGTCTGGCTCTTGCTTCTTCCCTCAGATAAGTTTTATTCTCCAATTCTTTGCCATAAAAAGAAGCAGTTTATTTATATCTAAGGCTAGAGATGCAGCAACTCAGCAAACTGCTAGAGGAAACAAAGCAGGGTGCGCTCTTCAGCTCCCAGAAATGGTGGTTTGATTCTGGCCTTGACTGGGTGATGACCACTTCTACAGCTCCCAGAGGACAGAACGGGCCTGGTTCCTTCAAGGATCTGCTTGGCAGGAACAAATGTTTGCGTTCAAAATATCATGTTCTATTAATATTACCAAAAGGGATGGCTTATTGTGGGAAAAGTAAGATTCCTTTTTTTTTTGTAATTTATTTATTTATTTATTTTAATTAGGTATGTATGACAGCAGAATGCCTTTTGATTCATTGTACACAATTGCAGCACAACTTTTCATTTCTCTGGTTGTACAGGATGTAGCATCACAACATATGTGCAGTCATACATGTACCTAGGGAAATGATCATTCCCTGATCTTTCCTTCCCCCGTGTTCCCTCTATAATCTTCCCTCCCCTTTGCCCAATCAAAGTTCCTCCATTTTTCCATGCCCCCCCCTCCCATCATGGATCAGCATCCACTTATCAGAGAGGACATTTGGCCTTTGGTTTTGGGGGATTGGCTTACATGATATTCTCCAAATCCAACCATTTACCTGCAAATGCCATGATTTTATTTTCTTCTAATGCTGAGTAATATTCCATTGTGTATATATACCACCAATTCTTTATCCATTCATCTATTGACGGGCATCTAGGTAGGTTCCATAGTTTAGCTATTGTGAATTCAGCTGCTATAAACATTGATGTGGCTGCATTACTATAGTGTGATGATTTTAATTCCTTTTAGTGTTAAGTTCTTCCTTCTCAAATCTATGTACAGAACAAAGGATGACTATAGGAACAGGCTAATGGATGTTTTGAATTCAGTTCCCTTTGAATGTTTTCTATATTCTTTTTGCTGATTTAGAAACCGTGTACTATCCAATTAAAGAAGTGTGCAAAACATGGCCCAAAGACAAATTGCTCATCTCAGGTGGCACATAACTTGCTCAGACCTTATTATTGGGAAAGAAAAACCCAAGAGAAAAAGAGACCAAGGGGTAAACTACTCAGTAATCTTGTCATGCGCCTTCTGCCACACATTCATTAGAACACCGGGGATTTTTTAAAGCTGAGCACGTAGATTGCTACTTGCTGAAAGATATTGGATGGTGAATGAGAATCACAGTCTCTGACTGAACTGGTTTAAACAATGAAAAACTCTAGTGGGCTGAAAACTATTGCAGATAAAGCAGAAGTTAGTGGATTCAACCATATGCTCATGATCTTTTGAATCTTTTTCACTTTATGATCTCAGAACCTTGGAAATAATTTCTATGAGTATTTATTGAAATTGCAGAATCCTCCAGAGATGATGCTGTGACCTCTGAAATTAAATATGGCTATGCAATGTTTCCTGCAACATTAGGACAAATTTATGTTTAGAAAGCTAATTATAAAATGTTTTGAAGTATTTTCCTTACCTCTAAAAGCTCCTTTTAGTACCAGATAATATGATCTTGTAGGCAATTTGCCTGTAGGCTTTGATATTTTTTCCTTATTTCTCATAATTCTGGATTTGTTTATAGATGGAAAATTAAAAAGAATTCATGTCATTCAAAGTTCCCTCCAACTTGCTGGTGATCTCAGTGTTTCCATCTTGCCAATCACTTTCTTCTCTCTCAGTTGAAAAAAATTAAAATTATATTAAGTAAAATTGCACATACATACATACACATTAATTATATATATATAGGCAAATATGTACATGCACATATATTCCAGACTTAATACAAGCATTTGTATTGTTAACCTTTACTTGAGTCCAATTATATCAACTGTCCTTTAGTATAGACAAAACTAGAGATAATATTCAAATATTTAATAATTCAATAGCAGAAAAGTCATAATGGTTATCTAATAAAGAATAAGAAGAACAACTTCCTTTGTGTGTACAAACTCTGAGCACCAGCTAAAGACACAACCAGAAAAAAATTATTCAGAGATTTTTAAACAATAATTATCATGAGGGATTAATATTTCAACAATATCATTAATACTCTGGTTAACATTTGAATGAGTATAAAAATCAAAACACTTTCTAGTTGGGTGTGGTATACCTAAGAAAATGAAGGAAAGATATGTGGCAGAGGAGGATTAGACAGAAGTTATGAACCAGTTCCAGAACCTCTCCATGGGAACACCAGCATGTAATTTATTCATGGTAAATTTGGTGTCCTTATTGAAATTGAAATGAATCAGCTATAATTGTGGCAATCATTCTCAATTAGCACCTGGAAAACTTTCTGCATAAAGAAAAAAAAGAGGCCAGACTCTCTTTTAGAGAAGTAATAAGACATAGGGAATGCAGAAATATCAACAGAACACAAAGAACTTGATCAAAATCATGCAGACCTCCACCTTCTCTTTCTTAAAAAAAATGCAGAAAGTTGTGGTGCTAAAGAAATGGCAGGGAGTTTTACAGTGATATGCTGAGGGGCCAATGAATTCCAGATCTTAGAAAATATCTATCAAAATTTGTTCTCAAATATCACTGATCAATCCAGAATTGCAAATGTTGAAGGACTGAGATGAACAGAATATACCAGATAGTACCATCATCCAGGAAAAAACAGAGCATGAGAGAATGTGAATTATGTTCCTAGTTGGGTTCCAGTGAAGGTAGGTGTATGGGGTCCTGGGTACCAAATTTCAAAAGTTTTAGCAGAATTAATGTCCTAAGTATACATTCTTTACTTTGGAGCCCTCAAAATGTTGGTTACTAGTTATAGTAGTAGATAGGGCTAGTAGCCAATAGAGCACAAGGGGGTTAGGAACAGGGGCCATTCTGAACCTGGTTATCTTGACAGAGACCAAGTGAAAACCTATAAAGGAATATTTGGATAAAATATTTACTAATCAATTAGTTATCACTTAATGTGCAAGTAATATAAGATACAGTCTTGGAGTTAAGAAACCAGAAGGGCAATCTGATATGCCATATTCTATCATCCCCAAACAAAAATACACCAAACAGTACAGTAGGCTCAGAAAGTCCCAACTTTTCAATGGTTAACAATTCAAATGGGTCTATCAAACACAAATAGTATTAAAAATTGTAGAAAAGAGCCATAAAACTTAAAAAAGACAATAAAAATAGTTATAAGTAAATATATTGTTATAAATTAAGACAAAATTTTAGTGATGCATTCCATCATGAATTTTGTATGTGAAAGAAGAATAAAGAACAAAAATATGTAAAGATATGACCTGAGAATAAGAAGAGTATTATCAACTGGTGAAAATATAAACTAGCAAAATCAGGAAAGAAAAATTATCACAGAATTTAAAATGAATTTCAGTGAAGGCTAAAAGAAGAGAACATGTGAAATTATAGTAAGGAAGATGGAAGATAGAAGTGAACACACACACACACACACACACACACACACACACATCTTACAGAGTCAAGGATTTAAGGAAAAAAGAAAATGTAAAAAAGAAAAATGATTTAGAAAATAGTCAAAAGAGAAAGTTCTATATTAACAGAATAGAATATATGATTCAAAATATAGAAGGATACCTGGAAGTTGTATTGTATACCAGGAAAAAAAATGAAATACAATGATCAGCATTAAAGATATACTCTATCTACTAAAGTTATTAAAATTTTAAAATAAGGAAATATTGAGATTTTAAAAGAAAGAAATGAATATTTTGACTACAAGGCAAAGATCAAGTCACCTGTAAGGACAGAAAAAAAAAACTTAAATGAGCATTTCTTTAGTTTACTTTACCCTATTATGCAACTTCAGAAGACACTGAGCTTACAACATTCTTAAGAAGATAAAGGTTGAGATGAAGATCTATATTGAACTAAGAGTTTTCACCTATGAAGCTACAGACAAATAGTTTTTCCTAAGAATCTCTTGAGGAATCTAATAGAGAATGAGTACAGTCTGCCAAGAGTTAGTGTTTGAAAATTTTGTCAGAGTTGCAAAAGCCATCATCAAATATATTGAAGTATAAAACTAAATTGTTACAGAGTTACTCTGGATTAGATAGAGGGGAGTGAAGGGAGGGGAGGGTGTGTGGGAGTGGGAAGGACAGTGCAATGAATTGGGCACTATTATCCTGTATGCATATATGATTACCCAACAAGTGTAACATTATGTATAACCAGAAGAATGAGAAGTTATACTCCATTTATGTATGATATGTCAAAATGTATTCTACTGTCACTTATAACTAAATAGAACAAATTTTTAAAAAGAAAGAACATAGCTAATACTCTTAGTAATGTAGGAGGAGAAAGGAAAAAAGGAGATAATTCTGAGGGCTGATGTGGAAGTATCAATATGGTAATAACCAAAGTGCATACAGTTGAAAAGCATTAACTCTGTCGGATCAATAAAGACACAAATTTTGCAGTGTCACATATTTTTGACATTGTTCCACCTCTTGTGTGTAGATATGTTAGGTAATAGATAGGACACCTTCTTGATATCCTATAAGCTGTCCCCTCCAAAATTTGAAGTCCAAATCAATTATTTAGGCATGAAGCATCACATAGTACAGTTCCTGGTACATAGTGGCATTCAATAAATATTTGCTATTTAGGTATGACTTATCTCCTGTATGTTTTCTCAAAAAATAAATGCCTCATGCCAAACCATTTCCAGAATTTTCTATGAGCCAATAACAATCACTATAAGACAGCTTATGAAAAACCTGTGAGATTTTGGAAAGATATTAGTTTATAAAGGGATGAGGGAAGCATTTATTTATAAGTAATCCCCAACTCTGCCCATGCCACTCAAGCCACAGCAGCTTTGTAAAACCATAGCTTAAATCCAAGAGATCTTCTTTATTATAAATTAGTATTTATGGTGTGGTATTGGCACACAAATAGAATTTAAGACCATTGGAATAGAATAGAAGACCCAGAGACATACCCACACAAATACAGTTTGCTCAACCTAGACAAAGGTGCCATAAACATACATTGGAGAAAAGAGAACTTTTCAACCAGTGGTGCTGGGGAAACTGAAAATTCATATATAGTATATTGAAATTGAACCCTTGTATCTCACCCTGCACAAAAATCAACTCAGAGTAGATCAAGGACCTAACCATTAGACCAGAAACCCTGCACCTACTAGAAGAAAAAGTAGGCCCTACTCTCCATCCCAATGGCTCAGAAATGAACTTCCTTAAAAAGACTCCTAAAGCAGAAGAACTAAATAAAATCAAGAATCAATAAATGGGATGGCTTGAAACTACAAATCTTCTTCACAACAAAGGAAATAATCAAGAACATGAACACAGAGCCTACAGAATGGGAGAAAATCTTTACCACCTGTATTTTAGATAGAGCATTAATCTCCAGGATCTACAAAGAACACAAAAATCTTAACACCAAAAAACAAATAACCCAATCAATAAACAGACAAAGGAACTGAACAGACACTCCACAGACAAAGAAATACAAATGGTCCAAAAATATATGAAAAATGTTCAACATCTCTAGCAATTAGAGAAATGCAAATTAAAACTATAGGACATTCCATTCCACTCCATTAAGAATGACAATTAAAAAGAATACAAGTAGCAATACATGTATGGTGAGGATGTATAGAAAAATTTTCACTCATACATTATTGGTAGGACTGCAAATTGGTGCAACCACTCCAGAAAACAGTATGGAAATTTGGAATGGAACCACCATTTGACCCAGTGATCCTACTCCTTGGCATATACCTAAAGGACGTAAATCAGCATACTATAGTGGTGCAGCCACATCAATGTTCATAGCAGCTCAATCCACAATAGCCAAGCTATGGAACTAACCTAGGTACCCTTTAACAGATGAATGGATAAAGAAAATGTGGTATATATATACATGATGGAATATTACTCAGCTATAAAGAAGAATGAAATTATGGCATTTGACGGTAAATGGATGGAACTGGAGAACATCATGTTAAGTCAGTCCCAAAAAACCAAAGGCCAAATGTTTTCTCTGGTATGTTGACGCTAACCCATAACAAGGGAGTGTAGGGAGGGGAAATATAGAAGTACATTGTATTAGAGAAAGGGGAATGAAGGTAAGGAAGGGAGGATGAGAATAAGAAAGAAAGTAGAGTGAATCAGACATAACTTTCCTATGCTCATATATGAATACATGACCAGTGTAACTCCCCCCATGTCCAGCTACAAGAATAGGATCAAAATCGGAATGAGTTTCACTCCATGTATGTATAATATGTGAAAATGTACCCTACTGTCATGTATATCTAAAAATAACAAATAAAAAAACAAAAACAAAAACAAAAAAAAACTAAATTGTCAGCCAGGCACAGTGACTCACGCTTCCCAGTGGAGGCTGAGGCCAGAGGATCACAGGTTTGAGGCCAACCTCAGCAACTTAGTGAGACTCTTTCTCAAAATAAAAAGGGATGGGGATGCTTGGTGGGAAAGTGCCTGGGGCACTTTCAATCGCCAGCACCAAAAGAATAAACAAATGAATAAAAATAAAACATAACTAACCTGTTAAGAAAAATGTAGATCAAAGCAGCAAAATTTTATATATGTATATATGTTATATTATATATACATTATATTATATATATATAATTAAGGAATATTATATAAACATAATTAATGAAGTAACAGAAATTACAAAGGAGATGAGGGGAAAATCTGAGAATTTACCGATTGTCTTGAGTGTTAGAGCTAAGGGTGAAACACAGCATGAAACTAACACAAATTTAGTAGAAGTATAATTCTATTTAACTATACAAAATTGAATTTAGAGAAACAGTATACCATAGATGTAAACTGCCAACATAGAAAAGAAGGGAGAAATGAGAAAAAGGCAATATTTAAATTTTTTTCATCATCTGCATAAATGCAGAAGTAAATGCATTTGATGAAGTCATTATGTAAGGGTAATTATCTCTAGGTCTGTAAATAAAGCTTGGTAAATATTAGAAAAATATTAGAAAAAAGTGACAAATATAATGTACAGAGGGAGAAAGACAGAAAGAATTTATTTTACGAAATACACTCTTACAACTCTGGGGTCTGTCAAGTCCAAATCATGAAGGGTGGGCCGATCCGTAAAGTCAGAAGAAACTGCTAAAAGTCAAGTCCAAATTCAGTCTAACATAGTGTTCCCTCTGTCTGGGGGGACAACAGTCTCTTCTCTCTGAAGACCTTCAAGAGATTGGATGAGGCCCACCCATATTATGGAGGGTAATCTGCTTTATTGAGCCTAAAGATTTAAACTTTAATTTCCTTTAAAAAATGTAGAGAAACATCTTAGACTTTTATTTGCCAAAATATTTGGAAACTATGACCTAATCAAGTTAACTAATTTAATCTAGTCAAATTAACATATATATCATGTATTCACATAGGTTTGTGTGTGTGTGTGTGTGTGTGTGTGTGGGTGTGGGTGTGTGTGTGTTTAAAGAATGCCAGGTTTTTCTGTGCTATATCTTTTGGTAAAACAATTTCCTGAATGTTGCCTGGTTTCATCAAATAGATGCTTTAAACCAACTGACATACCTCTTTCCCTCTCTAATATTAAACTTGATGATACCAACTCCTATTAGTGTATTTTCCTCTGTTCTTCCATTTAGTATTGGCGTGCATTACCAAGTTTCATATGAGCACATGACCATACACTTGAAAGATTATATTTTCCAGCCTCCTTTGCAGATAGGTGTTGCTGAGTTTTGCCAGCATGTTACAAAGATGAGTGCACCTTTAAATGTTCTTCTTTTAAAAAAATGCAGTTAGTGCTGCCCATATTCTTTCTTTGCCCTTTCCTCAGACTGAATGCCAGAGTGGTACTCACTAAAGTTTAACCCTCTAGAGAAATAAACTACACATGGAGATGGTGGAGGAAAAAAAAAAATGAGAGGAGCCTGGATCTCTGAAACTTATGGAACTGAGCTGGCAGTTCTGGGATAATCCACTTATCCTGGAGTAATTAAGACACTATGTAAGATATAAATAAACTTCTTTCCAATCTAAGCTCTATCTGGGGCCTGTTTATTATGAGTAGTATGCATTTTGATAATGGCATTTTAGGGAAAATGTTCCTATCACAAGCATATACACACAAGTAGTGGTATATATATGTACATGAAGGTTTTTTACTAGTTATTTTTTTGTATTTTCTATATTTTGAAACTTTTAGAACTTTTATTTTAAAAGCACTCTATGAAAAGATTGTACTCATTTATGTTGACATTCTCTGTGTATGCTAATAGTAACATCAGTGAAACCTAATTCCTTAGGATGACTCTATGACTTAAGAGAGATGAAAGATAACAACTCTCTCTGTTCAGTAACTTTTTACATCCTATCACCCAACTCCTTTGCTAGCATTTCCCTTAAATCTTATAATTACTTTAAGATAGGAAATATAACTGAACTTGAAAGGATTGGGAAAGAAAAACTGTATTTGCTTTTCCTTTGGGGCTTGAAGAAAGAAAATAATCATCTTAATTACGTAGTACTTTTCATCTTTAACCTGGCTTTCAATAATTAAACCTCCAATTATATTAATTAAAAAGAACACTTTAAGATTAATTATATTGAAGGAGTATATCAAAGGAATTTTCTTCTGAATTTTGCTTTGACGTCCAATGTGACTTACTCTCCACTCTGTTCAAATTGCCCTCTCTTTGTGCTGCTCTGATTACTCTGTGCTCATTCAGCTTCAGAGGAAGAGATGCTGAAAGCCCATTTGGAGCTTTTATCTGGAGACTCTCAACCCTCCCCCTTCACCCTTTGTTGCTTTGACATACAGTCAATTGGACAATCACTCATTGTAAAAATGCCCTGCTGATAAAATAGAATTTAGCCCTGTTTTACTTTGTTTACATGAATATTTTCCAGGAGATTTGGGGCCCAAAGATTTTTTGACAGCCACTCCCAGATCAATTTAACAATGATTCCGGAGGTAAAAAGGAATCCAGAGCAGCTCTGGTAGCTGCCCCTTTTAGCCCACGGCTTGGGGAACTCCAGACCCACTTTCCCTTGGCCTGTGTTGCTCTCTTGAGGAGCACAGCAGGTTCCCAGCCATTTGCTGACGCCCAAACTGTCAGGACAGAGGCAATTAATGTGGTAATGAGAGTTTGGCATCCAAATTGTTATTTCCTGCAGGGTTTGTCACATATTTCGGAGAACATTAGGAGCAGATAAAAATCTGCTTCTTCCCTTCTCATCCCCAAATCCTTGGACTTTGAAAAGCTCCTACATTAGCAGCTACTGGAGCAACAGATTGACAAGAGGAAGAGGGAGGGGAGCACTTGAAATACCTGAGCTAAGACTAGTTGATAGGAGGTGCAGTGATACTAGGACTCAAACAAATGCTCAATATATATATTTCTCTGTACTACTGACTTTCACACACTAGCATTTGTTCAATGAAGATTCTCTCCCAGTTTCCTATGGGGGACCGAATTTCCTTCAGTACCGGAGCTGGTGTCACCTCTTTGTTTGCAGAAAATTGCATAGCCCTGTTGGGGATAGCACAAGAGCTTAAGGACATAGTTATGGCAAGCTTAAATTTCTGCCACAAAGTAACAATTTTGTGAACACATAATGACTCCATAACTGAACTTGATTTTGTGACAGGGAAGTGTTTAATTTAAAGTATGAGGTGAGAAAAGCTATGAAAAATACTCTCATTTGAAATTTCCCCCAAGTGAAACTGCAGAAGAAGCATCGTCCTTTAATATAGTCTCAGTGCACTATTTAATAATTGTTTTACACAACAAATACTACAAACTCATCAATATGCTACAACTTTTAATTAATGAATTAAGCAAACAACTTTGATGAATATTGAAATAAGTTGATAATGCTTTCGGGGCAGGGGGGAGGTTGTTGAATTTTTTCAGGCCATTTTTGTCCCATTTTTATTTTGGACAATTTTGTGATGAAGCTTAGGATGTCAATGTCAGATTCATCACCCTAAGGTTCTGTGATCTATATGATTTAGCATGCTTTTCCTGAGGAGATAATCATTTGAAGGTGCCTTCCCACTGTGCATGAAACCCTGTAGCAGCTGGGCTACCCATGTGTGCATTTATGGAGCACTTTGAGGAGAGTGGTGCTTTGAGAATAGTTTCATAACTGGACTGTGATGGTAGTGCAGCTGGCAACTGTGTTTCCAGTGTACCTAAATCCACATCCTTTTGCTAGCTATACAGCCCAAGAACACAACACGCTGCAGCTGTCTGTTACCTCCATCTGTGTCCACAGAGACCAAACCAAGCTCTCCTGCATAAAAGTCAGCATTACATCATCCACGACAATGGCCTGGGTAATAATCCACCATCATTTACTCTCCACTCCCCTTAGCCTCTTAAACACAGGTCTACAAGGAATACAATAACTGAAATGTTAAAAAGAAATATTTCTATTCTGTCCCTAGGAAAAAAAGAGTAGATCACTGACATGTTCAGAGGAAGAAATGTAAATGGCAAAAGATAGAATGGGATAAATAGTAATAGTGTTCTGTTGCTCAAAAGTTAACCCTATATAGTGGCCTGAAAGAGTAACAATGTGCTCAGGATCATACAGTGACAGTCTGACCATTCGGGGACTGGAACCATGTATGCTGAGTGTAGATGCTGACTGTAGACTGGAAACATCAAACAGCTGGTGGATGGAACAGCTGGAGCTTCTTGGTCATCTCTTTAGTTCCGTGGGGTTTCTCTAGCATGGTAGCACCAAGGACTTCTTTCATGGTTGTCAGACTTCCATGTGCATGTGTTCCAAAAGAGTGAACTTGAAGAGAATTCTTGCATGATGTATGAAAGTCTCAAGAGACACACCACCACTGAAACTACAATCTGCTTATTAGAAGCAAGTTGTTGAGGCAGCCTATATTTAATGGGGAAAGGATGAAAATCTATTGTTTGATAAGGCAAGTGTCAAAGAATTGACTTGTTTTAAAACCACAAATAAGAATGCTCTTTGTATTCTCTTATTTCTAATCCTGATTCATAATATTAACAACAACAGTAATGATAATTTATCAGATGCTTAATATTTATAAGCACAGTAGGTACATCACCTCTAAAATAGTCTCTAAAGTAGTTACTTCTCTTATTCTGAGTTTAAAAATGAATACTAAAACTTGGAGAGTTTTCATTACATGCTATGTCTTACTGCTTGCAGGGGTGGGTGAAATTTATTTCTATCAGGACCTTCATACTCTAAAAGACCTTCTTCAGCAACTCTAACTACTATCCAACTTACCTATCCTTGTAACTTGATAGTCTGTCTGGTATTGATGCATCCAGCCAGGTATCCTATATTATTTTACTTAAGTTTTTGTTAGATCATTTTATGTCTTGCTAACTTGAAAAACAAATAAGTTAAATAAAAGTGCCATTATAGAGATGAGAGATGTGTCACTCCTGTGCATGAATTCATTACAAGCTCTTAAAAAAAGCATTGGATAGTAAAAGAAATCAACTTGTGAAACCACTATTAATTTATGATGACACAGGGTAAAACTAAAAATAAGGAGGTATTTGTTGCTGATAGGTAACACCTGGAAAAACCGCTGAATGGTTTTCTCTTAATGGGAACATTCTGAAGTATTGTATGACAGATGACAGTATTGTCCAGTATTATTACCTCCTCTTCAGCAGGAGTTATTAAAAGAGCCTATGAGCCAAGTCACTTAAATCATCAATAACATTCATGTAAACATCCACTGAGTACAGCCAAATATATCATTATGGAGAAGAGTGGCAACCAAATCAGGGCACAGAGTATATTAAAACTGCCCATTAATATGCTCTACATAATAATATAAGAACCAAAATATACCATATACTCTGAGGAGCTTGAATTTCTATGTATGTGTGTAATTTGAAGTCAATTATTTGATAAAAAGATGATACAAAAGATCAATCATTACACTTAAGCAACTCTTAAGAATTCTTGATTTTATTCTTCTGTAATATTTTAACTTAAAGCTATTCAGATAGTGACCTGAAGTTTGTATATCTAATAATAAAAATAATTCACACATACTAATTATTCTGATTTGATCACTGCACAACATACACATGTATTGAAATGTTACACTATATCCCATAAATATTTTAACTATTTTTGTTAATTAAAAATAAAATAAAACTAAAGAAGGAACTTTTCACAGGCAATATTATACATACTTAAATGATTTGAGATGATGAATCTTTTGAAAACCAGACAAGTCAGGCTAAATTTGTATTAAATTTATCTAACAAATGTCCCAGTCTTTATGGTTTATCACATTCGCTCTTAAATATGAAAGTTACCTACACTTCCACTCATTGATACTTAAAGTTAGGGTATTAAGATTTAGTTATTAAAACATGAGTTTTGAAAGGATAGTTTTCTAGAATGAATGAAGGATTTTTCACCTAAGAATTCAATATATAAATTCAGTTTGTGCTACTGTGCACATGTAATACTTAGGGCAAGTATCTAAATCACTTAGTGGTTAAATTTCACATTTAGAGATCAGAATATTAGGGATTGTATTTCAAATGTACTTTTTCCTGGAATGGCTTATACATGATGTGCATGATTATCTTTGAATCATGGGGGAGGAAGGAACATCATAACTCTGTAAATTGGGAAATGAGATGTAGTGTCTGTGGCTGATCACATTGCTAGTTGGTGAAAAATTTCTCCCAAGCCATATCCCCATCACAAACCAAAATAAGTTTACTGACTTCAGACTGCATTTCTTTGGATTAAATCTTTGCTCTCAAAGAAAATAACAAGCCCCAAAGTAAGAACTGTGTCTCAGATCACCAAAATTGACCTTTTTACTGTATCAAGTGCATTGAGACAAACATTAATAATTTGTAATTTTTTTTGGCTCAGGATTATTACCACTTCTGAAAGGAATGACATGTGAATCTCCTTCACATCCATCCTTCTTCTAAATAGAAATAAGATAAAAGAAATAACTTTGCTTTTCAGAAGATGTAGGGCTTAGAACTAGACTACTGGATTCTATAATCAATTGAATAAATAGCTAGAAATCTTGTTTGTTCTTGGGAAGTCCACCATATATAACCATTTATTAAACATTATAAGCTGACTCAAAAACTCAGAGTGAATATGCTACCTCATTTCCACCCCAATCTTTGTGTAGTTACATCCTATCACGAACTTCATTCTTTGGAAGTGATATCTCCTGCTACAAAATTATCCCTAAACCCAAGCCATGCTTATTTGATGAAAAGTCTAAAGCCTAATTGTCTCTTTCTTTGATTTTCCACTGTTATTTTATCCACTAGTGTTTTCTTCTTGAAGCAGCACCCTGAATTGTCTCTCTGAAGTCCCTCTTGTCTATTGAACACAAAGTACCCAGAATGAGAATTATGAAATATAAATCCAATAATATATTTCCCCTGCTAGAATCTCTTTCATTAATTTCCAATGCACATACAAGAAAATGTAAACTCTTCAAAGCCAGCCTCAGCCACTTACTGAGACCATATCACAAAAAAGAGAGGGAGAAGGGAGGGCTAGGGCTCAATAGTTACGTGACCCTGTGTTCAATCCTGAGTACCAAATAAAATAAAATAAACAAATAAGGAAATAGAAAAAAAAGAAAATGCACTCATACCTGGCCTCAACGCTGAGCATTATGACCCTTCCTTACCACTCCCATGTCATCCCCTTCTACTCTGCTCATACAACACGAGTCAACATCACTGACCTTTTTTCTATTCTGCAATACTGATATTTTTTATGCTGTTAGAACCTTTGAAGTTGTATTTATTCTTCCTGAAACCCGAGGCCCCAGAATGTCAAGTGTGGCTCTTTTATATAAAATGTACATCTTTCATTTCCACCAGCCAGTCACTTTCTACTTTATTGACTAATTTTATTATAATTTAGGTACTAATCATTTTAGTAAAAATATTTTTTCCTCATGTATTTATTCTTTAAAATTTCAAATTTCTCATTACCTGTATTTATCATTGAAACATGAGTTCCTAAGAACCATTTTTCAGGATTGCTAGAATCTGTAAATGTGCCTGATGTATAGTAAGGTCTTTGTAAATACATGATGAATGTTTTTTTTTAGCACATTTATAGATAGATGTCAGACATAGAATACATAAAAAAATCTTTCTACTCCATTATTGCTGTTGTACCTTACTGTCGCTTAGTTCCAGACCTGAAGTATACAAGAAATACCAGAAAGGTAAACCAAGGTAATTCTAATTAAGGCAAAAGGAAAGAAAATTCCAGTAATTCCTCTAAGCAGCTGCAATGCATACCTGGACTGTTAATGTTTCATCACAACTCATGAAAGATGCTGAAAGGTCACCCAGAATCAGGCCATGTGGATGAGAGGTTGGATTCGGACTGTGAAAGTATGCATCTACTAGAGATTTTACTTTGTATGGCAACTAAATAGAGCTTCCCCACTAAGGTCTGCTTTGACAGGCTCTCTCAAGCATAATATTGTTTCACCTTATTCATACTTTAAGCATTCCCTGTGCTTGAGTGAGCATATTATTTAAAAGGAAGGCATTTGATCTTTCTGTTATGTTTTTTGCATCAGATGCAGCTGACTTCTTCCAAATCCCTCTTGTCTGTTTCCGCATTTCAGCAAACAATTCCAACCCTTTGACTTTCTGGCTGAACTCCTCTGATTTTTATTAAGACAAATAGAGTTCCAAGACCTTAAAAACAACAAACAGCAATAATAATAGTAATAATAGGAGTGATGATAAGAACTAACTTTTATGAAGCATTTGATGTGTATTGAACACCATGTTCAAAGCTAAGTAAATGTTATGAGGTAGGTGATGATATTTTCCTTCACTCATAGATAAACTCTTCTCATTTTACTTATTTATATACTTCAAGAAATTGTGTTCTTGCCATGATTTCAATTATGCCTACATATTTTCTATCAACTTCAGTCACATGTGACCAACCAATATCATGATATCTCTTATTAAGAGTAGCAAAGGGACTTCAAACCCTCTCTTACAGAGTTCCTTGATGTAGGACATGACATCACCCATTTGTCAAGGCATCACCAATATTCCCACACCTCACCTTTAACATATCTAATCTATTACTTTTCCTTTTTATACTTCTACATATTTGGCCATTTGATCCCTCATATCCATCTAGTTTCATCTAGTATCATTTTATCAGCTGTACTACCCAATTCTGACTGTTCTAATTACAGCCACTATCTCCACCTCTACTCCACTAGTGTCTATACATTATCCAAAGTGATTTTATTTTTTATTAATGAAAATCACCAGATAATCTTCCTAGCTTTGAACTCCTAAATAAGTTTCCTTTGTTTCTTAAATAAAGAAGAGTCTCCTTTAAAGCATCCCTAAAGATTCATATCTCTTTCTGGCTTCATCCCATATAATGATCTTGCTCCAGGTAAGAAAGCCTTCTGTCCTGAGACTACCACTGTGCAAATCCGGTATAACCCCATGAAGAGGTTAGGTGGAAGAGAACCAGAACTCCCATCTTGACAGACCAGCAGAGCTCCTGGACAACACCAAGTGGCTAGAGGCTTTAGGGAGGCCATGTTAGAAGTGCATCTTCCAATTCTACTTGAGTTTCCTTTCTTGATGTCATGTGATATGGAGCACAGAAAAGCAATCTTTTCCAAGGGTCCCCTGTCCCACATAACAAAACTATGTGCAAATAAATGTTCTCATTGTTTTAAGATTTTTTTAAAAAAAATGTGGAGTGATTTTTATATAGTGAAACGTTTAAAAATGAAAAATGAGGAAGTCTTTTAAGCTGAAAACTCAAAAGGCACATCCTGAGGATGAAGGGGAGTACTTAAGGAGTCAGCAGTCACTCCAGTGAACATAGAGAGTCATTTACAGAAGTTTACATTGAAGAGAAAGCAAGTTTAGAAGAGGTAAAAGACTGGTAAAAAAGAATTGAAAGGGTGAAATGGTGAAAGAAGATTTTAAATGAGTTTTCTGAGCATAAATGATACATAATGCTTAGGACAATTTTCTAAAAAAGTTGTTCTTTGAACATAATTTCATGCCAGGAGTTGACAATGAAGAAAGAGATACAGGTTGTTCCCAATAGAAATATTCATGTTAATATGCCAGTTCTAAAAGTACAATGCAAAAAGATAGACACAGAGATTATAATCAGCACTTAGTGCTGATTATGTGCACATTTTTTAGTGTTTTTGAAAATTAATTTATTCAAATTGAACAAATTATATTAAAATATTGGCTTAAATTGGACTAGTGAAGTTAAAATGTGAAATAGTTATGATTGGCTATGGATCTCATATTATAAACTTAATTGTGCACAGAATATAACTCTGTTCTCTACAATTGAAATTAAGATTCTGTGATGAGCTTCCTTTTTCAGAAGTGGGGAGAAAGAACACTTTTAGTTTAGCCTTTCTCCCACCTCTTATGCTGGCATATGTCAGGATTCCTTAGAAGAATGAATAATAACAATTTCTGGGAACTGCTCACAGTTGACCTTAGTGTTCTTCTATCCTACATCTGGAGATCCTTCCTGTTCCTTGTCGGACTGTGAATTTCCTGTGAGGTGTGTGTTAAGTAACCTTGTTGTGAATGAAAACTTTCCTTTTGTCTCACTGTTCTCTACAAGATATGTTGCTTCTCTTAGGAACAGGACCTCATGTTCTGCTATGTCCTTGGATGCTTGGAGACATATGATTTGGAATATTTGTAAATGGCTTAAAATTATTTAAAATATTTTGTCATTTAAAATATTTTTCCTCTAAACACTACTCAGACATGATTTCTTGATCTGTATCATCCTAACTATAAAGATACTATGAGGGGTTTTCAGTTTCCAAAGGGCTCCTCAGAAGCTAGGTTATAAACATCTTCTTTGTTATAGTTTCCAAAACCATTTGAACCTTCTGGCACTTACCATTTTGAAACTCAGGACAAGGAAGATTTCCTTATGGCGACTGAGCCATTCAAATATCTTCTGTTTCATATCTCTGATTCTTTATTCTTTTTCTTTGCCCAGTCAAGAGAATTTTATCTGGCTCAATTCTAGTAATTTGGTATTTCATATGTTTTTGCACATGCTTTATTTAAATCATATACTTTACTTGCTAAGTCTTGCAAAGCTGATATTTTCGAAGCAAAAATCACAGATTCCTGAAACAACATTTTTTTTGTGTGTGTGTGTGTGTGCATGGGAAGAAGGGCAAAGAATAGAAGAGAAATTCTGGAAAATTAACTTTCAATGTTTGTTATTATAATACCATAATATTTTAGATACTTTTCATTCATTCATTCTGATTGAGTTTAGATGCTTTATTTCTTTTCTTACTAAAATTTTCCTTCTGTATAGACTCTGAGTTATAAGTGACTGAGGATATTCTTATGAATGAAGATAAATGGGGACCCTTGAAGGAAGACACTTGATAAAAGTTTATAAAAAAAAATCAGCCTCACAAAGAGCTACCTTCTCTAGAGTCAAATAGAATAGTCTTCAGATTCATATTTTGCCATATCATCATCTCTACAGCTTTAAGTACATAGTGTAAACATTCTGATCTCATTGGTTTATCTTTGAAAAAGAGAATAATCACACCACTATCCTTTTGGTATTGTTAATAGGATAAATGCAAAACACACTCGAGGAATTTATTATAGACACATGTGCATAGTAAGCTCCCAATTCATCTATACAGGAAAATGAAGACCCTTCAAAAAGAGTTTTCACTTATAAGATATCTGTGTTACCTCTCCCAAGCTGAGCTGGGTGGGGATGAAGCAAATTAGTTTCCTCCCTGTCAAACTTTAATGCAGCCACTTGTTGGTAGAATCATGGTATAGCTCCTATTCTTTTTACCCTTCTGGGAGAGAAGAAAATAGCATTTCCAATTAAAGCACACCAGGAATGGAATAAACCAAATGTCATCACTAAAGCTGAAACTGTATCAGGAAATAGAGAAAAGAGAGAAAAAAAAAAGACACAAAATTCTATTATAGAGTAGCTCTAAAACAGACATTGATTTATTTTCATTCAATTTAAAAATTAATGCTAACCTACTACATACTAATCATCTGGCTATATTCTATAATACATACAGAATAAAAAATATGCATTCTATATAAAGGCTTTGCAAACTTTGGGGGTGATAATGCATATTAATATAATCCTCAAATAATAATGATATTAATAAGTACTTTAGTAGCACATATAATATGTACAAAGTACTACTATGAAACCTTAGCTTGTTTTGTTTTATTTAATTTCCATAAAAAATGCCTGCGAAAATGAAACAATTTATTTTTCTCATTTTCATATAAGGAAAGAGGCATTAGATGCTAAAGTAACATGCTCAGCTCAGGCTCTTACAGCTAGTAAGTGGCTAAACTGGGATTTAAGCAGTGGCATTATGATCCCAGATCTTTCTCTCTTCACAATATACTTTGCTGCTCATTTTCTACTTTAGTTTGTTAGTCAGTAATTTAGATAGTAATTAAATTTGTTAATTTTCAAATAACAGCTAATAGCAAATATATAACACATACTACATTTGTAATATATAATACCTAGAAGGAAAAATTCCTATTCAGGTGGGGATTGGGAAAAAGACATTGAAATATATTTCTACTTTAGAGAGGTTTGAATGAGCATGAGAAGACAGGTTAAAAATCTCAGGGTATTTTAGGTATGGGAACGATTAAATGTGCAAGGTTATGAAAGCAGAGAAGCATAGGATGTGTTTTCCAAGAGAAAAATAAGTACTCTACTTTAGGAAAAGTCAAAGTTAAACAGAGACTTTGAAGTAGAAAATTTTTCAGAAAAAAAAATGGAAACCTTTAAAAATTCATGTGTGAAGATCTGTTATCCAGAGCTACTGGGTGCCGGACTACAGGCTGAAAAACAGCACATGTCACGAACAGAATAAAGATAATTGCTTAAGTCTTTAGCTACTTAATACATACCTATTATTTATTCTCATGGGTTCTTTATAGAAAAAGTAACAATAAGACACTTACCAAAAATGGCCAAACTCTTTCAGAATATCTTGTAGAAATATAAAGCTAGGTAAAACTATTTGAAATAGAAAGTAGAAGAAAGCATAAATCTACCCATCTACTCATCTGGCTACTCTTCCCCCTTCTTCTTTAGGTACTAGAGGAACATATCTCAACAATTCATCATGAACCTATCTGAAAAGTATCACAGTTAACCTTTGGCCAGAGTGCCACTAAAAAGCACCTAAAAATGTAATTGTCTTATTAAGTGTATCCCCCGGCTTTTGTTTATTTTTATCTCCTCTACTTTTCTCTCTTTTTTTCATCTACTTAGTAGAAAATAAAGTCTTCATTTAATTATTATTATTATTAATCTGTTTCTATGCTCTTGAACTGGTCAAGGTGGGTTGATGGGGCATGGCTACTTAATGGGTACTGTAGGCAAAAACTATTCAGGAATGTTCCTGACACACTCTTCCCTGCCATAAGCTGTTACTGCACATTGTTAAATGTTACTGGCATTAAATTAGAAGAGATCTTTTTCCTATAACTTGCTAACTCTTCTAGTGTAAAAGTGCCATCTCAGCCTAGATATTTACTACCTTTCAGAGGAGCCGATGATGTCAGTCAAGTCTAAGAGATCTGATTTCCCCTGAATCAGATTGTATAGACAGAATGGACTTGTCACAGTAAATTAAAGCTTTTGGAATTGATTTGATCTGGCCACTCCATGTAAATATGGTTTTAAGAATATTTATTCATTCACTAAACTCCATTTGCTGGGGATCACCTTGAGTAAGAATTTGTGTAAGACATCAGAGTAAGTGATATATTTTAGGTGTCCCCTAACCTCCAGCTTCTTCTCTTGGAAAGTTTATTTATTTTATAGCCATACAGGGGAAAAGAATATCATAGTACTACAAAAATCAGTTAGTATTGCTACCTCAGCAGTTTCAAGAGTCTCAATAGATTACATATGTTTGGTGTAGCTGCAGCAATTCTTATCTATTTTGAAGATACACCATGGTAAACTATACTGACAGGCTTCCCTCAGTTGGTTTATTTTCCTAGGATGCATAATGATGTGACCTGAATACTGACTTATCCAGGAGTGATGTAGTACAAAATACCTGCAATTTCAAAACACATCCTAATGACTAAACTTCCACATAATCATTAAATACTGTGAATATTAAGTACTTTATGTGGAATCATTCAACATTAATATAAATATTTAGACATCAAAGAGAGAGAATAAAGTCAGTAAATTGACTTTTCACATTCTTTCAATCAGAAAATAATTTTCCAACCTCTGTGTTCTGTAGAAGAATCCAATTTAAAGAATTATAATAGTCTTTGAACCAAGATGAGTGGGTAATTAGAACATTCACATTTTCTAAGACAGAAAAGAACTGGTTCTGCACAAGAAAATTACATAATCATGTTATCTTGAGAAGGATAACAGGTTGTTTTTTAAAAGGATTGCTATCCAAATTGCTATTACAACTAATTCAAGTAAGAACTTCCTGGTGTTATGAAATCAAAATGCAAAATGGAATTCACCCTCATAATTGAATAAAAAAATGAACAATATTTGTCACTTGAAATATAAGTTCATATGCTTCTTTCCATAAATAAAATAAAAATTGCAATGGACCTGATGATTACTCCTGCTGATTATCCAATAATTTTCCTGTTTCATTATTCTCTTTTAGCTATTACTTTGAGTAAAGTAAAGGAGAGGAGCTTTGAGTAAAGTAAAGGAATAGAGTAAATAAGGGAATAATTTCTGTTGAACCACAAACTACTGTCTCTAAACTATCATACGAGAACTTTTTTTTTTCCTGTTCAATTCCAAGCAATGGGATAAATCTCATTTATTAGTGTCTCAGTGCATTTGGGCTACTACAACATGATACACTAAACTGGGTGGCATTTAAACAATAGAAATTTATTTCTTACTGTATCGGAACCTGGAAGTTGAACATTACTGTGCCAGTATGACCAGGTTCCAATGAGGCCTGTTTCTGATTCACAGATGGTTACTTCTCACTAAGTTCTCTGATGCCAGATGTGGACAGGGCAAAAGAGCTCCCTTGGTCCCTTGTTACTGTGCCACTGGTGAAAAGGCACTGATAAAGGCAGCACCCTGATGGTCTAATCACTTCCTCAAGGTGCCACTCCCTAATACTATGGAACTAGGGATTGGTTTCAACATATGAATTTAGGAAGGGGAGGAGGGGACAGATATTCAAAACCATAGCAGTTAGAACAAGGGGGGGGCAAGGGGGGAGAAGGGCAAGATGTTATTAATGTCATTCACTAAGATAAAAGATCCTATCAAATATCTATGAGTCAGCAGATCATTGTGACACTTAAAATGTTTGGATAGACTCACAAATGGACCCTGCCATTTAGCAGACAGTTTCAATAAATATAAGAAGTCCCTCTTAGCTGATCCTTTCCCTTAGATGGTAGACACAGACTATATATTATGTATGGAATTTACTTGAATAAAATATGCCAGTAGCCTCTTCCAGAGTAATTTCACATAGAAGATGTACTTTATAAAACAAAAGCAGATGTTGCCTCTAGGGCCTGTCACATACTGCTATTTCCTTCTTGGCTTCATTACCAAGATTTCATACTGGTATTGTTTGCCCAGGTTTCAAAGTAATTTAAACAGTTAACATTTCCTAAGATTTCTGCACAATATTTAGTAAAAATCTAAGAATTTATTTTAAACAACACAGTGTGAATGATTCATAATAATTAGGTTTAAATTCTGATTCTTTTCCTAATTGTGTATTTTTAGGTAAATCAGTTAGACTTTCTGAGTCCTTATTTTCTTTTTTACTTTTGCACAGCAAAGGAATCTATTAACAGAGAGAAAGTAAAAATCTATGCAATTGAAAAATTTGCAAACCATATGTCAGGTAAAGCATTAATTTCCAAAAAATTTAAGGAACTCATATTTCAATAACCAAAAATCTAATAACTAAATTTAAAAATAGGCTAAAGACATACAAATTACCATCATGTACATGAAAAGATAAATTTAATGTCAGTAATCATTGAGAAAATGATCAAAACCATAATGAAATAGTGCTTTGAATGCTTTAGGATGACTAGACGGAAAATAAAAGACAAGTATTAATGAAAATGTGGAGAAATTGTAAACTTAGCATACTATTAGTAGGAATGCAAAGTAGTGTAGCTGCTGCTATGGGAAACTGAAAAGAGTCCTCAAAAAATTAATGATGTCACTGTCATACCATTCAATAATTCTATGGGGTTTTGTATGTTTGTTTGTTTGTTTGTTTTTTCTTTTTTTTCTACCAGAAATTGAACCCACTGAGCCACATATAGCCGGTTTAATTTTTTGAGACAGGATCTTTCTATGTTGCTTAGGGCCTTGCTAAATTGCTGAGGTTGGCCTCAAACTTGTAATCCTCCTCCTTCAGCCTTCCAAGCTGCTGGGAGTACAGACATGCATCACCATGTCCAGCCAATAATCCTACTTCTGAATGAATATACAAAAGAATTGAAATCTGATCTTGAAGAGATACTAAATCTTTCTTGTTCACTGCAGCATTGTTTACTATAAACAAAATGTTGGAGCCATCTTATCATTCATGAACTGATGAATAGTTAAATAAATTTAACTATTATTGTATGTTACTTAATAACATACAATAAAATGTTATTAAACCTTAAAAAGAAAGGAAATTCTGTCATTTTGAAAACATGGATGAACACAGAGGAGATTGTGTTATGTGAAATAAGCAAATCACAGAGGAAAAAATATTACAAGATTTCATCACTGAATTCATGTGATGAACCTATAATGTTCAAACTTAAAGAAACAGAGAGCAGAATATGCTTACCAGGGTCATGGTGGAGGGGAAATAAATGTTAATTAAACAGTATAAGGCTAGATCAATACATTCTAGAAATTTGCTGTACACAATTTTGCTGATTGTTAATACTTTTGTACTGTATATTTAAAATCTGATAGCAAGGTGCCTCTCATTAAAGTGTTCTTACTTTAATAAAATAATATCTCAAAAAATAAAAGAGGAATGTTAATATTATATATGGTAAATGATTTTTGAGATTTTGAGGCACATTAGTGGAAAAAAAATGAAGATTCGTTTTTTAAATTTTAAAACACTAGGGAACAATTTGAAGTTGCATTTGAGGATGCAGTTTGGTTGCCAGTCATGAGTTTTGGATTCAGACAAATCTGAGTTGAAGGCAAGTTGTATATAATAACAGAAATTAACAGCTCACACAGTTATCTGATTTCTTCACCTGTAAAATTGGAAAAGTAGTATTTGCTCACTGACCCATTCTGATAGGTAAGTAATCATGTGAATAAACGTTTGATAAAATATAAGAGATATGAACATTTCTCAAAATGGGCATTTTTTCCTCTAATTATATTAGTCTTATTATTTTATGATAGAGGCAGAATTAACCAAAGTTGTTTCTTTAAAATGTCAAATGATCAATTTTTTTAAAATTCAAATTTCATTGAACTTATACTTCTTTCTAGAGACAAACATATTGTGTTATTAAGAGAGACTCATTTCTAGAGACAAACACTGTATTATTAAGAGAGACTTAGAAATTCTATGTTCAATTCAAATCTACTGAGTTTTGTCAGGCATCCAGCTTGAGGATATCAGTTTGGCATTTTATGAATATTTCAACCACATCTTACTAACATTTGCACCCCCCCACACACATTTTTTGTTGTTGTTGTTTCTTTTTTGTGTCTTCTAGAGGCAAATGAGCTATTTATAAGATTCTAATTGTCTTTTGTCTCAAAATGATTAAAGTCTTTGTTTTATGGCTTGGACATTATTAAAAAAATAAGACCTAACAGAGCAATTTTTGATGGTTTCCAGACACCGGTTGTTGAGCAACTGACCCCTTCTGTTCTTTTGCCAAGACAGAACACTCTGATCAGAGCATCCTGCTAAAGGCAGCGTTTCAGATGCTGCTGGGAAGATTCATTTCTGTAGTACTGAATGAAGAGTAAGGTCACTTGATTAAACTCCTTTTGAGGACAAGCAATTTTCAAATAATAGAAATCATATGAAGCAGATGAAAATAATATTTTCAGGCTTGCATTTCCATTTGCTTATTAAAGAAGATACAGAATTATGCTTCACTGGGAGAGAAATTATAGTAGGATTCAATGTAAAGAGCTGCTTAAACTGCCATCTATGTAAATTTAAATAGGTAAAAACTATTTTATTTTCTCTTCTTGACCCCTTTTGTTGTTTCTTCACACTCCCTAAGAGAGAATCCCAATTCAAAATGAAATTGGGATTACTGAAGGAGATGTTTGTTAATTCAACTAAAGAAGAAAAAGTAAGTAGACCATAAATTTCACATATACATGTGTGTGTGCACACACACACGCACACACACACACATACACACACATATTATTTTACCATACATGGCAGAATTAACAAAGGTTGTATCTTCAAAATGTTGAGTGACAAATTTCTCCTTTATTTGGTTTTTGTTTGATTGTTAGTTGCATTAATGTAGATCTAAATATGAAATGAGAACTTGCTTTTGTCTATAGCTTTTTAAAATAAACTCATATTTAATTCTAGGGGCACAGTTCAACGTTTCTCCCGCCCTCTTACTTCATCCCTGATTGTGTTGTCTACCTCAGTTTGAACTTGAGGGAATAAGCGTGTACTAATGGCAAGATGGAGGAACTTGAGTGTAAACATTGTTGTTTCTCTGCCAACAACAACTTCTTCACCTGGATAGCCTGAGTATGGAAAACCAACCTTCTGTAGCACTTGGAGGGCCATGGAAAGATGAGTTGAGTAAATACAGCCAATCCTAAATATGATTCCAAACTGGATTTCTGTATTTTAGAATATGTTATCTGGACTGGAAGTAATATACTTAGGTGTATTTTGCAGATTTCATATAACTCTAGATAACTCATGGTAATGACAATTGGTTAAGATAAAGAAAATGGATTTTGGATTTAGTTTTATTAAATTTTCTCTTTTGGAGCTGCATTATTGAATTGCATTTTCTGCTCTTTTATTTAAGACAATGTAAGTTATCTGAGTATAGTGCTCTCTGAAACTCTGCAAGTCAAGCTGTGATCCATCTTCACAATTTTCTCCTGAGACTTCAAGGGGCCCAGATACTGAGTGACATTAAAAAAAAAAAAAAAAAAAAAAAAAAAAAAAAAAAAAAAAAAAAAAAACCTTGGTTAATTTTGCCATCCATGGCTAAGCACAGTAAACAAATTTTCTAGTCTTTCTTTTGAAAGGAGAGATCTCTTCTCAAAAGAGTTTTTCTTTCTACACTCTGGATTCTGCTATGGGTAAGGTCTTTCAAGTTCCAGAGATGCCTTGTAAGACATTTTTTCCTTTTGTATTTGTGAAAAGTACTCAGCATCTCTTCTGTTGCAGTTATCTCTTCAACAACCATATATTACATGGCCCCAGCTTTACACACGCTTTTATGAAAAAAAAATGCAAGTTTAAAAATTTTTTCTGTTCTGGTCTTTGCTCCTGATTCTCAGAGTACACTGGAATAAAAACTGCCAACAAAATTTATGCCACTTCCTGAATGTTGTGCTGCCCTTAAAATTTCCTCCATTAATTTAATTCGTCCATCACCTTTAAATTTGATGTCACACAAAATCTCAGGACATGGGCAAAATGTAGACAAGTTTTTGCCAGAATATAATAGTGTGACCTCTAGTCCAATTCCCAATAGGATCCTCATTCCCCTCAGAAAACTCACAAGTACAGTCTTTCTATCTGTATACCTATCAGAATTCTGGTCTTCTGAGCTCTAAAAAGAATCACTCACCAAGCTGTGCTTACAACATTCTAAATTTTCTCCAGTCTACATCTCCAAATTTTTCCAAATGCCTTCCTCAAACCAGTTGCAAATGCTTCTGAACCACATGGTCAGGCATACTCACAACAGTGATCTTACTTTTTAGTGCCAATTTTTATGCCAATTGGCTTTTCATTTCTCTGACCAAAATACCTTACAAGAACAAATTAGAGGAGGAAAAGCCCATTATGGCTCAGTTTCAGAGGTCTTAGTCCATGGTTGGCTGACTCCATTACTCTGGTAGAAGGGCATGGCTGAGGAGCCATGATGCATTCATGGAAGTTAGAAAGCACACAGAAAGCTAAAAGGAGCCCCAGAGAAGATTAACTCTTCCATAGCAGGCACATTGTGGCCCCCTTCCTCACATCACACGCTACCTGCCTTCAGTTCCAACCCAGTCCATTTAAACTGGGATGGAATGATTAGGTTACAGCTCCTATATTCCAATACTTTTACATCTGAATATTCATGAATTTAGAAGATTTGAAGAGACTTCTTAATCAAAACATAGACTTATAGACTTAATATGGCAAAAAGATGAATGTCAAAATGAATAAAAATTACACAAAACATAGGCAATTTAACAAATAAGGTGAAAATTAAAAAAGATATCTTGGATATTTAATTTAAGCCAGGAATTTTGATAAGCACATCATGACCTTTGTCATATTAAGTCTGAATAGTAGGTAATAGCAGCACCATGATAAAAATAAAGAAAAAAAATTTAAAGTCAAGCATATAACTTTTCCTTGGTTGTATGATGATGTTAATCTAGTAATTACTATTTCTACTCTTTATTTTTCTTTTTGAAAATAGGAATTATATTAATCTAGAATTGTGTTATCTACTTCTGATTTGAAATTATTTTTTAGGAAAACTTTCATAAGTAGAAACTGTTAGTGTATTCATAGATTTTGTGTTCATAAGTAGAAACTGTATTAAGTTTAGTGTGTTCATAGATTTTGTTTCTCCTCTTGAGTAATTTTACAACAGTTGACTTATTGCAATAGCATGTCTTATGGATTGATGGTCAGATATTAATGTGCATGCACATGCACAGACACACACTCACACACAAATAACAGTCATGAGAAAGGGAAATTTAGCTCAGGGGAAAATGTAATCTATTGAGACAATTTAGGTCATATTAAAAATGAGAATTTTTCAGAGAATTAGTATTGTTTATAGAATTGAGAATTTAGGATGTTAACTTTTATGCTCATTTATTAAAAGGCTATCTATAAATTGTTCTGCTATTGAACACACCTCTTAAAAACAAGTTTTACTTAATTGTATCTTCAATCTTTTAATAAAATTTATCACCTTTATCTCTGATGCTTGCTCTTATATACAACCATATTTATTTACTATATACATTTTATTTAGTTTTCAACACAGGAATTTTAAGTAGTATAAACATAGTGCATACTCTGTTTTTTTTTTCACTTAAAACTTTATAAAAACTATGACAAATAAGATATATGCTTGGATTTTTACTAATATTGATACAAAGAAAACAGTTTATGCAAAATTTTAGGTATAACAGCATTTCACTTTTTGGAAAAACACTTCCCAAGGAATTTGTTTAACTAATGAATAATAATTTATTGGTTTTAGACCAATTTAACACTTAATGGGCAGCTGTCTGAATTTTGTGTACTTCTTCTCATGTATGTCTTTCACATGTTTTTTTTAATTCAGAATTTAAAAGTCTGAGTGTCTGGTATATGTTAGCTACCAGAAATAACAATGTAAGGAACATTCTCAGAAACATTGTCATTCTACTGACAATGAAGATGCAAATCTAATTAACCAGAAAACTATCTATGAACTACAATAAATATATAGAATTCTGATAGCATTAAACATCACAACACAACAATATGACACATCAAAATTATTTTACAAAAAAAGAGTTAAATTTTTCTTTAATTTTAAATGATAAGTAGAAATTTAGGAATGATTATAATTTCAATAAAACTTCCACTTCTGTCTGTACTAGACCAATTTTAGAAAAGAATGTCTCTTGCCAAGAACAACTAGAAAAACTAGTTAAAGTTTTAAAATGTGCACATCTATAATCCCAGCAGCTCAGGAGGCTAAGGCAGGAGGATTTTAAGTTCAAACCAGCATTAGCAACTCAGTGAGACTTGGTGGTCTGTACGCAGAATGTCTGAAACTTGGAGGTAAGTGAAATTTCTCGCCCCTGAGGAAGAGCGAAAAAATGGGTGACCATTTCAAAAAACAACGTGTTCTTGTTTTGATTTATTTTGTTTTTATTTCAAGTTGCCTGTTCCTAGAACTTTCTCAGGCAAACTGGGGAAAATGGTTGACTCAAGGTTTGAAGTTGTTCGCCTCCAAGGAAGAGAAATTGTTAGAGGAAGGAGGCACCCCAGTAAGACCAAGAACAGTTAGGGCATATGTTGATACAATACAAAAATGTAGCCCATGGCTTTTTACAGACGAGTTATGTTATTAAGTATATCAATGGGGCCATCATGGTATCCTGTAGAAGGATTTTTCTTCAACAAGAAAGAGATGGCTAATTCTGTTTACTACATTCGTCTAAGATCTTGGTTTTTACAGACATCTGATTAATTTACAAAGCTAAAGTGTTAAAATATCAACCACTAAATATAAAATCAAGTACTCTTTACTTATTAAGTTCCATAAGGTAATATACTTAAACATTATGTGCGTTTTCATAAATTGGTAAATGGAAAAAAAGTTTAATATTGCTTTGGTCTGTGTCTTTGCTGAAACAAGGTTACTAAGAGTTAAGATTATATCATGTGTAATTTATATACAAAGAGTATAAGAAGTTTCAGTATAAGAAGTTCACTTATGGTACTATAATACTATAGTATTATAGTACCATAAAAAAAAACATGAAAGTATTTCATCTTATTAAGTGGAGTAATTTGTCTAAATCAGAAATTTTATAAGAGTTGTTTCAGAATGTGAATTTATAAAAAGGGTTAATGGCTAGAAAAGAGATATTAAAAGATTCAAGATGTGAAAATATATTTTAATATGGAAGGTTAAAAGAAAAAAATGTTTCTAGATGAGATAATCTCTGTGTGGTAAAGTAAAAAGTTGAAAAAGGCCATTTAAAAAGATTTTGAGGAAACTAGACTTAATTTAAAAGCTTGAGAAAGGAAGAAAGAAGAAAAAGATATTTGTACATGGCAGATTGAGACAAAGCTTCTTAATGGAGAAAAAAAAAGCCTTTGGTTGAAGGGCAGCCATGTAAACTAACATTAAAGTGATTTAAACAGAATCTAAGCCTCGTTTAAAAGAGTGAAGTTGTAGGTGGTGAAAAAGTACATTTAAAAGTACAGTATAGATGATAATTAAAAGGCTTTAAAAGGTTAAATTGAAGGTGGTCGAGATACCTTCATGGTGGAAAAAAGAAAAAAGAGATATAAAAAGATTCAAGATGTGGAAATATATTTTAATATGGAAGGTTAAAAGAAAAAGAAATGTTTCTAGATGAGATAATCTTTGTGTGGTAAAGTAAAAAGTTGTAAAATGTCTAAGTAAGTTGCAAAAGGCTTTAAAAGGTTAAATTGAAGGTGGTTAAGATGCCTTCATGATGGAGGAAAAAAAAACATGAAAATGGGAAGATAATAAGATAAAAGATATTTAGATAAAGAAGATTGAAAATTTGAAGTGGAAAACTTTAAAAACAGAAGTTCAGAAAGGTAAAAAAAAGAAAGATGTAGAAAGATAAAAAAGATATAGGAAGATAGAGAAGATGTAGGAAGACAAGAATTTTAAATCCACAAAATAGGAAACAAAAGAAAACTAGGAGGAAAAAAATAAACAACTAAGGGTGAATGTACAAAATTAAAAAAAGAAAAAAAAAACTAGAAGATAGAAATAAGATAGAAAATGGTTGAAAATGTCAAATAAAGGTATTTCAAATAAAAATACAAAAAACTAAGACAACTATTAGATACAGACATTCAAGATAGAAAAAGGTAGAAGAGAGAAGTTTAAAGTCAAATATCGGATAAAATAGAAGAACAAGGAGATTATTAGTAATTTTTTTTTTTTCAAAAAGCCCATCAACTTAAATTTTTGTTGGTGCAGAAATTAGAAGTCTCAGATGAGGGTGTTAAAATTTATAGACAAGAGCCAATTTAGAAAATATTAAACTAGAAGAAAATTGGTTTAAAACCACATCAAAAAATTAAAAGGACTAAAGTAATTCTAAAAGCTAAGGCAAAATGCTTTTGAAAGACTTAAATTTAAAAGGATCTTTAAGGGGTATATATCCCCCAAAGATAAACTTAAAATAACCCTTTTTACTCTAAACTTTTTAAATTTGGATTCATCAGGACTCAGTGCTGCAGAAAGACATATGTATCCAAAAAATGTACATAAGCCTAAGGTACTTTGGAAAGATATTCTAACAGGACAATGGAAAGGTCTGACCCAGTGATTGTCTGGAGTCGGGGTTCTGTTTGTGTTTTTCCACAGGGAGAACAGCAGCCGATTTGGATTCCAGAGAGATTAACTAAAGCAATTTCTACAGACCAAAAAGAAGATGATTTGACTCAAATCCATAACAGCTGATATCCAGAGCTCCAGCTTGGCTATTCTTACATCTGCAACAGTGATTAACCAGGATGCTTTTTTCAATATCTATTTTATTATTGCATTTTTCCCACATCATAAAGTTCTATTTTATTTTTTGAGCTCATACAGACCTAGGTTAATGTTTTTCTGATCAGTTTTATTTTTTGACTGTGGAGTTTTTAAACATTGCAATGGAGATTTCACCTAGGTAAAGCTACAAGGCCTTTACTATTGTCTTATGTGTTGTACGTTTGTGTGCACTCTTGTGTTTTGTGTTGTATGTCTGTGTGTGCGTATGTCCATATATCATATATGAGGAGCGCTCATGAAAAAATGGATCCGAATTATTATTTTTTTATTCACGTGATTTAAATGGTTTAATTTAAATTAGGTAAACAGCTGTTAAGGATTGTTTTTAAAGGTGGTTAACAGATCTGTTTGTTTACTAATTTAAATTAGGTAAACAGCTGTTAAGGATTGTTTTTAAAGGAGGTTAACAGATCTGTTTGTTTACTTTCACCTTTCCTTTTCATTATATTTAATAATTCTGCTCAGGATAATGACTCTTTAGCATCATTGCCAGAATTCCCATCTCCATCCCAGTGCCGGTGAAGACAAAGATAAATAATAACTCAACAAGTAATGCTCAATCAAGGAGTCGACTTACTTTGGGAGGAAACAGACATATTGATAGATTCCTCCACTTTGAACTGCCTGCAGAACTTGCCTGGACTATATATCGCTTGTATGCATTGTGAACTATCCTTTGGTGCAGCAAATTGTGGTAGTGCTGGCATATCTTTGCTGATGGTGTCACCAGTGATGCAATTTTTCCAAAGGAGCCATCAATTGGGTTGGTGTCATGGCATTTCTGTATCCTCCTCCATTCTGCTAGTGAATCAGAAGGGGGGAGATGCTGAGAGCCATTGCCAAGTAGGAATGATGCATGGCAATTTCTTTGTCAGCTTACTCCATGTTGCTTAGAGGAAGGACTCTCCATTGTGGAAATGGGCTTGCCTTTGGACCCAGGTCATTTGCAGTGACATTGCTTGTATGCTTGAGTAAGGTGACCTTGCTCAAGGACCAGGGCGGATCTGGGTTTAGGGCGGATCAGGTTTTAGGGAGTATCCTGCTCCTTGGGTTTAGGGCGGTTCCAGGTGTAAAGTGTACCCTGCTGGGAATAGGGTGTACCCTGCTGGGAATAGGGCGTATCCTGCTGCCTCAGGCACACCCGCTCCTTGAGTTCCCATTGCGTTCTCAAGGGATTCAGAGAGTATTTGGGATTCAGAATGTGGACTTCCCCAGAATGTGTTTGTAGAGGGCCGGTGTGAGTTCAGGAATAAAGAGTTGCTGTTTGAATCTACAAAGCTGTGAGTGGCTCCTGATTTTGTGCCCAGCCAGACTGCGGCAGAGACTAATCAACCAGAAAATTAACAAGACCCTGTATCAAAATAAAAAATAAAAAATAATGAAAGGGCAGAGGATATGGCTCAATTGTTAGGTGCCCACCGATTCAATCCTTTGTACAAAAACCAAAACAAAACAAAAAGGAACGTGAAAAACAAAGCCAAAAGAAACAAAATAATAATAAAAACATTCTTCTAGAAGCATCAGAGTTCTACTGAGGCCACCAGAATGTGTAAGACCAGAATCTTAGAGAAATGAGAATATGTATTGTGGTACAGCTGTCATTTTATGTCATTTCTCCATCACTTATTTACTAATTTATAAATGGCAAGATACTTCAGAACTGAGGATCCCAAATAAGTTTTTTTAGAAGCTAAACCATGTAAGGATAATAAAAAATCGATTTTCCATACTGAACTCTTTTGGAAGGATGGAGCCTTGTATGCTCCACAATTTCAGAAGGGATACTGACACACTAGAACTTTGGTATCTGTAAAAAGGAACAAGATCCTTCTTTCTGAGACTAGATTAAGGTATAAAGTGATCTGTTCTTAATCTAATCCTGTTGAAAGAAAAAGTTATACTCTCTACAAAGAAGTTGCCATTATATAGAACATCTACAATTTTCAAGAAGCATTTAAAACATTCTGTCAAAAATTACAAAAGCATGGCCAAGACAAAAGAGATCTATAGGTAATTCAACTATCAGAAGTATCAGACACTATTTTTAAACTAACTGTGCTTAACAACTAATAAAACAGAGAAATTTATCATAATCATAGAGAAACATAAGTCAATGGAAATTATAGAATCACATAATATAAGTAGTATTTAAGATTGTAGTAAATAGGTATAATGTGAGATTAGTTAGAACAGTTGATAGGTTTAGTGAACTGGAAAGTTTCAAGGCAAAATATTGAGATTAAACCATAAAAACACAAGAGGGTACAAAATAATAGAAAACTGCAATAAAATAATTTTTTTAAAAAACTTGCATTTAAAATATATAAAGATGTTCTACAAATTCATAAGTAACAAAAATTCAGTAGAAATTTAATTAGCAGGGAAGCAATATGAATATTTTCATGGTTCACAAAGTTAGGATTTTCTGAACAAAGAAAACTGTAATTTGTGCTCATGAGCAAACTTTGAAAATTAAAATATGACAGAAAGGACAATGAAAACTCAAGAGAGATCTAACTACTCTAGGTATGTGTCTGCAATTCAAAATAAGATAAAACATGAAGCCATGGAAACATAACTCCTCTTATCCCCCATTCCTATTACACATAACATTTATTTTCATCCAAATCAAAAAAGTAAATACTCAGAAATTTCTCCTTTCTTTTCCCAAAGAGAATTTGTTTACATTAAGTAAAATAGAATTTTTTTTATTTTCAAAAGGGGAGGATAGCAGTTGTCTTTAAATTAACTGTGCTTAACAACTAATAAAACAAGAAACTTATCATAGAGTTCATAGAGAAACATAAATCAATGGTTTCTAATTTCAGAATTCCTCGCTATTTCCTTTCAGGATAATATGAGTAAACACAGACGCTAAAAGTTTACATGAATGAAAATTTTTTTAAAAGCTATCAATCAGAAAGAATGTTGAAATTTTGAATAAAAATATAAAAATATCCACAACCTCATTGATTATAGGAAAATGCAACTAAAACCTACAGTGAGAAATCATAGTACAGCCACCAACATGGTTAAAATGAAAAACTGATGATACCAAGTACAATGCTGAGGTTGTGGAAAAATTAAAACACTCAAATACCGCTGATAAATGTGTGAATAAGAATGACCACTTTGGAAAGCTCTTTGGCATTACTTAATGGAATTGAACATAGGTATAACTCATTCCCAACAAAAATTCAAAAAGACATAAGCTAATGGTAATTGAAAGATGACTTATAATATCTAAATCAACCCTAACATCTAAAGCTAATAAATCATAGAATCTGCATATACCTCACAAAATGCCAATAAATTTACAGCAAAAGACATGCTCAAAAATTGTCATTGGCAATTATTTATTCATAATCATTCCCAAATAAAAATAATATAAATATACATTAAAAAACACATTAGGAAAATACTGGCATAATGATATAATGCAAAAACTATATAGCAATGAAAATGATGGCTTACTGCACACAATTAGGTAGGTCTAGTTTAAAATCATAAGGTTGACCAAAAGAAATCAGAAGCAGAATTGTTATTATTGTATGATTTTAATTATAAGCATTTTATTAGAAGGTGAACTTTGTAATCTGTGATGTCAGAACTAGAACAGGGCTTAACTTCCAGAAGCAGAAGAATAATTACTGGTAAAGAATATAAAAATGCTTGTATTCATTTATTTACTAATTTGATTTTACTAATTTTCATAAAAATCTATGAACATACAATTTCTGTGATTTTTTAAGTTAAATTCAATTTTTCAAAGTGGTTATTTAAAGTCAACATAACTTTGAATATCAAAATGTGACATTTTAGATCAAAAATACTTTTAAAAGATGTCAGGGTCAAGTCATTGCACTCATTTTTATTAGAAGGAAAATTAAGTTTTCCCAACTGATTTTTAATAGGACGTAGCAAAGAATGCATGAAATTTTAAAATGATTATATTCCCAAAATTAAAGGTTTCTTTTAAAACATTTAAAAATTTATCTGTCCAGGTGTGGTGAAGCACACCTGTAAACCCAGTGGCTCAGGAGGATCAGAAATTTGAGACTAGTCTCAGAAAAATTTAGCAAGGTCCTAAGTGACTTAGTGAGACTTTTTCTCAAAATAAAAATTAAAAGGGTTGGGGATGTAGCTCAATAGTAAAGAGCCCCTGGGTTAAATCCCTAGTTAAAAAAAAAATCTGCATCCAGTTTATGCTAATTTGATCTTAGTTTTTCAGTTTGGGGAACATGGACAAGATGAAGGGCAATTCCATGTTTTCTGGAGGCAGTCTTTTGGTTTACAAATCCCATGCTCTATTTTCACTTCATCTTTAGAATATTGCTACAACTGTTTTTCATGCAGTTGGTCTTATAAGTATGAATAATCTATCCCTGCTCCAAAAATGTCATATTACCTTTCAAAATAATATAAGTAAATACAGATGCTAAAAATTTATAAGAATCAAAGTATGTGTATGAAGACCCGAATTGGTGTGAATATACTTTGTATACAACCAGATATATGAAAAATTGTGCTCTATGTGTGTAATAAGCATTGTAATGCATTCTGCTGTCATATATAAATAAAAAATTAAAACTAGTGATAAGAAAGGATGTTCAAATGTTGCATTAGCATATAAAAAATCCCCAACTTCATTAATTATAAGGAAAATGTAACTTAAAACTACAATGAGAAATTACAATATAGCCACGAACATAGTTAAAATTAAGAAAGACAAATGATAGCTAGTACATCAATACTGATTATACTAAGCACAAATACTGATGATATGAAGTATTAAGAAAATTGATATTGAATGATATATACAGGATTTTAAATTCAACTGTCCAAAAGTGAATGTCTTGTTTCATTTGACTTGAAATAATGGAAATGACATAGATTGATGGCTTAAACAGCAAACACTTATTTTCACAGTTGTGGAAATCAGAAAGTGCAACATCAAGGTGCTGGTAGATTTGGTGTATGGTGAAAGCCTGCTTCCTAATTCAGGGATACCTCTTTTCACCATGTTCTCACATAGTGGAAGGGCCTGCAGAGCTTCCTTGGGCCTCTTTTGTAAGGACATTAATTTCATTACTGAACTCTCATGAGTGCATCACCTCCCATATCAGCACAGTGGGGATTAGGTTTCAATGCATAAAATTTGTTGGGGGTTGGGTTCCGGTATTAAATCTATAGCAATGGAATTCAAAGTTTATAAGTGGAACACCTAAATGAGTTCCATGAACATGACAGATGCCTTTCCTATATTATCTTAATTGATCTGTCTTGAATCTCTCTGCTAATAAGGAATAGAACCAAAATTCTAACCCAGCTCATCCAACTCTGAAACTCATACAAATCTCACTATGTTGTCTTCAAACCAATTTAATTTCATTATAAAATCTGTGAATTCTCATTGTGAAAGTCTTCACCTGTTTAGTTTATCACAACAATGTGTTTCATTTTAGGATGGGTTGTGGATCTTGTTAGTCTGTATTAAAATGTATAGATAGGAAGAGCTCCTTCTCCTATAGCTGGTGATATGCAAAAGATGTACTCTGTAATGTTAGGGAAAAACATCAGTGACAATCTCCCCCAAACCACCTCCCACTCATGTAAAAATGACACCAAAACAAAAAGTGTTTACAGGTAGTTTTAAGTAATATATGCAGTTAACTTAGGATCTTTTACTCTGAGAGGAGTGTGTGTGTGCGCATGTGTGTGTGTGTGTGAGTGTGTGTGTGTGTGTAAGTGTGTGTGTGTGTGTGTGTGTGTGTGTGTGTGATGTTTATGAAGGAAAATGAATAACACAGGACATTCCCATCTTGAGGCATTTCTTCATATAGTTCTTTTTCACATGTACTTCTTCCAAAATCTATTAGGAAGTAACTCATTTCAACAAGAGCAAGGATGTGATTGGTTTTCATGAAGATAAGGCAGAGTTTATAATTAATTTTTACCATGGACTCACTATCTTGCTCTCAGGGGAAAAATATTAAAGGGCTGACAATCATGCCCTAAGAATATAATAAAAGGGTCAGAACACAAATTCCTTCTTGCTGAAAGTTCCCTATTGGAACTTTGTTAACATTTTCTTTCCAAGGATCATTCATCTCTATGCTCCTCTTCCTAGGACTTTTTGAATCATTAAAGTTTCAGACATTATGATAATGATTTGAAAGCACAGCAAGTGTTGATAAGTGACTAGTGTTTAGGTGTTTCCTTTTGCAGGGAAAGAAAGGGAATGAAATTCCTTTGATCATACCATATTCCATCTCTGACTCTGTAGAACTTCTATCATAAGGTGTATCGAAAACATAATAATCATCAAACTGTGGCCAGGCCTAGTGAAGGATGACTCCCCTGAATTTGTCAGACTAAATTTCATGGGAAGCATATGGCATAGCAAGGAAGGCAGCATCTTCAGATTGTTCTTAAAGCAGGACATAATTCAGTCAAAGGAGGAAGACACAGCACTGCTCATGGTGTCAAGCCATGGGATCTGACATAACATGACCCATTTTTCTAATAAGTGAAAGGAGCTGAACTGTGTTTCCATGAAATATTTATTGAAATCCTAATCTTCTCTGCATATGGGTCCTTACAGTGCATACCAGTTTATTTGGAATTAGGAACTTTACAAATGAAATCAAATTGCAATGAGGTTAGACTTGATTAGGATGGTCCTTAATGCAGTATGACTGATATCCTTTTAAGAGGAGCATAGACATATAGAAAACAAAATACTAATGTAAAGACAGAGGCAGAATAAGGATTATATGCAACCATCCAACACTATGGGTTGTTAAGCATTACCAGAAGTGAGGAGGACACAGGGATCTACTTTATTCATAGTTGAAGATAGAGCAAGAAGTTGCTGAGGAAATAATGTTGGGCTTCCATACTACGCAATTGTGAGACAATGCATTTCTGTTTTAGTAGCCACCCAGTTAGTTTCATTTTGTTAGGACAGTCATAGGAAAGCTACATACTCAGTTACTCAATTGTGAGAACCGAAACGTATTTTACAGAGAGTAACCCATACAGGTATGGTGGCTGATCTATACTATAAGTACTGCTATTATATAAAACTGGGAAAGAATTGCATGTAACAGTAAGAGTTCATAACAAACTAACATGTAGACCCAAAAGAACATATGAAAATGCAGATAAAAATATAAATCTAATGTAGAGGAAAACACAAGATATTTTCATTTACTGATTAAGAGCCTTCATCTATTTCTCAGTCTACTATAAAAAATAGCAATTAATATTAATCTTTTAGTTTGTTATATCACTTATCGCATGTTTACACCATCAATTACTTGCATAACAAATTGCATATTTGTCTCATTCCTGTATTTGAGTTTAATCACTAACCAGAAGCTACACTATAACATATTAAAATTAAAAATTTTCCAGATATTAAAAATGCAAGGCCTTCACATTATGAATCAATGATGTAAATAGCAGATTGTAGAGAATGTTTCTTGGGAATGTTTTTTGGCAATGTGAATTTTGTTTGCACTCTAATACTCCATGTTATACCCTAGATGAATTTTAATTTCAGAGAAATGAAGTCTAGATTCATGTACCAAATGGATAAAAATAGTCCACAGAGTTAAATGAACTTAATAGAGTTTGTCTGTGAGTGTATGTGTGTTACTCTGTATATACAGCGAAAACTAGAGCTCAGTAAATATAGAGAATTTTTTAAAATCTTCATATCTTTAAAACTTCATATTTTCCACTTAATATGACATTTACTCATTAAAAATGACATATTACTCATAGTCTCATCAGCATAATTAGTTCTACACCATTTTAAAATAGTTCATGAGTAGATGTGGCTACTAATCTATCATCAAATATCAGTTACAAAGAAATAAATGCATTGATATTTGCTCTTCTCCCTTTATGATGTGTATCTGACACAAAAGAATGATGGGATTTATTAAGAAGTCATGATAATGGATGCCAAATAAACAGACTGCACAGAATTTTTTCAAATTTCAAACTAACATAGTCTAAGAATTTACATAAAAACTGGGCAATTCAATGTGATCTGTTAATTTTTATCTATGTAGGTTATTTTCTACATTAAAGGTAAGGAGCATCTTTAGTTAAAAATGCTCCAAAACAAAAGGCTTATTAAAGATTAGAGACTTAATATATACTGTTATCACTGCAATAATACTGATTATTGAGACTTATCTATAAAATATGTCAGACAGATATATCTATAAATATAAATCTATATATAGATGTACTAATAAGAGATAAATATGAAACTATACATTATATCTTCAATATAAAACATCTTGAAGAAGGCTATCATGAAAAAGATCTCTCCATCTAGTATATATAATATACAAATATATTAATAATCAATTTTTAGCAACGTTTTTTTTATGCAGTCATGGATTTAATAGACAAATGTGGTCTCATTAAATTCAAAGGGGTACCAAATATGGAAGATTTTTTCATTGATTATTGTTTTTCTAATTTTTCTTCCCTAATCTATTTGTCTCAGAAAAAAAATCATGATCAAAGAACTATTTAGTGCTCCTAAAGCCTTAGCAATATACTACGTGTTTGAATACTGAAAACTATAAAGAATATGCTTAGTTACTGTTGAATT
This sequence comes from Spermophilus citellus, assembly GCF_964194105.1. NCBI lineage: Eukaryota > Metazoa > Chordata > Mammalia > Rodentia > Sciuridae > Spermophilus > Spermophilus citellus. Next base: position 52,457,174 of record NC_138182.1, on the reverse strand, counting down.
GAAGTGCTGAGTGGTCCATTAGGCAGAAATGAGTAACTCATCCATCAGATGCATCCATGGTAAGCGATTACTCTGACAGTTCATATGTTGAATGTGAGAGCACTCATGAGAATGTATGCACTGGATGATGGCACACTAACTTTTCTATTATTCCCAAAGTCAGTTCTTCAATAAAGGTCTGTAACTTGATCTTAAATCACCTGTCATGCTATACATAGCATAGCTATAAATAATTCTGAGAAACCCGTTATATCCATTGAAAGATAACTCAAGTGACTTGATCTATATGACATGAGGATACTAGGATCCTATGTAACAAGTAGATAATCTGGAATTTAAGGTGTTAAGTAAGGGAAGAGAATATAAGAAAATTAGTACTATTCATAATATTTCAAAATTTCTAATTTACATACTAATGAATAGCTATATAGAAATGGTGCCCAAATATATCCATTTGGTTACCAAATTAGAAATAACAGGAAAGCAACAGGCTACATTGTTGCCCTAATAAGTGAGATATCACCTAAGAATAAAAGATGTAAATATGGCCTTTACAAATGCTTTTCCTTCTAAATTATTCTTGCCTTCATAACCTTACTAATATTATGGTATATTAAATATAAATATTTCACCAGGCATGGTGGCACATGCCTGTAATCCCAGTGGCTCTAGAGGCTGAGGAAGGAGGATCACAAGTTCAAAACAGCCTCATCAGGAAAAAAAAAAGCCAATCTCAGCAATTTATTGAGGCTATAAACAACTTGCAAAGCCCTGTCTCAAAATAAAAATAAAAAATATAAAAGGACTAAAGATGTGGCTTAGTGTTTAAGTGCCTCTGAGTTCAATTTCTGATACACACACACACACACACACACACACACACTAATAATAATAAATAATTAGTGAAAATAAAACTACAATTAAATACTAAATACTGAAATATTAGTAAACACTAAATAAATACTAAAAATAAATAATTTATATTGAGTATATTGAGTTAATTTCATTGTAATTGGCAATAATAATGACTTTAATGGGTTTATAAATAGAAATGGAGTCTTCTAATTCCTGTGTTTAAGAAATATAAGACAGAGATTAGTGTAATACAGAGTAGCCTAAAAATAACTGTATGTTGAAAAATAGAATGAACAAATGAATGATTATAAGTATAAAGCTAGAATAAAATGAAGGGCAATTCAGTGAGATATCATTACATGAACATTTTCTTACTATGATTAGAATTTATGAATCAAATGAAAGTCAAGAAAATGTAAGCTGATGTGATTGTTTTAGGTGGGAAGAGAGATTGGAATTAGCAGTTAAAGTTGTCTTTTGGCCAGATCAAGAACATTAAATTGATTGACCCTAAATTTATCCATATATGTACATTCATCTGTCTACATTAGCCACCAATCTCTATTTTAGATTATGTAACCAAGATATTCTTAATATTATCACTCAGTTTTCTCCAGCAGTAAAACAGACATGAAGATTTTCCATTTTTATTGTGTCCCTTTTTATATTTGAGGATAATAATAATTAGTTTTCAGCATAGCCATCCTTTAGAAGGAATTCATAAACAATGTAAATACTCTTATGTTTTTAATGGCTAGGTAAAAAGAGAAAAACAATAAAGAATACACTTGAAAAAGAAAGGGGGATAGTAGGGGATAGGAAAGGTAGCAGAATACAACAGTCATTAATATGGTAATATGTAAAAATATGGATGTGTAACCGATGTGATTCTGCAACTTGTATTTGGGGTAAAAAAGGGAGTTCATAACCCACTTGAATCAAATGTATGGAAGATGACATGTCATGAACTTTGTAATGTTTTGAACAACCAATAAATAAAAATAAAAAAAAGAAAGGAATAAACAAGAAAATAAAATATTGTATTACATGAAATATTTACTCTATCACTAATTAGGTACTTTTCCTGGAGGATAAAATCTACATAACTATAATTCATTTTATAGAAATAGGAATTATTCCCTGATGCATTAATTCTTTCACTTATTCACCCACAAAATCAATCCAAAATCATGGAGTCTGTCTATTTGCCATACAATAGGATGCAAGCTCATGGAGGGCCGGCACTTCATGTTGTATTTTGTGGTGCAATCCAGAACACAACCTAGTGTGAAGTAGGTACTTGATAAATAAATTTTAAGTGACTGCACGGATACTGTTTCCACAATATAATAGTGAATACGTCATGAATAGTCTAAGGCAGTGGTGAAGCTTATAGTTGTTCAAAATTACTGTCCTATGTTATTGCAAAGTATACAGCCATTACCTAAAAGAAAATAAATTTTTATTCAGCAGTATTAAAAATAAAGTAAACCTGATGCAAGATGCTGACTGGCAACTATCATCTTATAGGAGAAATTTCAGGAATCATATCATGGGCCCACATTTTAGTGTGTTTATTGAAAACTTAGACTTATGAATAACTAGAAATATTCAAATACTTATGAAAATAGAACATATTAAACATTAAAGAAACAGGAGAGTATTTTATTTTTATTCTTTAAACAAGTATCAGGGAAGAGGTGTTTACAAACTTTGACAGCTTAGGAGGGTTATCTTATAGACTATAATCACAAGTAATTGTCTTTTTATGAAGGAAAATATAAAGAAAGACATGGATATATAAAGCATTATAATTGAATCATGCTGAGCCTTTAAAACCTTACAGTGAAGTTTTTAAAACAGGGGAGTGACTTATTTTGAAACTAAGTGATTTAACATTTTCTCATGGAAATGTATTTGTGAATTATATATATTTTCTTCCTCCAAGTATGGAGGAAGTTTAGAAGTGATTCTACTTTGTTATTATAACTTCTTCAGAAAAGATATCAGATAATTTTAAACCTTTCTCCGTTAACCTTCAGTTATCTAGATTTATCTTTTATTTATTTTTATTTTTTCTTTAATCAAATGTTATTTTTCTGGATTTTATGGTTTTGGAAGCTTCTCAAATATTAAGTGGAACAGTGGAGAATGAGTTAATATGACATAAATGTTTAACAAATGAACAGTATTCAAAGTGCAATAGTTGATCTAAGGTTCCCAGGAAATGAATAGTATTTATATGGATCACTAGAAGATAAAAATTATTAATTACCACTTGGAATTCTAAATTTTTAAAAATTACTTAAGGATAGGTTTTGGGATAATTTATAGGACAATAATCATTAATGAATGATATTTGACAGCAATTAGATTTAAAATACTAAACATAAGAATAGATTTTAATGTGAGCAAATCAAAGTCTAAGAGTACGAGTAGTGATGCTCAAGGTTTTGGAGGGAAAATGAGGAAACAGTGCTGAATAGCACCATGGAGAGGGAAGGGACTGCACCTCTTTAGCATCTGCATTATTGATTTCCATATTACTGAGACTTTTGAGAGCTCTACTTCAAAACCATAAATCAAAGAATGGTATACAAATCATCCAGATTCTTACTAAATGAAAAGAAGATGTGATATGATTTAAAAGATCAGGGTAGAGATGTGTAAGCAGGATTCTTATGATTAATCATCCCAAGTAAACTTTATTATTTAAGAGCTATTGGACTATAAAGGAGCTGAGTTTTTTCCAACAACATGGATTAGATTTACACGGTGTCATAAATATTGACAGCATTATGTTAGCCATGCATTTTGATTTCTCTTTCTTACTGAGAATCCTATAGAAACAAGGATTATATAAACATACTTAGGATGGATGCACCCAGGGGTTGAAATGATGGAACCAGGGACTCTATGACTATTAAGTTGTTTTCATGCTGTTAAATATTTTGCAAAGCAGTGGGGAACTGAGGTACAAAAGACTCTTTTCAACATCTCTTACTACAACTCTATTTTTCCCACGATTTGTACATAGATTAAGGTTAATAGTTTTTATTCTTTGCCTGTGTTCTATGACAGGCAAGAGTTGTGAATCAAAATGGAAATGCATTTTAAAAAAATCCCACATAAAGTAAAACGAAAGACAATAGGTATTAAATATCTATCCATCCCAAAGGATGATGTCCAAATAAATGCATGCAGTAAATACCAAAAGGTAGAAAAACTCACTAAGCACCCTAAACTAGTTATTTAAGATGAGAAGTGTGAAAGAAATTCTTGATATTTTTAGAGTAGCAGTGGGTGAGCTAGACAGTCCTCTGTCTTTTCAGGATATTGACTAAGCTGTGGCATTGCAAAAATTGTGAAATTTTTCACCAGAATGTCCTAAAACCAGAATGATGTGTGCTCAATAGAAGTTGTTGCACATGTGAACATAGAGACTAATGCCTTCTTTCCGCTGGCAGAAGTCTAAAGGCAGGAGACAAGCTGGAGCAACCAAGAAAGGAGTAAATATAAAAGAGATACCAGCTATTTCCTCATTTGCTGAGGTGCAAAGCCTCAGCTCTTTGCTTTGACTGAACATGGAGGTGGGGGTGATCCCATAAGTAAAAGTTTTTATGGCAGGTTCAAGAAGGGAGGAAGACTCTGATGGCAACAGGGGAGTGCTTCTCTGGCCACAGAAACAAGGAGTGTGGTTGCCACACAGGATGGATCCCTGCCATTCACAATGATTTGCCCAAAAGAATCAGACTTTGAATGCTTGATTGTAATTTAAAACCATGGAGATGTAAGTATGAATTCTTCTGAAACTTAGGCTTCTCAGTTTCACAGAAGCATGATGACAGCCATTATTACCTAACAAAACTTGAAACTGTCTTCAGGCTACAAATGGTCGAATGCAATTAGTCATAGTTCCACCAGTTACTTTTATTTTAGTCTTTCTAAATGATACATTTTAGCAACTCAGTGAGACTTTATATCTAAATAAATACAAAATTGGGTTGGGGATGTGACTCAGTGGTTGAATGCCCCTGAGTAGTTCAATCTGTGGTACACCCCTGCCTCCCTCAAACAACAACAACAACAACAACAACAAAACATAACTGGAGTACATTTGAGGGAAGGTATGTCAAATTCATGTTTCATAAGAATGATTAGAAAAATGTGGTATTAAAAAATCTACAAATAATAGGGTGAAGGAGGTGTGAGTTATGCTTAAATACTTAAAGGATTTATAGGTGGGAGATAAATTATTTTCCAAGCTCAAACTTAAAATCGAGGAGTAAAAGATAAAGGGGTAAAGATTCTGGATAAATATGAATAGATATATTCATCTAAGGAGAAAAACCTGTTAAAGGAATAACCTGTTGCAAAAGATATTTTTCTTCTGTCATTGGAATTATCCAAGACAGAACTAAGTGACATAATAGAGGGAATTGTGGAAATGGAATTAACAAGATGGCTTTTTAAAAAGGTGTCCATATATTTCAATTTTCCATGTCAGTTTTAGTTTTTGCCTTGTACGTTAGCAAAAATTGTTAATCATGCCACCTTTATTTTCAAAAGTGCTCATAGAATACCATGGAAATGTGGTCATTATACTTCAAGGGTTCTTTTCAAGTAAAAGTTTGTGAATAATATTTTTAAAGTATTACAAAATTCAAATTTATTTTTCCACTTTCTATATTTGCTCTTAAATCACTTCATTAAAAGGATTTCAATTATCAAAGACTATATATTTCCCATAGCTACATAACTTGCAAAATATGAATGCACAGTTGATGAGAATGCTGAATCTCTGTACCTCCACTAAGAATATTATTCATCTGTCACCAAGCAAATTATTAAAACTAAATTGGTATTAGAGAAGAAAGGACACCTGTACAGTGACTGAGGTTTTATCAAATTACATACTCTGGAATGCTTCCTTTAAACTTCAGCTGAGAAAGCACTGAGCCAACATTCACCAAAGATAACTGTTTTTTGTTTAATTTGCTTACTGATGTATGCAACTTCCATTAAGTTTCCTGGAAAAATGACAAAAGAGCTAAAGCAATAGGCTAACAACAGAACTAAACTTGCCATGGTTATCCATATTCCAACCACTCCTTGATTGAAAATGCAAAAATTGCCCAACTTTATCTTAACCACACACCCTTGGTTCAACTCTCTTTCCTGCTAAGATTATGTGTAACAAACAATAAATGTTTGCTGTCATAGAAAAAATATAGGCAGGAAAAAGTAGAGTTATTAATTTTCTGAAGTCTATTAATATATAAACTAAAAAAGGGATAATGAGTGCAGGATTCTGTTACTTCAATGTAAGTGAAGTTTTATGGGACAAAATCTTGGTTTATAGCAGTTTTACAAATATTCCTTATTCTGTTTCTTCACTCACCATTGGGTGGGGGAGGTGTGAGTTATGCTTAAACACTTAAAGGGATTATAAGTGTGAGCTGAATTATTTTCCAAATCTCACTATTTGGGGTCAAGGTACTCAGAGTATATTTCATGGTCTTCTACAAAAAGGAGGAAAGCAAAATATTTCAATATTGCAAAAATATGGGCCTCAAAATTTAGCCAAATGTATTTTGAAGTTTATTTTATTATAACATTTTTCGTTTTGGATCTGTATTTATTTGAAATATATTTTCCCAGAATAGCTCACTTGTCCCTTGAGGTTCAAATCGATGTCTAAATCTCTTTACTGTATCTCACAAGATATCAATATTTTCCAATAAATATTAATCATATGAATAAAAAAGAATTAAGAATGAGTCTAAATTCTGCTTGAAATTTAGGAGTAGCTCTGGAAAAAAAGCCTCAGTTGCAGAAGAATTCATACTTATATATCCATGGTTTTAAATTATGTTGCATTATAATTAAGTATAAAGGGCATGACATTATTCTAGAAACATCTTTACCAAGTCACATCTGAAATAATTTATGTCTCTAAAAATGGACTACATACTGACATAATTCATTTTTCAGCTTAACCTTTTTGTGGCAATATCTTTATTGTAATAAAAGCTGTGGTGATTGAACAACCTGAGAGAAATTTCTTCTTATACAATATTTAACAAAAAAATAAATAAATAAATAAGTCAGTAGAAAAAATCAGGTGGTTATAGGGCAATGGAAAAATTTATATACATATATACATGTACATATATATGATTAAAATGGACAGTTTATAAACTATTTGCTCTGGAAAATATGAGATTAAAAAGGAGAGAACATTTCAGGAGAAGCAAATATCACTATTTCAGTGTCTCCTACCCACTAGCATTGTTTAACAGGAGGGAAATACTAATTAAGATTTCACTGCCGCCAAGCAATATTTACTGTCGTTGAACTAGATGAGTTTTAAAGCGGCTCAATCTCATTTTCTTGTTAAGATGCTCACACAGAAACCCAGGCTTCCCAGATTTAATCACAGGCAGTTCCCACTCCTCCCTCTCTCCCTAGTAGAGAAGAAACACTTTTGGTACTCCATGACCTCAAGAGATTATTAATCTATAAAAATGTTCTTGCCCTCCCACAACCTCCCAGCCTATGACAATAATTATGATGGCTGCCATGGAGTCGCATTGCTGTTAAAAATGGCAATAATAATGATGAAATTAAATCCTCTCTCCTTACGTATAAATGCAACACTTATTTCCATGCTATTTGGATAGGATCCATTCTTTTCCTGCAGTCGTTGCTATGCATCATTCTTAAACATACTGTAAATCATCTAATAATTAATAACTGCTAGGGCTCAGTTCCTTAAAAAATGAATTTATATGAATTATGAATCACCTGTAACTGAATTCATTTTTTTCTCTCCTCATCTGTAAAGTCAAAAGGAAATAGAATGATTATCAAATGTGCGAAAGAGTTTTAAAAAAATCTCTTTAAAATAATTTGTGTATTTTAGGTTGGATTAATTTTTTATTGGATTAATTCCTCAGAATTATGACTTAATTGCCATTTTCAAGTAGATATATATTGCTATGTTTGATTTCTTAGATGTAATTTTATATTCCAACTGTAAATTTTTTTATGATAAAATTAGTAGTTTATTTAAGAACAATATTTTTAAAGAATCAAAACAAATGGGTATAATGCCATATATATTAGCTATTAAGTTTTTATAGTATATACATTTATTGTATACACACATATCTTTATACATCTATATTTATTTAGCATCTCTGTGTGTGTGTGTGTATATATATGTGTGTGTGTGTATATATATGTGTGTGTTGGTGTTGTTATGACATCAATTGTATTATCAATTTGATTGTTTTTATTTCAAAAATGCCCTTCATACTACTACATGTTGAAAAGTGTATGCCACTTTGTTATTACTTAAAAATTGAATGAGACATTTATTTAGCTAAAACCTTTATATTTTATTTCCCTTTTAAGCCACTTAAAGGGGAACTAACAATGTAACAAATTATACATTTTTGTATATTTTCTAATTTATATTCTTTTAAATTTCTACTGGTATCTCTTCCTTCTTCCTTTCCTGGACCCCTCTATGTATTATCTATAATTTCCATCATCTCATGAAAGCTGGGGTTGTGAAAGGCTTAGTAGAATGCCCCAAGTCACGTATCCCAAAAGTTGCAAGACAACCCTTGCCATTACCTTCTTTTAAAATTAAGAATTCTTAAAATTAAGAATTATTATATTCTGGTACTATGGATGGAGTTTCAAGATGGACACCAAGTGACAAAATGAGGTACATACTTTAGTGCAGTAGAATGTCCTGGATAAAAAATAAACTTACTGTAATTCATGAAGAAACTATAGCTTGTGTTCTGTTTGGCTCAATGTTATCATAGAGGAAATCTTTTGTAATAGTTGATAATTCTTAAGTATTCTACATACAACATACACTACTTAAAATTGTAATGTTCATTTGTTAGTCTCATTCAATTTTTAGTTAGCTTTATTTTTACAAATAAGGAAAGTAAGTCTAAAAGTTTTGGGTGTTGCTTCAAAGGCTTCCCAGATAATTTGTGTAAAACAATGGGAATAGTTTGGAATTTCTGTTAAATAGCATGAAATATTTATGATAAACACACACACACACACACACACACACACACACACAGAAAGGAAGGAAGAGGGAAGGGAGGAAACCACTGGTTTACTCTCCCACTCGTGTTTGTGTCATCAACTTGAGGAGTTATACTATATATCTTATGAGTCATTTGAACATGGAAAGCATGCCTCAGTTGTCTTTTCAGTTTCTTCACAGAAAAATAAAAATACAAGATTTGGAGAAGAGCAAGGTGTGGTCGATGTAGGGAAGTTGATTCTACCAAGAGGTAATAGAATGCATAATGAATCTATTAGCTTTTTAAATCCAAAACTGAGAGTCCTTTGTCTAGAACTATTCCCACTCTCTGGTTGTTATCCTCATACCTTGAATGTGTTTGAACTTGATTTCTTCTGTGTTGGTAAGTAACCAGGTTGGAGTGAGAACTGATTAAAACTGATCAATCACTTACACCTTAACGGAAATCTCAAACCTTTCTTCCCAGCACATTATAATATAGGGGAGGAGTCACCTAGAAGGAAACTTGACATCTCCTGCAGAATTTAGGCATAAGTGAATCAGATGTTTCTAATCAGAGAGTTATGGCAGCAATTTTATTAGTTTTTTTAAAAAACTTTGCTTTTTATTTTTATCCCTTTCCCAATGCCATATTAAGTTAATAAGAAAATGATTACACATCCATACGTACCCAGAGAGAGCTGGTTAGAAAGGTCAATTTAGAGAGAGCACACTCTAGGCTTCAACCAGACTTTGCTGGAAATCCCACCGGCACAGAGAACAGCAGGAGCACTGCAGTGGAGAGGAAGGACACTGATGTGACCTGTGGCCTGGGGCAAGGCTGAGGGGAGTGTGCAGGGCGTTGGCTAGTGCCTGGAAGTGGCCCTCTGTCACACTGTAAAAAGGCCAAGGAGCTTCCCCATAGGCCTCCATGGAAAAAGAACATCACTTTGCTTGGGGGCTTGTCTTACTTAACACAAAGAATGCAGTCCCAGAGGATGAGAATTTAGCTGGGTTTTGTCAAAGAAAACTTTTAGTGATAAATGGAGTAAGAATGCACAACTTTTTTTTTTTCTTTTTTTATTTTTTATTGGTTGTTCACAACATTACAAAGCTCTTGACATATCATATTTCATACATTAGAATCAAGTGGGTTATTAACTCCCCTTTTTACCCCAAATACAGATTGCAGACAGAATGCACAACTTTTAAGCAACTACTTCTAAAACAAGGTCAGTTGGAAGGATCAAGCTACATCAAACAAGTAAGAAATATCTAGCAAGGAACTTCCTGAAATAGTGTGTATAACTGAAACTAAAACTCAGAAAGTTAGCTTAATATTCACATCCAGAGGAGGAGGAACTTAGAGTATTGTTGACAGGTAGGTATGTTATTTCAAAATGACAGATGATCAGTATCTCCATACTCTAGAAAGACATCCGTTTTATTGTCTTTCTTTAGGTGTTAATCTGGAATAAATTCATTGGCCCAGTTGTTTTGTTGTTGTTGTTATTGTTCACTTCAAATATACTTGAAAATCAATCATAACATTTCAGGGAAGATATTAAAGATAATGTAAGGTGAGCAGAAACTTCTAGTAAATTAGCATAGAATTTTTGACTCTTTCTCTCTTGGTCTGTTTGGGTTGCTATAACAAAATACCATAGAGTGGGTGGTTTACAACCAACAGAAATTTATTACTCACAGTTGTAGTTTCTGCAAAATCCAAGATCAAAGAGTGGTCATATTCATTGTCTTTGAGAAATCATTTCAGGGTTCATAATAGTATCTTCTCATCTTGTCCTCAGAGGGTGCTAGGGAGGAGAGAGTATATGGTGATTTATAAGGATACTAATCCCACAAATGAGGGCTTCACCCTCGTGATTTGATCATCTCCCAAAAGTCCCATCTTTCATAGTATCATTTTGAGGATTTGTATTTTAGTATAATTTGTGGGAGGACACAAATATTTGTGTATTCAGACCATGGCTCATTCTCAACTATGTAATTGAATAAAGTAATTGATTACTTTGTAACTTTATCTAAAATGTAAATTAGGAAAACATACTATTAAAACCCAGGCTTGGGGCTGGGGATGTGGCTCAAGCTGTAGCGCGCTCGCCTCGCATGCGTGCGGCCCGGGTTCGATCCTCAGCACCACATACAGACAAAGATGTTGTGTCCGCCGAGAACTAAAAAATAAATATTAAAAATTCTCTCTCTCTCTCTCTTTCACTCTCTCTCCTCTCTCACTCTCTCTTTAAAAAAAAAAAAACCCAGGCTTGGCCAAAATGATGAGTTAATTTATGGAATTACTATTCCTCTCAGAATTCCTAATATCTATAAAAATTTTCATCTTTTTGTGCTTTTTAGTTAGTTTAACTTTGACATATAAACAGCTATGTGTAAAATGTTGCTATCGCTTAACATTTGTGTCTCCCCCAAAATTCATATGTTGAAACCCAATTCCCCAAGATATTAGGAGGTAGATAGTCTCTATGAGGATGTCTTGAGGATGGAGTTCGCATGGGGAAATGAGAACTCCCTTGTTCCTTCCACCATGTGGAACACTGCAAGATGACGAGAATCTACGAAATAGAAAGTGGATCCTCACCGGGCTTTGGGTCTGTGTATACCTCTGTCATGGTCTTTTCAATTTGCAGAATTGTAATAAATAAACCACTCAGCCTATGGAGTTCTGCTAGAGCAGCCCAGAAAGACAAAGCATTTATAAGCAGAAAAAGTACCAATCTAATTATCCAAACATGTCCTAGAAATCCTTTTGAGTTGAAGCAGGGAGGAATGGTAAGACACATTGTGAACTGAAGACATCTATAGAGAAATAGTTCAGACACAGCCACAACCTTAATATTTCCTAGCCAAACCATCATTTTACCCAGAAGAGACACTCAGAAATGGTAGATACTTTGTCAAATGTTATTCTGCTACAAAGTGCCAATTCTAGAACAGGCCTATATGTCATAGTGGCTTTTCCTATGGGAAGAGGTTGAATTATGTTCCCCTAAAAAGATATGTTGAATTCCTAACCCCAATATCTCAGAATGTGCCCTATTTGAAAATAAGGTCTTTGCCGATACAATCAAATTAAGATAGGGTCATACCTGAATAGGGTAGATCCTAACTCAATATGTTTGTGTCTTTATGAGAAGAGGAAGCACAGGTATAAGAATAGAGAATGCCATGTGACAATGGAGGCAGAGATTGAAATGTTAGATCTGCAAGCTAAGGAGCAACAAGCACTGCCAGCAAACCACCAGAAACTAGGGAGAGAAGGAAGAATCCTTTTGTATAGGTTTAAGGGTGCATGGCCTGATGGCCTCTTGCTTTGGAACTGATAGTTTCTACAACTGAGTCAATATATATATATATATATATATTTTTTTCTTTTTAAATTTTATGCCACACAGCTTTGTGGTGCTTTTTGTTACGGCATTCCTAGGAAAACAATACACCCACATTTTAAATATGCAGTTTATTATGTTAAATGATGGTGGAAAGTTTGCAAAAATTTTAAAATATTTTATCATATTAACTATGACTTTTAGAATATGAGTGAACCTGTGTGTGAATAAAAACAGCAATACTAGAACCCCAGATAATCCTAAAATTGATGGATGAAATCAGTGTGTGATGTTGTTAAGACTTGAACACGTCCCTACAAAGTTCATGTGTTACCAAAATAATCCCCAAATTCATATGCTGATGGTATTTGAGTCAGGGCCTTTAGAGGTACTTAAAGATAAAGTTATAAGGGGGGTCCATTATGGGATTAGGAAGGAAGAGAGACTTGAGTTGACATGCTCTCTTTAACCATGTAGCTGTCATGTTATGAAGCAGCAAGAAGGGCTTTATCTAATGCTGGCACCTTAACTTTGGGCTTCCCGGCCACCAGAACAGTGAGGAATAAATTCTAGTTCAGAGACGCTGATCATGTTACAGTGTTCCTACATGGTACAAGGAGCAGAGGAGTAATCTGAGATGTATTTTATAAAGGGAAGAATCTCCTCATGGGGGCTCCATCCACATGACCTAATCATCTCTCAAAATCTCTACTTTCCAATACCTTGGGAAATTGGGTTGTAGCATATAAATTTGGTGGAGACAGACATTTATTTATAGCATCATTTTCTACATTGTTGTTTATATGTCAAGTTTAAACTAAATTAAAATCACAAAGAAAGGAATAGTTTTATAGATATTAGGAATTCTGAGAGAGTCCACAGTTCAATAAATTAACTGATTATTTTGGTCAGGCCAAAATTTACTCAGTCTGAGAAGAAAATATGAGAAGAAAACAGATCAAGACAGATATCAGGTCTCAAGAGACTTTTATTTCTGGTTTCTCGATAACTTAGATACTAAAAATATAAAAATTCATCTTTAATTACTTTAACATATTATATATTTACAATCCACAGTATTGATTGTTCTTATTTTATATTGCTTATTTTATATTCCTGGCCCTTTTTAATATTTTATTATATAAAAGAGGGGCAGGAATGCACATTTGACTATTACAGGTCACTATAGTAGGTTCCATTTACATCAAAGTCATTTTATATTTTTGTACATATTCTGACACTTTTGTAGCCAATATTTCTGGAGAAAAGTATGTCTCTGTTTAATTCATTAAAAACTATATTCAACAGGGCAGGGTTTTGGGGTCTGATTTAGATCTTAAGTGGACATGGAGAGACAAGTCAGACAATAAAATAGCTCAAATGGTGACAGACAGGAATCCATAATAAGTTCAGCTTGGGATATGAGATTCCCACCAACACTCAAGTGGAGGCAACTGCATATTATGAGGTTATGAAGTATTTGAATGAAAATTGTGAAGTTGAATGTCATTGGCCTGGAGATGGTAATGAAATCATGAGCATGATGAAGAATGGGAAGAATGCCAAGAAACAATAGCCAGAGCAGAATCCAAAAGATCATTTACATTTGAGAGATGCAGGAAAGAAGGGACCATGAAAAGCAAAATGAAGACACCCTGTTTACAAAATTGAATTTGAATTCTATCCATCAGCCATTGTTTACCTAGTTTCCTCTGACTTAGACAAAGTCAAAATTTTTAGCTTTGATCTTCCAAGGAACAAGAAGTGAGTTACAAAAGAAAAAATAAGCATGAAATTTGGATTGCTTTAATCCACAGAGATTCAAGAGGGGAAAAAAATAATGGTTTAAAGCAACATCATTAAATCTAGGTTAAAAAATAGAAGTGAAAACATGCTTATTTAAAATTGCAGATCCTTAAGAAAGCATACAATGTCTAGATTCTAATTTTTTAGGAAACTAATAATATGTGAGTTCTTAATATTATTGGCGAATGAAACTTTTTTCAATTCCTTGCTATATTGTCTGTGTATTCCAGATTTTATTTATTCTTACCAAAGTTTATACAAAATAGAGAAAGCTGAGAAATCTTTGACTTGCTTTAACTTGTTGAAATAAAATGGCTCCCTTTTATTAAATTGAGAAAATGTATTTTAAAAAAAACAGTGGATTATAAATAGCACATGCATGATTTATTTGATAAAAAGACGTATTATTGATGGTTGGATTTTTAAACCAAGTTAAAAAAAAAGGTTTATGAACAAAGGTTTAGAGAAGCTAGGAAAGGGAATGTTTGTCCCTACCTTCTGTTTTAGTTCTGGAAGCTCGCAACACAGTGGTTGAGACCAAAGATGTCAACATCAAGTAGCTGGCTCAGCCACTCGGTAAGTGCCCTTAGGCACACCACACTTTCTCAACCCTACTTACTGACATATAAATTTAATCTACCTCATAGAATTCATGTAAGAAAAGTTAGATCATGAAAATAAAGTATTTGATTACACAGCCTATCTAATGGTTGTAAGCTTTTAAACTTGTTTGTGGGTCGTGTATTATTATGAAAATGAATGCTTTCATACAGAGCATCAAATCATTAAGCTTTCTAACATTGGGGGACCAAAATTGACCCACTCTAATGAGTCTGATCTTCCCTTTACAGAGATATTAAAATTGATATATTATATGACTAAATTTTTCACAAATATTAACTCAGTGATTCTCCTAGCTATCCCAGGTTGTAGCCATTATTATTATTCCTATTTTATAAATGAGACAGACACTAAGGTATAGAAAGCCTTAGAAACCAGCATGGGGAGACACAGCAGACCTGAGTGTCACTGCCAAGAAAGCCTGGCATCAAGACACGTGTAGGAAACACTACACAACATTGCTGTTCTGAAGCTGTGCATCACTTTGTGGGGCTCTACAGAATAGCCTCTGTTGTTTACTCCCTTTATACGGGGATTATAGGAATTTTAATTTCATACTTGCATCCTTCTTCCTTACTAGGTAATTTGCTTGTGTCTTTATGGCCTTTAACCAATGTAAATCAGATCGCTTGACCTTCAGTCTATTCAAAGAAAATATTTGTCCACAATTCTGACTTTTTATTCACTCTAAAAGTGCTTTTATTCACTGAAAATGAACGGAAAGAAGACAAGGACATATGGCAGGGATGCTGATATGAGAAAGCCCTTATAGTTTAAATATCGATGCCTCTAACAAAGCAACAAGCCAGGATTATAACTCACACAAAAAAATGGTTGGCAACAAGGATTCATAATAAAACTCAGGGTCAGATCACAAGCTCACAGAGGAAAAAATTATATAGAAAAAGAAAAAAAACCTTTTTTTTTACCATATCATTTCCTGCATAGAGATCTTTCCTAAAAGATTTATGCAGAGTCATATCTGTGCAAGATGAAAGGAGTGTTCTGTCCTTAGAATCAAAGCCAAAGGAAGAATGAAGAATAGAACAGCAACAATAAGCTCCTCTTCTTATAGACTTGCATGGAAAGGAAGTCAAAGTGTTTTTGATGCTCCCATTAAGTACAATAAGCTGTTTAGGAAAAGGATTATATTGAAACCATTTCAACATGCTTAAAGGTATAATACACAGTTTCATTAAAATATCAGTAAGTTAAACTGTGTTTACATTTTCAACTTTGTATTCAGAATTTTTCAAAGAGTCAAAGCATTAATGGAGTTGCTACTTGTTTAGAATACTGACTTCCAAAGTTTGTTTTCATTCATTTATGAAAAATCAATGCTAATGTTAAAACAACACTGAAATTTTGATTTTAAATATATTGCACATGCACTGCAAAAAGTTATTTTAAGTGAAATGTATGTCTATAGATTTAAAGATATGAAAAAATAAATAGCACCTGAATTCTTGGCACAAATAAGAAATACTATTAACATATTTACGTATTATATGCTGGTATTATTTATCATGATACAGTCTAATATATCTAATGTAGATATATATAATGTAGATATAATTATACATTTTAGGTTTAATACCAATCATGTGAATGCATAATTTTTAAGCAGTTCCTTATTGAAGGAACTTGAATTGTTTTAAGTTTCTCCTATTGTAAATAAGATAACACAAATAATATACTTATAAATATATATTTTCCCAGTTTCCCAGTTACTTCTATAGGATTCATCCATACAAATGGAAGCAGTATTTTAAAGGGATCCACATTTTAAATGTTTTAATACTTAATTCCAATTGACTTCCAAAAATGCAGTAGCAAATATTTGCCCCATTGATAGATGAGAATGCTCCTTTTTACATATCAACACTAGAAATAGTCTTGTTCTCCTGGAGAAGCAGCTCTTGCCCATTTCTGTATCTACAAAGAATAACTTTCTATAAACTTTCTGGACATCTTTTACCATGTCTTACTTCATTCCACAGAGAAGCAAGTTGGTTGGTATGGACAATCATAGAATATCTCTCCAAAAAGAGAAAAGCTGATCTGGGAGCAGATTATACTCACAGTTTGTTAAGGTAGAAATATAATTCCTAGAATTCTTTTGCCTACATGATTCTAAGTTAGATTCAAAAGATATCAGAAGCCATTGCTTTTGAAGATCATGCAATTAAAGCACTAATGGAAATGACAGAGGTCCAGGCAGAATCTATGTAGCTCTGACTTTCCTCTACCTCTACTCAACTCTTCTTCCAAATTGCTGGCCCTGTTGACCAAGAGCTTCCATACACTTTACCATACGCTGAGTTGCATATCTATAGAGGAAATAGCTCCCCATAGGCATGTTTGCCAGTATAACACATTGTTGGCTAGACAGTACAGAATGACTGGTTGATGAATTCTTTGACCTTCCAGTTTTTACATTTCAATAATAATTTCTTCAGCAACTCCCCCAGTTTTGTTGTTTTTAATTACTACAATAAATCTCCTTTCTGAAAAATCAAGTTGTTCTCTTTCCTGACTAAACCCTGCTTAGTTTTTTCTCTCCACCTGGACCAATGAGAGATAGTAACAGTTAAATATTGAGGCTCTTAATTCACTCTTACTCCCTGTGGGCCGTCTCAGGTATGGGCTCAAATATGGAGTTAGCAAACAAATTCTGGTTTTTACTCTAAGGTACATTCACCAGTCAGTCCTTTATAAGTAGTAAAGGGGATATAGTTTTGTTTTCGTTTTTGTTTTTCATATGTGGACTTGTAAATTATGTCAATTGATACAGAATAGATAAAATAGCAACAGGCATCTTCTTTACTCCAAAGGTACTATAATTCTTTTGATAAGCAAAATAAGTTATTATTACAATTTATATTTATTTTGATATACTATAGTTGATGTAGTTTTCATTTAAATCAACTTTTGCAGTGAGATTTACTGCAAATATGCATATATACATCATAGTCAATGTTTGCCTACTCATGGATATTTGAAAAATTGCCCATAACATATACTAAATATGTTCACATTGATTTATAAATATCTTCATTTTTACATCAAATATATGGAACTGAGTCATAAAGTGGCAGATATAGGAACCACTTGCTCTTCGAAGAACATTAAGAAAATTCAAATGTAAATCACAGATTAGAAAAGAATACTACAATTTCTTAAAATCCTAAATACACTTATCATGCAATCCAACAATTCCATTTCTAGGTATCTACTTCAGAGAAATGAAAACACAGAGCCACCCACAAAAAACATACCAATGTTCAAATAGCATTATTCACAATGGTGCAGACATAGTGGAAATAGCCTACATTTCTCTGAAAAGATAAATAGATAAGCAAAACGGGGTATATCCATAGGATGCAATGCCATTCAACAATAAAACAGCAATGAAATATGAATATGCAGTACAATACAGATAAATTTAAAAACATCATGCCAAGTGAGAGAAAGCAGATGTAAGGAATAATATATGATTCCGTTCATATTAAATGTCCACAAAATTCTAAATTATAAAAATCAGAAATAAATTGTTGCCTGGGGCTGGAGGTGAGAACTCTGACTGCAAATAGGCATGAGAGACATTTTCAAAGTCATGGGAAAGTCTTAAAGTTACATAGTGTTGGTGGTTGCTCAACTTAGTCAATTTACTAAACATCATTGAATTATGCACTTAAAATGAGTGCATAATTTTATGATATTGAAATTATACCTAACAAAGCCATTAACAACAGACAAAAATTTTGTAAGTATCATTCTTGTGAGTCCGATAGCTATAAACATGATTGATTTTTGCCTATGAAATATAGATTTATGAAAGAGTTACCTGATTTTACCTGGAACACTAAAAAGGAAGGTTCAGGAAATCCATCATGCTAACATGTTGGATACTAAATTTCCATAGAACTTGAAATTGAAATAGTAAATCATTATAATGTGTTAAAATATTTAACTTTATTTTTCATGTATTCAAAATAAATTATAAAATAATAAACCATTTGTAGTCCAATTTACTTAAAGCAATTCTACATGTACTAAAAACTCATGTATTGAAAAATAAGCCTTAGGAAAATTAAATTTCAACATTTTAAAAATGGAATTTATGACTCTTAATTCACTGTGAAGGGAAGCTAGAACACAGAATTATGTGTGATAAAGGTCACTTGCTTTTTTACTGAAGTATCAAATTTAAACTTTTTGACCAAAACTTCCTTTATGAATGGCAAAGTTTGCAATACACATTCTTAATAATAAGCGTGGTCAGAAACTCTGAGAACATGTGTCTTTGGGGATATAACACCATTTACCTAGCTTGCTTCACATCATTTCATGATACAAATCCATGGGGAAAACAAGTGAACCAAAGAGAGGAATAGAAGATGAAGAAACCAGAGAGGGAGGATCAAAGTATTTCATTTATTTATGTATTTATTTTTAACCAAGGATTGTTTTTGAAAACCAGCAGAGGAGTAAAAAAAAATTTCCCCAGATTGTTTTTGAAAAACCACAGAATGATTCAAAGAACTGTTCTATATAGAACCTGAAGAGTAACAGATAGAAAAATAAAATGAAAATAGTAATAAATAAATAAAGTCCTAAGAAGCACTCCATTTTAGTATCTGTGCTATATGCTTTTCTTCTGTTTTTTTTTTCTGTTTTCCTTTACATGTTTCTAT